>NC_091454.1:164407111-164775861 GCF_027789765.1 Dendropsophus ebraccatus
GTAACTTTATAAAACTGGCGCCCTGTATGCTAATTACCTGAGGTAGTCACCTGGGCGGTGTTCGGCTAGCAGGTAGTCACGGCCCCCTGGGCGTTCTTCCGCTGTAATCACACCCCTCTGGGCGTGATTCAAATGGCCGAGTAGCTGTGACATTCTGATGCCGGACGCCGCCGCACATGCGCAGTGCAGCCGCTTCCATTCCGGCGGTACTGCGCCTGTGCAGAATAGCCTCGAATAGCCTGTTAGCCGGAGTTCGAGGCTATTCTGCACAGGCGGAGTGCAACCGGAATGGAAGCGGCTGCACTGCGCATGTGCGGCGGCGTCCGGCATCAGTACGTAAGCGCGCCGACGTTGGGCACGGCGCGCTCCCGAGTGACGCCACAGCCACTCTGCCATTTGAATCACGCCCAGAGGGGCGTGATTACAGCGGAAGAAGGCCCAGGGGACCGTGACTACCTGCTAGCCGAACACCGCCCAGGTGACTACCTCAGGTACTTAGCATACAGGGCGCCAGTTTTATAAAGTTACTTTGCGGCTTACACGGGGAAGGCACGGAGGCTATGGAAACACGTGTGGCAAGTGTGCTGTGTGCTCTAACAGCACATTTCAAAAGCTCTATATGCTTTTTTCCAGTGATTGGTTACCTTTAAGTACCTTGCACCATTCTTATTTATATACTGTAGTATCAGTTAATGTAAGCATTGAAAGGAGCTGCAGCGCTCACACCCTTCAAACAGCTGATCAGTGGGTGCTAGAAGTTGGATAGGCCAACAACAACAAGGCTGATTAACCCCTTTAATATCCTTAGTAGTGTTAAAGGGAAGTTCCACATAAGGAATATTTGTTTTCTATTAAAAGTACATTAAAAGTTATATAGATGTGTCTATACAATGTATTACCGTATCTGTATGGTTCTGCCACACTGGTAGCTGATAGAAATCCAGGAAGTGAAGAAAAATGGCCTCTGTACCAATTCACATTGTCTCCTGCTCCTTCTGCTCTCCCCCCTTAGGAGACAAATCTTCCATGCCTCTGTCTCACATTGTGTGTTTGCTGATGATGCAGACAGGGGGCAGGGCGTGATGTCACAGGAGGCTTGGCTGGATAACCCAATCCCCTGAGTGATTTACCATCTCTGACCAGCCAGAAGCAGGTGCTCTGGGACTGTGATGAACAGCTGAGGGAAAGAATTGCATTCTGGAATCAGTACTGCATTCTGGGAACTGCTCAACCAGGAAGTACAGAAACACAATACAGAACAAAACCTCCCCAAACAAATGGATTTTTGGTAGTTTCAAAACTGGGATAGATAGGTAAGCAATGCTATAGGCTTTTGCAGAAGTTTCATTTTTTTTTTAACCTCTACCTGGAGTTCCCCTTTAAGCACCGAGGCCAAAATGTTCAGGTTCGGCAAGTCCTCCAAACACAAAGACTCAGCAGTCCTGGAGAGCATGGATGCAGCCTTTGGCTGGGTTCACACTATGTATATTTCAGGCTGTATTTGGTCCTCATGTCAGGTCCTCATAGCAACCAAAACCAGGAGTGGATTGAAAACCCAGAAAGGATCTGTTCACACAATGTTGAAATTGAGTGGATGGCCGCCATATAACAGTAAATAACGGCCATTATTTCAATATAACAGCCGTTGTTTTAAAATAACAGCAAATATTTGCCATTAAATGGCGGCCATCCACTCAATTACAACATTATGTGAACAGATCCTTTCTGTGTTTTCAATCCACTCCTGGTTTTGGTTGCTATACAGCCTTAAATATACGTAGTGTGAACCCAGCCTTTGACTGTAATCCCTAGGGCTGTATCCAACCTCTGCAGCCGTGGGGAGTCAAATCCTGACCATTCAGGTTAGGAGAATGTTGCCGAACCCAAAAAGTTCGCTTGACACTAATCTTTAGGCCTCATGTACATGGTCATATTATACTTAATAATTGTATAGTACATCTTATATGGATTTTGGAAAAAAAAGGTAGACCTCCATAGTAAAAGATATTGTTAATTATGGTTCTGTAGTATTCTGTACTGGTACTTTAGGACTGGTTTTAAAGCAGAAAGTTCTTGGAACTAATATGTGCTAGTAGTTAACAGGAGATTGGTATCTGTCATGGCAGTTTTGACACCGATGTGATTTTACAGTCTTCTTCGCATATGATGGAAATCAGCATCCATGCATCATCTGTTGGAGCACGTCATGAGAAAGGTGGCCAGACGTCTACACAAGTACAACACAGAAGTTCTTAAGGGGAGGGGGGCGTTTTTTCCAAATGTGTTAGTGTGTATTATGTGTTTGGCAGTCAACTGTCCCAGGAGATCTCTCCATGGTGATCATGTATATCAACAACCACCACCAAACCTAATCAGATATTATCGTACACATTCTGACCTGGGAAGAAGTTGTGATAAAAGGTTTGATGGTTCTGTGCTGAATAATGTCCAATTCTGGACTGGCAGGTAGTGCTAAGGCCAGTTCTAGTGCATTGCTATGTCCATTATGCTCTTATTACTGAGGCTTTGTTGCTCTGTATGAAAATCAGTGGAATTATTAGAAGTGTTAGGATTTCTCGTTGAAGAGTCATGCAAATAGGCAGCCATTTCTGGGATCATTTAGATGGGAAGCAGCAGCTTGTGACATTAATGTTTCAAAAAAAAAATTACCAGAATATATCCGACACAGCCGTGACATCCTATTTTCTTTACATTGATACTATTACAAACACGGTGGTAGTCATGGCAACCAAAGTCAGTTTTTTTTTTTTGTTTTTTTTTTACTACTACTTTTCTCTGGTGGGAATATAAGGTAAGCAGTAGTGTGTGTGTATATTGGTAATGGATTTTACTATGGTATAAGTGAATGGAGTAAGCAGGCACAGCTGATGCTGTTGGCCACAGCACTGGACAGCCATCTCCATTCTGATATAGTAGATCAGAAGAGCAGTCAAGGTGCAAAGGAGGCTAACTGGGTGCAAATGAACAAAAATGGAAAGCTGCCCTTGAATACCACATTTCTTGTAGTGGAAATACCTAACTGTCACCAATTACCCAAATAAAAGCAAATGTGAAAAATAAGTCAATAGAGCCATTGCTGAAAACATAAGACACGGTCAATATAGATAACTTTTGTCCAGCATTATCTTCACTAGAGATGAGTATTAGCAGTACAGTATTAGCGAAGTCAAGCACTTTTCTAAAGGCCCTATTCCACGGGCCGACTTGAGGAGCAAACGAGCGCTCTCAGTGCTCGTTTGCTTCTCGTTCCATGCTCACTGCCGCCACTTTTACACGCGGCAGCAGCGAGTGGGTGAGTCCGGGGAGGGCCAGGGGGAGCTGCCCGGGTGATCGCTAGATCTTCCGGGCAGCCCATAGCATACAGCAGCATCTGCTGCCGCCGCTCCTATTCCACGGAGCAACAGCAGCAGATTATTGCTGTATCAGTTGTTTGTTTTTCAACATGTTGAAAAACAAATGACTGCAATGATCAGCCGACATGAACGATGTAGGCTGAATGTTGCCTTTATTCCACGGGACGATGATTGGCCGAATACAGCAGATAATCGTTCCGTGGAATAGGGCCTTAAGGCTGGCTGTTGGCTTGTCTGCTGCCTGCCTTTGAACTCCGCTCTGCTCCAGGTGCCTGAAAAAGCTGGGTGCAGTCCTGGGAAACTTCTGGAGCGGAGAGGAGCTTATTCATCGTACAGAGAAGAGAAAAGTATTCAAGAGCAGAGCATGAGGAGTAAGGCTCAAAGGGAACAGATTTCAGCACAAGCAACTTGGTTTGTGCAAGAATCTGCACCTATTCCCCAATATACACCTATTCGCCTGCTGTGCATTCAGCCATTATCATGCCATATACATATCATTTAAACAGTAGTCATACTGCCCTCCTTTTTGGTGGTGGTCCAAGCAAATGACATGGCATTTAGACTGCCTTGCAGTTAGCTATTCACAAACTAAGACAAAAAATTGGAAATAGTTACATCATTGTTTTGATTTTGTTCTTGCAGGCTGAAAATTAATTTATTCTAATGTGACTCCGGTTTGTTTCCTCCTTACTCTCTACTCTGTTGGGCCATACCCAGTAAAATAAGTTACTTTTGTCAACTGTGTGCCTGTCTGGGAGGTAGCATGCTGCTGCAGAAACCTATCCCCAATGTGCTTGGGGTCACGGTAAGTCTTGTTAACTGACCAATATATTTTTTCTGAAAAAAAAATAGAATGCATATGGTTTTGGTTATTCCAGGTAATGGATATCCCATACAAGATTTTTTTCATCAAACATTTTTATTTGTATTTTCATTACAATATAAACTACATTATAGAACAATGAGGCAGAATACTCTATTTTTATAAGGAACAGCCCTGTATACATTGAATTAGAAACTGTGAGGTCTGTGCAAGTAAAGACATTCTCAGCCATGGCTTTTACACACTTTGATACTCACATACGATTGGTAGACCAACCACAACAAAACACCCTTTATTATAGAATAAAAGGAAAGTATACATCTTTTCAGACTTGTGTTCCATACATATAAGGCAATAACATGGCAGTCCCATCAGGCCAGCTACATAACTGGGATAAATAGTCTCTGGAACACTGCTGAGAAATTTGAAGAGTTTGGGCCCAACTCTAGAAAAAGGATCCATCAAGTGGAAGAGCATACAAAGCACTTTAATTGTCTTGTGCAAATTCATGATTTGTTCTTGTCTGCCTGAGAAGAGGCCTATACAAATATTAAAGAAGGCTTATTACCTGCATATAGTGGAAACATCCATTTTATGGGAAGAACCAGACTAGAAATAATTTATATATTAAATCTTTTATATTCACAAGTCTCACTTTCCTTCATGAGATACCAGTTCCAAGTCAACTGAAAGGCTATACTATCATGAATTCCAGTTCAACCCACACTATCAACATTTCTGCTATGTGTAATTAAAAGGTCAACGCTATGAAAATAGACTCCTAAAGAAGGTATTTTTCCTTTAATAAAATACATTCCTTACTATAACAATATATGATAATGACATGATATATGCACTCTATAAATAGCCATGACCAATGTAAAGTTAAATATAATAGAATGTTTGTATTCTTGCCATTATTTTCCATATAATATCTTCAATAAAGACCTTTATATATATATTTCAACAGCCTGTCTGCATCATCTAATTCCAAAAAGTGACAGAGTGGACTGGGGCAGTGAAAGTTTTGATAACCCTGTTAGTATATTTGTTTTTTAGCCAAGACCTGACCACCAGTGATAGGAAAGAGCTCTAACTCTGCTATAGCCATCACATTATTAGATTTATTGCAACTACTGCAGTGCTGCCTGAATCCGTAACACAGGTCCAGTGTTCTTTATGTGCTTTTTCTTATTGCAATTCTTTTTTGTGAGTAGCAGGACTGGAGGACAAAAGAGATGATATACCGGTGCTACTCCCTGCTTTCTAACCTTTTTAATGCCATCCATTGTTTCTGGATCAAAATATTATGGGCTGTTAGATCTGAACACCACATCTGATACCTCTGTTTATGGTCATGATGTTATTGTTGCCATTTATCTTACCATTTTGAGTACTGCATTGTATAAGTTGGATGGCTCTGCTTTTGTAGAAACAGTAAAAAATGGCTTCAAAAGGTTTAGGCCACTACTGGTTGCCAAGGGACTAAACTGATACCAGCACCCCATACATAACAGAAGTAACACAGCATCCTCCAGCCCTCCATCTCCTGCTGTTGCTGAGTACAGACCTTGGGTGTATAGAAAAAACAATCCAACACATTCTAACTATCCATTTCTAGTTTAGAGAGTTCTTGACGGAATTCATGCAGATCATCAATCTTCCCATCTAGTATGTTCAGGAAGTGTTTGAGTTCTAGTTTCAAGTGGCCCTGTCTATGTTTACTTTCTTCCACTTCTTTTCTTAATGTTCGCACTTTATCTTCTAGGTCTTGGTTTCTCTGTTCAGCATCCTGGGAAAAAAGTGAAAAATAAACAGATCACTGTTTTGATGGGACTTTACATACTAATTTGATTAACTGTTGACTTCTCTTAGCAGCATTAATACCAGCCTTAAAGCCGTATTACATGGCCCGATGAGCAGTGTAAGTGAGGGCCGATCTGCTAAATCAGTGCTTGCTTACCGAGCCTATTACATGGCTTATACAAACACTTCTCATGCTTTCAGATAGAAAACAAAGTTTATACTTACCCATGCCTCTTTGGTGTTCTGGTGCCTGTTTCCTGCTCCCTGCAGCCACCTTAAACATTTCTTGCGCCGCCTCTTCAGTGACAGGCTGCTCAGCCAATCACTGGCCGTTATACTGTCCAGTTTTAGACAGTGACTGGCTGAGTAGCCTATCACTGAAGAGACGGGGCCAGAAGGCTGCTGTGGGGAGCAGGAAACGTGGATTAAAGGCACCAGGACACTGGGGGAGCCTGGACATGTAAGAATAAATGTTATTATTTTTCTTACACTGTCATCAGCCGTTGGTCATGTGTTGCTATTACACATAGCGATGTGCGATTAGCGGGTAATTATTTTCCAACACGTTAAAAAGACAACTATCAGCCGATAATCAGCTCTTCAGCTGATCCTTGTCTTTATTACAAGAAACGATAATCTGACAAAATCGTCCTGACTCAGCAGATTATCACTTCATATAATAGGGCCTTTAGACATAGCACTATGTGAAAGGCAGGGTAAGGGTAGCTAGAAAAGTAACTGCAATAAGGCCCAATAACTAAAGGGGCTTGTCTATACCCAGTAGTATGTTGATTTAGTTACGACTAAAGAGTGGGGAGTGGAGAACCAAACAGTGTTCCGATGCAAAATGTGCTACAGAGAGGCATGGCTACATTTTCCATGTACAGTACTGTGACATCACAGGGCGCAATATCCTTGTACTGTGACATCATTGTCTACACTTTATTCTGTGCTGCAATGTCACCGTGTCCATGCTTACATATTTATGCATTATTTTTCTGTGACATCATTATATATCTTATAGTTATTTGTACAATGTTATAATATCACAGTAAGAAATATGCTGTTATCACTATCGGCATGATTCCCATGCTGTAAAATATTAAGTTCATTAACTCTGCATTATGATATCACAGTGTATATTATCTCCTTATATTATGGCCTTAAGATAACACAACAGTGTACATATTTTTTACAACACTGCTGTGCAGTCGGCTGTAAAACCACATCTGCTAAAATATACTACAACAGGGCATACTGTACACAGACAGGGAATGAGCAATGAGCTGCAGGGAGATGTGAGCTTATGCAGCCCATATGCACATATGCTCTTGCTTGTCTGTTCAATCTACTTCTACTTAGTGAACATTACCTGTCTACCGACTGTATTCTACAGAATGAAGAGTAGCTCGTGTAATTGTTGAATGTTAAGCATTTCTTTAATCTGTGGCTGACTATTCACTTAGTATTCCATTGGAATAAATGAACACCTGCTCTCATAATAAGCCAGCTATGAATTTTTCTCCACATACGGTGAACATTCTAATTCCAGATCATTAAGGATCTGAAACATGCACTGAAAATCATATCTAACCTCTAAACTAACAGTAAAGCCACACAGAGGGCATGCAACTTTCTTGGCTTTTGCTTTGGATCTCATGCAGAAAATCATGTCTTCTTGACACTGAAGAACATAATTCACTGTTCTGTCATTTCCAGTATTCGGAAAGCCATTGGCATCAGTGATCCTCACATTGTTGGGCCCTGGGCTTTTTTGTTTTTTTGCTGTGCATTGCTATGTCAGATTGTGTTGAAGTCAATGATGTAGACAACATTTGGACAACAGCCAACTGAGACATAGAGCCTGTAATTTCAGTGACATGACAATCCTCAGAAGAGCTACACCTGGGAACAGGTCTCCATAGAGAAAGTCTCTTGCCTCTGGCTTCTTATTCCACAGCGGTGTAATACAAGACGACAACATCTCTGTACTGAAAGCATAAGAAAAAAAATCCAGACATAGGCAGAGCTCATGTGCCTGAAGTAATATTTTATTACTCCATCATTGGGATAATTACACCCAATAAATCCCATGTAAAATACAGTACAACAGAAATGGCAGGCTTTGGATGGAAGAGTAGAATTCATTTTAGCATAGTACCGGCATGGCTTCATATTTTTTCTTTTTAATAATGACAATAATTCACCTGTAACATGCCAAAACGCAGAATGCATTAAATGCAAATGTCACTATGTTCAATGAAAATAAATAATTTACATAACACATTTACAATGATTTAGACAAGGGATAATCTCTGGAGGGAAGAAACTGCCAGTGTTTCATATAAGTACCAGCTAACGCTAGAATACCATGCTACTGGTTTAACCTAATAGAAAATTTGTCTCCCAGAAGAAGAATATACTGCACACTGTATTTCAGTTATATGTTAGGTCTAGTACCAACATTAAGGGAGATAATAGGAAGTTCTATCTTAAAATTACATTTTATAGAAAGACAAAAAAAACCTATCTAATCCCTACATTCTGAGTGTAAACTGGGACTATGCCGGGGGATGATTTACATAGTACAACAACATAGATGGCATGTTGGTGTGGAAGGGTTACTGATGTTCTGGCACTGTATGCTGCTACATAAGCAGAATGGAGAGAAACCACATGACACAACAAGAAAGAAGTTATACTAAACACTGAATGACTGCTGCTGACAAGGGATGGGACAAAGGAAATTAAATTTATAAGGCAGCATTGTGTACATAGAGTAGTACATATCTACACAAAGAAAATCTGCCCAAGACTTTATGGGTGCTCATGAATAAAAGGGGAAACCTTTAAGTACCTTTAAGGGACAGTGAGATCCCCTAGAGGAGGCGAAAAGGCTTAGCCTGCATGTACATAGCCCAGACTCACGCTCCCCTGCATGAAACACTAGCTTAGCACTGATCCTCCTTCCTACATTGTGTCCTGGAGTGTCCGTTACTAAAGACAATGGCTGTGAGCAGAAGATTGCAGGGAAGTAAAACAGCAAGTGGCTAAGATTGAAGAGCTTATTTTGTAGGGCTAAGTAGTCATTTTTGGTTGCCAGTTGCTTAAAGGGAAAGGATAGTGACGATTATTAAGATGGAATAAACTGTAAAAAAACTGAATAGGCTACATTTCTAAATTTACTATGGAACTCCATTATTGTTTGCTGTTTCTTTACTGTGTGTGTTATTTCTGTGCTGTGACACTAATTTTATTCCTCTGCTGCAATGTCACTGTGTGCATTGTTTCCAGAAACAAAAAGGTGCAGATCCAGCACATCCAGAGAAAAAAAAAAAACTGTTAAAACATTAAACGTTAATCCATGTTGTAGTTAATAGCTAGAGTCCATGGTAGGGAAGTGTATCAGCTGGACGACGCATTTCGCGCATGCACGCTTTATCATGTGGATCTGCACCTTTTCGTTTCTGGAATTTTTGCTACAAGCGGGCTGGCTACCCGGCATCCGTGCACCCCCCTACACTCAAAATTGAGATCGAGGACAGTAAACAGGTGAGCTGACACTTTTCAAAATATCACTGTGTGCATTATCCTTGAACATTGATATGACATTTACTCTTGAACAGTGACATGAGAGTATGAAGCACATGTATACTATGATATACATGTTTTGTTTTTTCATTGTTATCCCTATGCACATTATTCCACTATCGTGTCATCCCTGCAGCAGTGTCTTACGGTACTATTACACAAAACAATTATAGGCCGTACTTCTGGACGATGATGGCTTTCTGTAATAGCTCATGTTGTAAAACAACGATCAGTTCACATGCATGAAGTCGGCTGATCGCTGGTTTACTACAGAAACCAAAATCCAGATACCAATGGTCTGCAGGCCATCGCTCCGCATGATAGGAGCGGTAGCAGCAGACCGCCATTATCTCCTATGGGCAAGTTTCAATGTTGTCACAACTGGGGGGGAGAATACCCGACTTGGTTAAATGGGTGTCCCGCCCAGTCACTGACTAGCTGAGCGGGCAATCCATCAGCAGAAGTAACAAGTTTTCACAAGTTTCGGTACATGCTTAAGCTGGGTTCACACTATGTATATTTGAGGCTGTATTTGATCCTCATGTCAGGTCCTCATAGCAACCAAAACCAGGAGTGGATTGAAAACACAGAAAGGATCTGTTCACACAATGTTGAAATTGAGTGGATGGCCGCCATATAACAGTAAATAACGGCCATTATTTCAATACCACAGCCGTTGTTTTATAATAACAGCAAATATTTGCCATTAAATGATGGCCATCCACTCAATTACAACATTATGTGAACAGAGCCTTTCTGTGTTTTCAATCCACTCCTGGTTTTGGTTGCTATACAGCCTCACAAATACAGCCTCAAATATACATAGTGTGAACCCAGCCTTAAAGTGTATTTGTTGTGCAAAAAGAAATCCACAGACCATCACATTTGTCAAACCCCGACGTATCACACACCTTTGTCAAGAAATCTGTGTAGTGGATGCACAAGGTTATCCGGAAAAATCCTTATGGTGAGGATATGGTGGTTAGCTGTGCTGAAAGTGGCTGGCGAGTTGGATCGCAGCACAGCTGACCACCATATCCTCACCATAAGCATTCTTCAGGATAACGTTGTGCATCCATCACACAGACTCCTTGACAAAGGTGTGTGATACACCGAAACATCGTGTTTGGCAAATATGATGGTCTGTGGATTTCTTGTTGCACAATAAATACACTTTAAGCATCTGCAGAAACTTGTGAAAACTTGTTACTTCTGAATAACAACTTGGGTGGCTAGATATACTAGTACTACAAATCATTCCCACCCGAATATCCCAATGAGCGCGACCTGTTAGTAATTACTAATCAATCAGCAGTCATGATGTTGCTGAAGATGATGATCCAGGAGCCCAGCGGGAGTCCTGGAGCAGTAAGGCAGCACTGCGGAGGGACAGGAGAGTAGCATTTATTATGTTACTCCCTGCTCCCCGCCACTGCCTGCTGAAAAAAATTTACTTTCCCCGATTTCTCCCTAAAGTTTTAGATTCTAAACCATCCATTAAAAATTTTTTTTTAGCCTTCAGCAGTATTGTAGGATTTCCATACAATGTAATCCGTGAGCATTATTATTTAACATCATTTGTATCCTTTTCTATATCTATCTGATAATCCAGCACCTCCGGGGTATCCCCTGATGCTGGATGAATGTATATTACTGTATGAAATTACAAATAAGAGAAATATACACAACTATAACCAGTCAGGGAATGTTAGATTTCTTCAGGCTAAACTGTGATACCACTTCACCTAGTTGTGGTCCATAGCCACTAATGGGGTGAAGAATTTAACACATCACAAGCAGAGCTGACACAAGAATTACATCCTTTCAGAAACACAGACCTTTCATGCCCAAAGGGATGTCAGCTCACCCCTAGCTAAATATAATTATTCTTGTACAGCAACATGCTGGTCTATTACAGCGTGTCGAGGGCACTGCACTTCCGTTCTTGTTAAAGCCATCATGAATGTAATGGTGTAATTATGACATGACCTTCTGTTTTCTCTATGCCCACCGCTTTAAGCAGATTCACAGCGCGCCGTTCTGCTCATTTCACCTCAAAATTATTGGAAAATTTGACAGTGTTTATTTTAAAATCCTCTTCATGCCAAATTTAAACAAAGGAGAAGAAGAGGTCTCCTTTTCAGAGAAACTATTTTTAAACACTTGCGAATAGATTTTGAAATAAGGAGAAATAATGGGACTTCTCAAGGTTTTGAATTAATGCTGAATGAGTCGTCCTGAGGTGAAATAAAGTGTGCAATTCCGCTATTAAAACGCAAAGGCATATCCATAATGACAAAATGAATAAACTCTAAATGAGCTGCATTATTACAGGAAAATTACACCCCAAACCTTATTAGCGTATTAATTGAAAGTCACCTTTTCATGCAGCTGTTAAATTATAGAGTAAGGCCATTAAAGATTAAACGTGAACAGATATGGCTTTATAGTCAGAAGGCCCATCTGAGCTTCCAAAATATGGTGGGGAACTAACAGTAGAACGTCCTCGGAAATTCGAAACAGTTTGTTATGCAGGAAAAGAGAAGTTAGGCCCTTTTCACACTGCATCAAAGGGAACCAATCAGCCCAATTGGGCTGATATGGTTCCCTGAACCGCTGTATACAGCTCCTGCAGCAGCCGCGGCACGCACCGTCCGCGACTGCAACAGGAGCTGTATAACCGAAAAAAAGCACTTTAATCTGGGCTGTTACGTGCCATGGCTGCTGCAGGAGCTGTATACAGCGGTTCAGGGGCTGATTGGTTCAGTTTAAGGCCTAAAATGCTGTATACAATTTATATAATCGCTATTAGCAATGCTACTTCTCATGTATACACACACATATACATACAACAGTGTATACAAAAGAGGTACCCGTACCTGATATGGCAGGTATGCTTTATTTTCTAGAAGGCAAGTGTCTTACCTGGAGCTTTTCAGACACAGCTTCACATTCCATCATCAACTGTGGAATCACTTCACTTTGTTTCCTGAGGTCTTCAAGTTCCTGTAATAAGACAAGTTCAGGTTTAAAAACTTGGGTACAATTAGTTAAAACCAGTTGATTAAATAAAAGCAGTGGTCTGATTATTTATATAATGTTGTATAAATATATATATAAATAAAAAAAAAAAATATATATATATATATATATATATATATATATATAATATATTTTTTATTTATATATATATATATATATATATATATATTTATACAACATTATATAAATAATCATATACACACACACAGTGTATATATATATATATATATATATATATATATATATATATATATATATAATTTATTTAGCTGGTTGGTATTCTCAGTGACTCCATCGAGAATAAATGGAGTTGCAGGTCACACGCCAACCCGTGGCTCCATTCCCAACAAAAGGATTGGGGCACCATTCTAGAGATCCCCAGGGAGCACTCCCTGTGATCTCACACCTGCGACAAGTAAAATAACTCTGCAAACCACTTTTACTTGACAAACCCTACAAGTTTAACTATGGGGAAGGGAGGGAATACCAATTTAAAATGACACAAACAACAATATTGACCCTTAGAGGATGGGGCCAATTTCAATTTTTGTGTTTTCGTTTTTCCCTCTTTGTGCTTAAAAGGCCATAGCACTTGCATTTTTTCACCTGGAAACTCACATGAGCTCTTATTTTTTGCGCCACTAATTGTACTTTGCAATGACGAGCTGAATTTTTTCATTAAGTACACTGCGAAACCAGAAAAAAAATTCAATGTCTTTTATTTGTTTCTTTTTCATTTTTACGCCGTTCGCCCTGGGGTAAAACTTATTTATGTTCCTCAAGTGGTACAACGATATGTAACATGTATAACTTTCATTGTATCTGATGGCCTTTAAAAAATTCAAACCATGGTTAGCAAATATATGTTCCTTAAAACCGCTCCATTCCCAGGCTTATAACTCTTTTATCCTTTGGTCTATGGGGCTGTGTCAGGTGTCATTTTTTGCGCCATGATGTGATCTTTCTATCGGCACCTTGATTGCGCATATGCGATATTTTGATAGCTTTTTATTACAATTTTTCTGGATTTGATGCAACCTAAGGAGTGATCCACCCCACTAGACACCAGTGATCGGCTTCATCAAGTAATCGGATGCAGCTGTCAACGGTGCATTCGGCGGTTCAGAGCGCGCGCGCGCCACGCAGCCCCGCTCTGAACACATAGAGGCGGGCCCTGGACGTTTCCCCCGGCAATCATGCCATGTAGTACGACTTTAACTGATCCTTTAAGGGGGATGTGTCAATTAGGTTTTCTTTAACTGAATAGAGTCAGATACTAAAACTTGTTCCTTCTAATCTTTTTCTATTTTCAAATTGCATTTTTTTTATTTAAATTTTTGTACATTGTTATGTGGGCTGTCATATTGCCTGAGCTGTTTTTAACAGCATTTAGTGACATGCTTTATAGCAAGACTCATGGACATTGTCTTGTATTGATGCTATCTATCTACTGGTGTCACATGTAGCTGTAATGCTGTATAGATCACTTTACAGCAGCCTCCTTTTAATACCACAGACAGAACAGGACGTCTCAGCTTAGTTTTCGCCCTAGATTTTAGGATTATTTTCCAATATATGTATAATATGGAAAACTTGAAGAAACGGTATAAAAAATTCCTAAAAAATGTGTTTAATAAAAAAAACATTATTTATACAATAAGTAATTTTCTAATGACACTGTCCCTTTTAAAAAAAACTCATTTACATGCTGGAGACAAAATACACAGCAGAAATCAACCTGTAATGTGAATTATAAATATGAATCATGTCAACTGTTACACTGGTTCCTCTGAGGATTTTCCCCATTGATTTCAATGCGGAAGTTAAAATCTGCAATAATCTGCAGGTGTTATGGGTTTTCAAACCTTATGGATCCACAGCAAAATCTACAATATTTCTCATTTTACCCTGCAGATTCAATGTGAAATCCTCAGCACCAAAACTTCAGCAAATACTAAAATCTGCATAATTTAGTATAGATTTCACCCCAGTAGTTTTTTTCCATTCTCTGAACATGAACATCTCATTTGGCAAATTAAGGTTATGTTTTAAAACTATACCTGATGCTACTGAAGATCTGGAAGATTGTAGTATATTGCTGTGCACTAGTACTCATGCGCGCCCTGGTATGTGTTCAGAGGGGGGCTGCGCGGCGACCCCGCTCTGAACCGCAGCAATCCTGGGTGCTATCTGCAGCCTAGGACCATGGCAATTAACGGGCACGGTCCAATCGCAGTGCCCGCTAATTAACCTTTTAAATGCAGCGGTTACAGTTAACAGCTGCATTTAAAAGTCTTCTTTTCCCAGTCCCCAGTGGTCTAGCGTTGGATCGCCCCCCGTGACATGATCGCGGAGGAGCGATCCCTGCATCTGGTCCGAGCCAGGGTCTGCGCCGTAATGGCGCAGATCCCAGCCTGGCAATCTACTGCTCTGGGCTGCAGCAGCCGAGAGCAATAGAACATAGATCTCATGGATCTATGCAGTATATCTATACTGCATAGATCTCAATGAGAGATCAGAGTAGTAATACTAGAAGTCCCTCAGGGGGGCTTCTAGTATGTGTGTGTAAAAAAAAGTCTGAATCACCACTTTCCCAGTTTCATAAATAAAAATAAATAAACAAACATATTTGGTATCGCCACGAGCATAATCGCTCTAACTATTAATTTATCTTATTCTTGATCGTGCACGATAAACGGGGTAAGTGCAAAAAAATTCCAAAGTGCAAAATTGTACATTTTTGGCCACTTTAAATCCAGATAAATTGTAATAAAAAGTGATCAAAAAGTCGCATATAAGCAAACAAGGTACCATTAGAAAGAACAGATCATGGTGCAAAAAATGACATCCCACACGACCCTATAGACCATAGGATAAAAGCGCTATAAGCATGGTAATAGAGCAATTTTAAAGAACAATAATTTTTTAAAAAAAGGTTTTCATTTTTTAAAAGCTATCAAATAAAATAAAAGTTACACAAGTTAAATATCGTTGTAATTGTACTAACTTGAGGAACATGTAACAAGTCAGTTCTACCCCAGGGCGAACGGCGAAAACATGAAACCTTCCCAAATAAAAAAAACTTGCAGGTTTTTTTTCAATTTCACCACACATTTTTTCTGGTTTCGCAGCATACTTTATGCAAAAATTAAGCCAGTCATTGCGAAGTACAATTAGTGGCGCAAAAAATAAGGGCTCATGTGGGTCTCTAGGTGAAAAAATGCAAGCGCTATGGCCTTTTAAGAACGAGGAAAAAACGAAAGCGCAAAAATGGAAATTGGCTCCGTCCTTAAGGGGTTAAGATTATTTAGGCTTCACCTAACTACAATTTGCATACTGTACGTTAAATAGATAAAAGTACTACTACCTGTGACTTAGGGCCCTATGCCACTGGACGATTATCGTTAAGATTATCGTTAAATCGTTCGAATCTAAACGATAATAGTTCGGTTGAAATGCAGTTAACGATTAACGACCGAACGAGAAATCGTTGATCGCTTTATAAGACCTGGACCTGGACCTCGTTCACAAATCGTTCACAAATCATTCGCATTGAATAAGACATCATTCGGTCGTTCGCAATAGATAGGAACGCAATAGCGAAGAAATAGCACAGAAAAACGATCGCAATTACGATCATAAGTAACGATTATCGTTCCATGGAAATGAGTGAACGTTTTCAGGTCTTTCGCAATAGCAGTCGTTTGAGATCGTTAACGATTATGCAAACGATAATCGTCCAGTGGAATAGGGCCCTTAACAACAGAACACTTGACTGTATCTTTGTGTTATCTGTATATTCTGTCAATACGTATACTTTGCATTCATATGGTGTATACAGTACAAATAGGATTATAGTTTTCCTTTATAGACATGAAGCTTTATTTATATTACCAGCAGGGGACTAGAAAGAACCCTTCCATGGTAAGCTGTAAATTTTCAGTCTTTTTCATTTAATAGTGCGAGATACTTAGAATGTACAGGGGAATACTGATCCTTAACAGCTTCAAGTGTCAACAAGATCAATGGTAAAAGCAAACACTGCCTCTATAAGCACGCTCCAAATGAAAGACAAATCCAGTGCAAGCATTAATATTAAAGGAAATCTGTTAGGTGTAATTCACATTCCAAACTGCTAACACTGTTAGATAGCTACCAGATTAAAGAGGTGCATGGTAACTTTCATATATCTGTCTGTGCTTTCATAACTTTAAAAAAAAAAAGTTTTATTTCTAGGTACAAAAAGTCAGAGGCTTTCCCAAGCTCCTGAAAAGCTACAAGCTGGAAACCTCCTCCTCTACCCCTTCCCTGTTTGACTAACCACTAAAAGCTGAGTCCCAGCAGGCACAGGTATGGGAGGGGAGGAAGCATAAATTATTTTCATCATTATACCACACTAAACTAGCAGGAATTTTAAATGGTGCTTGATTTATGATGTGTGCTGTTCTATAGTGTTCTCCATACTGCTGCTGCTTCTATAGAGATTTAGGAGGGCAGGATCCTCTCATGTGTGTAGTGTATGGTAGATAAACCACTAGTTTAGAGACAGTGAGACAGTACAGTAGCACAAAGATTTTAGAGCTCCCAGCATCACAATGAATGATGATGCCAGAAACTCCACATTTCGTATTTATGGACCAGAAATAGGCAAAGTGACTCTGAAAATCTACATCATAGATGTAGCCGTTTCTTGTAAATGTATATTACATATATAGCCCTCATCTATGGCTGGACACAATTGTGTACTTTAGTGAAGCTAACCATGTGCACACAGAAGAGCAGTTAAAGCCCTGAAAGAACCAGAGTGAAGATTGTTACCTGGTCACACCCAAGAATATGCTGAAGGAGGAATAAAGTTCTGACCAGCCCCCAAAGTTAAAATATCTATTTGGCCTCTGTCACCTCCATTGCAGACCACATTCAGAAACTGTGGCCAGGATGAAATATACCAACAAATAATGCAACTAGAAATTACAAAATGCTGCACTGTAATAATTTCCCATATGTCAAGAGTTACCGGAGCGCAGTGCATTGACGTCCAAGCATATTAAACTCTGTTCATGACTGGACCACTGCACATGATCCTCTGAGATTAGTGTGTTAGATGGGTAAGATAGACAAGTGCCTTATCTGCAGTGACTAAAGGAAATATTCAATACTGGTGAGGACCAATTATGTCTTGGAAATTGTGCTGTGTCAATCACCCAAATGACACTCTTCTCAGACACACAATTATTTTCATGCTGTTCTAGGCATTTTCTTATACCATTAGGGGCTTTGGGGAGCACAGTCATCGTCATGTCATTTTATGGAATCTCCAGTCAGTATGAAGCTTTAATAATTCATGTATACCAGAACACAGTGTACAATACAATGATAGAGGTCACAATATATGGAAAATAAGCATTTGTAACGTAACGTACTGAAATGTGATACATGTAAATCAGTAAGCCAATAACAGGATACTGGCTTTTCCATTTCTCTCTCTACTTTATACAATAAGGGTGGTATTACATGGGCCGATGTGGGGGCCCAATAATACCTGTAAACGAGCAGCGATCTGCTAGATCGCCGCTCATTTACTGGGCCTATTACACGGCCCGATAATGGTTAAACAAGGGCTGCAAGGACATTGTTACAGATGTCCTTGCAGCCCTTGCTTAACTATATACATTACCCATCCACGTTCCAGGGCTGCTGCTGCGGTCTTCTTCTCCCCGGGTCCCGCGCACTCTTACGTCAGAGTGGCTTGTCAGCTGACAGGCCACTCAGCCAATCACGGGCCGGGACCGCCGCGGCCCGTGATTGGCCAGGCGGCCTGTCAGCTGACAGGCCACTCTGACGTTACAGCGCGCGGGACCCGGGGAGAAGAAGACCGCAGCAGCAGCAGCCCTGGAACGTGGATGGGTAATGTATATAGTTAGTCGCCGCCCGCGCACCGCTATTACACGTAGCGGTGCACGGTTGGCGCCCGAAAAAAATCGGTCAGAACCTATATCAATGATCAGCCAATGATGGTTGTCATCGGCTGATCATTGTATTTATTACATGGAACGATAATCGTCCGAATTGGGCAAATTCGGACGATTATCGTTCCGTGTAATAGTACCCTAATCCTTATACCTTGCAGTTTTTATTCTCACCGCTGGGGCTAAAACTAAGCTCAGCCTTCCTGTTCTGTAAAAAACATATATGTGGATGTTACTGTAGTTTGGGTGAAGAAGCACCATTTAGAGCAAGGATTTTGCTTAAATGGTCAGCAAGTAACATTGCATTTCTAGAACCACTTAAAGGGATTGTGTCAAATAGCAAAGAAGGTAAAATCAGATGTGTACCACATACATATATGGAAAGGAGAAAAAGAAATCTGCTGTTTTCGGTAAAGAAACGTACATTCCTGTACTGTCTTTTTATCCTCTATGTATCTAATCACTCCCTGGTTTCCTCTCTGAACAGCTAGGACACTTTCAGGGTATATTCACACGAACGGACTCGCTGCGAGTCCGGTAGGTCCTGGCAGTTCCCACACACTATATACTCGCTGCGGTCTGAACCACCGCAGCGAGTATGTAATCCTACCGCCCTTAACCCCCTCTGCTCCCGCCCGGCTCCCCCGCTGTAAGCATACATTACCTCTCCTCGCTGCACGGGTCCGGCGTCCTGCTCTCCCGTCCGGCCATTCAGTGTGTTGCCCAGCCGCAGCCACTGATTGGCCGGACGGGAGAGCAGGACGCCGGACCCGTGCAGCGAGGACAGGTAATGTATGCTTACAGTGTGGGAACTGCCAGGACCTGCTGCGAGTCCGTTCGTGTGAATATACCCTCAACAATCCCCCTTGCTTGCATGTGAAGTGAAAACCAACTGTCAGTACTAATGGGACATAACATGTGACTGCAATTGAACTGAGCATGAGTGACCACACCTGGTGGATCCATGGCGGC
The DNA here is from genome assembly GCF_027789765.1 of Dendropsophus ebraccatus. Classification (NCBI taxonomy): domain Eukaryota; kingdom Metazoa; phylum Chordata; class Amphibia; order Anura; family Hylidae; genus Dendropsophus; species Dendropsophus ebraccatus. Next base: position 164,426,689 of record NC_091454.1, read on the forward strand.
CTTAATAGGGTTATCTGGTTAGGTAATATTTATGTTGAATTATCACCCCAGTTTTTAGCTGCTTTCTGCTAAAGACCTAGAAAACTGTATCTGAGCTGCTGAGTCCGTCTCTGCTCTCAAACCCCTCCTTCCCAGATGGATAATGTAAACAAGTCCCTGGCAGGCTTTTTCTTCAACATTGTAGATTCTTTGTAATGTTGGGAGGGTTAATCTGAGGTCAAGATGCTGAACTCAATGTGATGATTTATCTTGTCATTACAAACATGCTACAATGTTGCAAATAGGGACCATTTACATCAGACATCTGGAAGGGAAGGGAGAGGGATGGGGCTAAGAGCAGAGATGGACTCTCTCAGCAGTTTACTGTGTTTTTAGCAGAAAGCAGAAGCTCAAAACTGAGAGGAGGAGACAGAAAAGGTAATGACATGTATGGAATGAATTGTTAGGCTCCAGGAGGGGGGATGGTTCAACATGTATGTTACCTAACTGGATAACCCCTATAACCAAGGGCAACGATAAGTTATCAAACAAAGCAAACACCTGTTGGGGTTTTCCACTGCACTAAAACTTAAATGGGTGGTGCCAAGAAGAAAACTAGGTCTATACTGATGCATTATGTTAAATGAAATCTATTTCCAATATACAAGCATTTATAAAAATGTATTGTTTAAAAAAAAAAAAAAAAAAAAAAAAAGATTCTATATTTTTTAATGATAAGTTTAAAAAAATGCTTGTATATTGGAAATAGATTTCATTTAACATAATGCATCACTATAGACTTAGTTTTCTTCTCGGCACAACCCCTTTGAGTTTCAGTGCAGTAGAAAACCCCAACAGGTGATCCCATTTTTTGCTACTAAACCAGTTCATTTAGGGACGTATTAAGCATTTTGACATAAGTGTTTTTAAAAAATGAATGTACAATGGATGCTGTAGTGTGAAAATTGCTCTTTTTCACAGATATGATGTGCTCAGCTTGTGCCACTGTGGAAAAAAAACAACAACATTTCTCTCAATACTATACTATGCCCCAGAGACGGGGCTCGGGAGTGAAAGAGCACAGTGTGCATTTCAGGCTGGACTGTAATTTAGCAGTGGTATACAACTGAAGACTCTGCTGTGAAATACTAGAAACCCCTGAGAGGTGACCCCATTTCAGAAACTACACCCAGTAAGGTATTCATTTATAACTATAATAATAAGGGGTAGTTTATTTGAAGTTTTATTGGTACTTCCATTTATTATGTGGAAAACTATATTTTGAGAGACACTAGTGACCCAAAGCCATCATTGAATGGAAATTGGTGCAATCATTGTATCAAATGTCCTGATGACTAACAGAAATTGGGCAAAATTACAGAAGAAAAGAACAGTGAAAGCAGCCCTAGGCTAGGAAGAAACATAATGGGCAGATTTGTCAGAATTCTGGCAAAATTTGCACCAAAACACTGGATTACATGACTTGTGCCAAATCTATTATATAGATGGTTTAAAGCCTCGGTTAACAAAGGGGTGTGACTTGCATGTGACTCTGTATGCCAAAAAATGCACCAAAATTGTGGTGTAAAGAGGGCAAGTTGGTAGACTAGATAATCTAAAGATGCACCAGACTTACCAACAGCACAAGCCACTGATAAATATGGCAAAGCTTTAGACAATCTAGTGTAAGTTTGCACTAAGTAGTTGACAGTATAAGTAAATCTGCCCCATGATATTTATATGGTTGATAAACTTTATATAGATTATATATTATGTAAGCCAGATCTTCCTGCAATAAGCTAGTCTCTGAGGCAGCTTTGTTCTGATGAGGGTTCTCCACTTGACGATGTACAACCCTACAGTTGCTTTCCCTGATCTTTAAAGATTACCAAAGTTAAAGCAGAGATGACTTATTACAGTCCAACTTACAGCTTCCTTGTCCTGAATTTCAGCTTCCAGCTCTTGCAGTCTTTTACTGAGCTCTTCGTTCCTCTCTCGTTCCTTGTCTATTTCATCACATTGTGTTTGCAGCTCTCCAATCTTGAAAACAAAAACCAGAGGATAGATTTGTTTAAAACAATTAAACATTGATGTTCAGGGCAAACTGAAACGATTCTCACATTCTGCGTATACTTTTACATATGCAAATATTCAGTACAGTAGAGAACACAGGAACGCTTGGCTGCTCTAAATGTTCCTATGTATTGGGAGGACGGGAGATTGAAGAGAGATAACTGATGGACACCTTAAAGAGGATGTACCACCAGATACATCCTCTTTAATCTGACACAGGGATAGAACGGTGCCATCACAGGCAAGCTGGTGCCGTGGTCAGTTCTTCGATCCGCGGCCGGTTCCCGTGCACTGCGCTGTTCTATCCACTGGTCCCAGGCTGGTGCTTGAGCACTGGAGGCGGGCCGGCCGGCCCAAGTGGGAGGAATTCCCTCCCCTGTATGACACGGCTCCATTGATTCTAACAGAGCCGCGTCATAGAGGGGAGGGAATTCCCTCCCACTGTGGGCGGGCCGGCTCGCCTCCAGTGCTCAAGCGGGAACCGGCCGCGGATCGAAAAACGGACCACGGCACCAGCTTGCCCGTGACGGCGCTAATCTATCCCTGTGTCACATTAAAGAGGATGTACCTGGTGGTACATTCTCTTTAAAGTAGTACTCCAGCAAAAATCTTTTTATTTCAAATCAATTGGTCCTGTCTTTTGTGGTATTTGTAATAATCTGTGTGTGGCTTCTCAATGTGTACACAAATTACTATCTGTGAGGTCTCTTTTTCCTAATTCCCACTAAATATTAAAACATAACTTTTAATGATCAATATAAGTAAAGAAAAGAAAAATACAACACATTTAAAAACCTGTGCATGACGAGTGAACTGCTTAAAAATTCCCAGTGTCATGCAGACTACAAGGCTAAGTATAGGAACATTTTTGAGAGTATATTGCAGGTTCTCTCTCAATTCAATGAAAAAAAACAAACAAAAAAACAAACAAACACACACATGCACAGGCCCCTGTTTCCCAATGTTGACTCTAATGGGGACACTTATCAGGACTGGCGGATTCATACGCCAGTCTTAGATAAAGCCCCAAACCCTTTTTTCTGGCCAGATTTACTAAGAGGCAAACACCTCTTAGCAAAGCTGGCTGGCTCTGCGGCCAGCACAAGCCCCATGCATCAAATCTACACCTGCAACTATACCAGGTGTAGATTTGTGTCGAGATTTACAGGCATAAATCATGATAAATCAGGCACGGAAAGAGGCCATGCCTCTTCCCAACCTTGTTGTGTCCGCCCATCAGGCAAGCGGGGGATATGGTTGGCGTACGTCAGGGGCGCATGTTGATAAATGTCCCCCCATGTCTCCATGACTTATTTTGAGTTCATACAGACTATTTATATAGTGCTAAAACCAAAGGAACATGTATTTTGTGCAGATTTTCATATCATCGGGTAAGCAAAGCCTACAGTTTTTACAGTTCTGGTTCTCCTCTTTGGAGATCAAGTTGGTATAGGGAGTCTTACAATGTTTCCTGCCAAAAATATGCAAATTAGCTCTTTCTATTGCCACATGCTGCAGGTCTTTGCTGTAAAACACAGCTTATGCAAAAGGAAAAACAAACAGACAGAAATCATAGAACTCAGAATTGATATCATTTCCGTTTACCATATAGTGTTAATAGATTCTCATACATACTGTACATCCCATCCTTGTGCCACACAATACACCATTAATGTCTGGACTCTCCCAACAAATGTGACACGTCATTTAATTTCACTGGGAAATATAGTAGTGCCTATTTAGATTTTAAAGCAATGCTCAAACTGAAGAGCGGATTAGAGAGGCAAGCTGGCGTATGAAATATTTATAAAAATCACTTTCCATTTAGTTAATAGGCTCGCGGAAATGTTTCAGAAAATAGGAGCAAACATAAGGGAAGGAAGTTTAGAAAAAGTAGTGGCTATTAATAAAACGTAAACGTAAGATGTTCGGACCCACAAGGTACACTTTAGGACATCATAAACTTTTAATAAGGACACTTGGCAAGTCAAGAATAAAATGGAAAAAAAACCCCAAAGAGAAATATATTGAAATAGTAACAGTAATAAAATGAGGAAACAAAATATGCTGCAAAGTGAAACCTTGTTTGAATTCAATGTTTTTTTCTTTTAAAAAAAGAACTTGCAATGACTGGGGCATGTGGCCTGGCAACAGCCCATGGGACGGCCAGGAGCCCACCATAGCTGTGATAATAAGACAATCTATAGAGGGTACCAAACATTAGCTAAAAATTACATAAAATTGTAGTCTAAAAGACACTTGTGTAGCCAACATCACCAGATTTTCTACAAGTAAAAGCCAGCCTCTCATCTCATTTATAAAGATAAACAACAGCACCAACAAAATATAGGTGGCAGCGTGCTTGATAAGTGCTGGATGTATCAGCCAAAACATTGGTAAAAACACTTTTCTTAAAATATCTTTTTTTTTGTCTGTTTCTTGTCTGGTCCGGTAAGCGCTGGAACGTATACTCATCGCAGCTGAACGGTATCCTGCGATGCGGCTTTGTTCTGGTCCTGCAGAGTCATTTCAAATCCGGAGCGTGCTCACATCCGCCTTGAATGACAGAAGTCAATCGCTTCCATAGAGAATAAGATCCAGCGTATAATTACAGGACAGAGAAGAGGAGTCATAGCAGAAGCGGGTGTGAGCGGGACCGGAACAAAGCCACGCCGTAAGACACAGATCAGCTGTCGTGTGTATGTGTTCAAGCGCCTACTGGGGGAGGTGGGGCAATAATATTTTTTGTGAACTGCTTCTTTTAAGCATTAGTAGTAGGAAATCATGGAACGTAATTAACTGGATATTTATTAGTGGGGGGAGGGGTTCTTGAACACCAACTGCATAGATACTATTCCCTGATCATTAAAGGACAAATGCCATGAAAAACTTTTTCCCAGTAATTGAAGCACATTACAAAGTTGTATAACTCTGTAATATGCTTCAATCACCTATCTGCCTCCCTTCCCTGTCTTTTCCCCCCTCCACCCCCCACCAGGAAGTGTCCTGACTCACAAAGACCTGATTACTGTCGTCACGGTCACCAGGCAGCTCCTTCTTGTGAGGATGAGTCATCAGCAGGAGGGCTGCTCTAGGTCCTGTTACACCAGCCTCCCCCTCCCCCTCCTTGTCAGGTGACTCTGCTTCCTCAGCTTATCTTCTCTAGTGACATGACTCCTTCACTGAGTCCACGGCAGCAGGAGAGAGGGTATGAGGGGAGGGGGGAGCTGCCTATGTGCCCGAGTCAGTCGGAGGGAAGATAAGCATGACATGTGACAAGTGATGGCTTGCAGTTGTTCAGCCAATGGGAGCTGAGCAAGCCTGTCACCTGACAAGGCAGGGGAGGGGAAGGCTAGTGTAACAGGAGAAGGAGCTGAGAGCTTGGTGCCTGAACTGGAGACAACAGTAGAGGGAAAAGTGGCCATGTTTTTGTAGCGCTGGATAACCCCTTTAAATGTATAAATAGAGAATTGGAAAGGTGGGAATGCGGAGAGAAGAGCCACCCAGAAATGGGTTTTTAAGGCGCATAACAGGGGTGGAAACCTGAAAAATCTTCCTTAAAGATAGATGGAGAGTAGTCAAATAATATTGGGGAGTGGAGTTTGGATGATAGGCTTTAGTATAAATGATAGCACATGGGCTGGTGATCGGGAGCACCGCCCGGCTGAGCAACAAAGGAGTCATGATAATTAAAAGTTATACAGGTTGATTTGAAATTTATTTATAAAATACTAATGCTATAGTAGGGAAAAATGACATCAATTTTATATATGCAATGTAATAGAATGAAATGTACTTCTAAATAGATTTCTTTTTTTGATGTGAAGAAAAATAAAAATATCTTCAGTTTGTAAGTACTATTGCTGGCCCCTGTTCTTTGTTGGTTTTCTGTGTGTGGCTGACATGGACCAAGATCCCATGGTGACTTGGACCAAGGACTTTGACTGTAGTGCAACTCTTATAAACCCTTCTCAAACACATTAGCACATCCATAACAGGTCACAATGAACCAAATCTAAACACATTACCTTGTTCCTGAGTTGGTCATTCTCATCTTTACAGGCTAGAAACTGTTTCTTCCAATGTTCCACACTTGCAATTGACTCTTGTAGGGCTAAGGATAGTCGGTCATTACTTTCTCTCAAAGTTTCTAGTTCAGTTTCCCACTTCTTTACATTAGACGTGCTGAGAAAAACAGAAAATAAGAGACTACTAGATAAATATGCATGGCGGCATCCCTTTTAATCAGATAAATATTAGCTTTGGTCCACGTAAGTACTTCAGATTTGGCAACAGCATCAAACACTCACTTACAAGTTTAAGATTTGGCTTCAATCAGAAAATGTGTACATAGCTTTGTAAGGTGTTAGGAAAAGTTGTTATTGCCCTACTCAGTGATAAATAAGCTTAGGGCTTGGACATTAAGGGCTGTATTACACGGGACGATTATCGTACAAAAAATCGTTAGATAGTTCAGATTTAAACAATAATAGTTTCATGTAGTAGCAGGCATGATTAAATGACCAACGAGAAATCATTGATAGTTTGATTGAATTTGGACATAGTTGATCGTTCACAAATCGTTCGGTGTTATAACAAGTCATTCGGTCATTCCCTGGTCAATCAGCAAGGAAAGGACGAGCGCAAGAATGACCGTAAGTAACAATCATCATCCTGTGTAATAGGGTGATTGATTTAAAGGGAACCTGTCACCCCCCGTACCGGGGTGACAGGCTCCCGACCCCCGTTAGAGACCCCTATACTTACCTCATCCCGCCGGGTCCCGCTTCTGGATTCGGTCGGGTCCCGGAGATCTCAGCCGCTGCAGCCCGGCGCGCGCGCTGAGAGATGAGTCCGACACCCATAGAGAATGACAGGAGAGTCCAGCGCTCCGTCATTCTCTATGAGCGTTGGACTCATCTGTCAGCGCGCGCGCCGGGCTGCAGCGGCTGAGATCTCCGGGACCCGACCGGATCCAGAAGCGGGACCCGGCGGGATGAGGTAAGTATAGGGGTCTCTAACGGGGGGTCGGGAGCCTGTCACCCCGGCACGGGGGGTGACAGGTTCCCTTTAAGATAGTTCATCATAGTGGTCATTTGAGATTGTTTATCGTTAATCGATGAAAAATCATCCCATGTAACACCAGCTCTAGCTTGCCCTTCTGAAACAAAAGGGGAGGGACTGGAGGACTAAAAAATGAGGGTGTGAAGCTGTGAAAGAGGGTTACCCATGCTATTTAGGGCACGTCTCTGAAGAACCAGGAGTCTGGTCATCATGGACAAGATAAGCTAGTGTAGTCCTGGGGTGAGGGAGTAGTGTTGCAACCGTAGCAGTGTATGGCACAGTTGTGTTTAGTTTTGGAGATGTTGGTGAGATACCTAGCCTTGGAGGAGTGGCCAAGTTGGTTAGGGCTGAAGTGTGACAAGTTGTGTACCTGATTGGGATGGTCCTGGGAGCAGTGTGCTGGACCCAACAGACAGCGCTTGTTGTATTTGCTGGAAAAATTTTCCCATAGCACCTAGTGTTAATGTAACCACCAAGCTTTTGTGCTTTAACTGAGAATGTATCCATCACGTTTTCCATTCCACTTTATGAAGTTTTACAAAAACTTTTTTTTATCTATATCAGTCTCAAATAGTTTTCTACATACTGTAATTAAGAACTACAAGAGAGAAAAAGAAATCCGGCTCTTATAAGTGTGTCCTTGCTCTGATTAGACAGCAATTCATAGTTTGTAGCAGCAGCTCTGTAAGCAGTGTCTACAGTATTGAACACACTTCTAATGAAACTACTTTCTGGCATCTGTAAGATCACAGTTACAACTTCAACAAGTGTCAGTATTGATCGGCATTGCAGTAATTCTAATCTTCTGTTCACAGTGTCAAATAATTGTACAATTTATGGTGCAATAAACTCATCTCCTGCAAGGTAGTCATGTAGTATACAGACTATATAGTCACTGTTCTTGCCTGTTTTCTTTACACAACAATGTTAATTGACTCAAAAGTCAAATATTGAATTCTGTCATTCGTAGGCATTATACATCGATCCAAAGTAAAACATCTTATACAAGGAAGGGAAGAGAACATGTTATATGTCGTATTAGACACATTAGTACTGAAGACAGTCAGTGCTAATCGGCTCATACACATTAAGGCTATGTTCACACGTCTTTTTTAGGCAGAAAAAAAAACAGCTTTTTTTTAAAATGACAGCCGCACATACTGTTCATGAACATTATTTTCAGCCATTATTTTAGAAACAACGGTCGTTATTTTGTCTAGAAAGACACTATGGGAAGAAAGCTTTGGATAGGAATTTTTACATTGTTTTAACTATATCTATATATACATCTAATATCTATATCTATCTATCATGGTACATTGAAAACATATTCAAAGTTCATGTATCCTAGTGTACCTGATTAATATAGCACTGAAAACCTAGACTGAAATTATTTGTAAGCCATATTATTTACAGAAAGAAAACAATTCATTGTTGAGTACACAACCAGTTACACTGGCCGATTCCATTACAGAACTTTATAATGTAATACAACTTTAAAGGGGTATTCTCCTCAAACATAAATTTTGATATGTTGCTGACCATGGTGAGACTAACAATTTATTTCATACTTGTTATTGTCTATTCAGTCACTTTCTCCCGCTCTCAGCTGCTGCTTTCTGTTGAAGACACAAAAATCTGTGTGTGAGCTTTTCTCTCTGTCTCCCCCTCCTTCCCCCCTCCCTTCTGAGACAGCTGATGTAAACAAGTCCCCTGCTGGCTTTATCTGCAACTTTGTAACTTTTTTTGTAATGCTGGAAGGGTTATTCTGGGGTCAAGTTGCTCCCAGTTTTACAAAGAAGCTACAATGTTGCAGATAAAGCCATTGAGAAACTTGTTTACATCAGCTGTCTCAGTAGGGAAGGGGGTAGAGGGGGAGACAAAGGGAAAGGCTCACACACAGATCTGTGTTTTTAGCAGAAAGAAGCAGGCTTAGAACTGTGGGAAGGAGACTAAATTGATAATAGGTATGGAAGGAATTGTTAGTCTCACCATGGGCAGCAATGGTGCAATACATAACATATTAAAAAACTTATGTTTGAGGGGAATACTCCTTTAATAATTTTATAAAATGGCATAAGTAGCTGTTTAATAACCAAGCTGTGTTTTCCCATGTAAATGTAAGTGTGTTTAATTGGTTTTGACACTCTGTGTGTCAGGTGTAGAGCGCCCAGCCTACAGAGTGTAAAAGAGTTACGTGTTGATCCAATAACATCACCACCTACCTCCTCTGGACTCCTTACTGTAAATGAGTGGGGAATGTCTTCATAATGATAGGAGTTCTCATCCTAAACTGGGCTCTGCTCCTGAACCTCCTGCTCAGTCTGCCAGACATAGGTTAGGTTTCTTGCTGGGCCTGAAGCCCAGAGAAAAAGGTGTTAAGTGGGATGCACAGTTGGGCATACCTAAGGGCCCTCTGCAAAAAGTGATGGAGTGACCCAGAGCTCATTGCACAGGGAGGTCCTCCCTCCCCTAGGCGGCCACCGTGCTCGCTGCATAGGGAACACGCCAGCCACCTGGGGAGGGAGGACGTCCCTGTGCACAGAGCTCCGGGTAACCAGTCCCCTTTTGCAGGGGACACCCAGGAATACCCAGCTGTGCATCTCACCTAACCCCTTTCTCTCTAGGCTTTGTGCTTCAGGTCCAGCGAGAAAGGGTAAAGTGGGATGCAAAACATTTGCAGAGCGCACCCAGGAACTACCCAGGGAGGAGCCCAAGAGGAGTACTTGGCAATGTTTGAGTACTCAACAAAACTTCAGGGGAAAATGTGGTTCGAATACCGAACTGTTCGAAGGTGTTTGGAGACCAAGGTTTTATATTATTTATTATTATTATTATTATGAAAAGAAATGCTTGCATTTATCATAGAAACAACTTGTTTTACCCTGCCTTTTCATGGTCCATAAATGGCTAAGTGTGCTGATAGGTGTATAGGTCACAGAAACTTAAAAAAACTGACAGAAGAAAAAGACTGCCTTGCTCTATCTAGTCTGGCTACAGATAACTTTCTTTTTTTTTAACTTAAGGGCCTATTACACGGGTCGTTAAGAGGAGCAAACGAGTGCTCTCAGCGCTCGTTTGCTCCTCGTTGCCTGCTCGCTGCCGCCGCCGCCCGCTGCGGGAGGGGGGGGCTGCCCGGGTGATCGCTGATCGTCCGGGCAGCCCATAGGATATAGCGGCGTCTGCTGCCGTCGCTCCTATTCAACGGAGCGCTGGCAGCAGATCGCTGCTATATCAGTCGCTTGTTTTTCAACATGTTGAAAAACAAGCGACTGCAACGATCAGCCGACATAAACTATGTCGGCTGATCATTGCACTCTATTCCACGGGACGATTATCGTCCGTAGCGGCCGATATCGGCCGAATACGGACGATAATCGTTCCGTGGAATAGGGCCTTTAGGATAGTTATATGTATATCCCAGGCAGGTTTACATTCAGTTTACTCTAGATTTACCCACCACATCTGCTGGTGGTCTGTTCTAATCCAGGTGTGGTCTCACTAGAGCTCTATATTGTACCTCCTATGGAAACACCCAAGTGGCAGGGCTGCTTAAATGTAATGGGTAGCACAGCTTTCAACTGCAATCTAGTGGAGAAGAGTTGGGGATCTTCAGGAGAGTCAATCTAAGGGCACTATTAAAATCCAAATAATAGTAAAGACACTATGACTCATCATAAGCAATCACCCCTGCTGTATAAATTAGAAATCTAAGTGTTTGGGAAAACTACAGTTTTTTTTACCTGAACACATAGGAGGATTTGCTTATTTGATTAAATCTGCACAGTGAATGCAAATGAGCAGTGATTCATAGCAACCAACCAAGTCTCAGGTGAAAGGCTGGATTGCTGTGGAGACCAGGTCTTGTATATTTCTATGCAAAAACAGAACATTTAGTTTTTGACACATAAGCTCCATTTATAAAAATGGTACCATTCTGGAGGTCCCCCACTTTTTTCCAGTAGGTTGCAGTTGAAATCTGTGCCATGAAAGCTGAGCAGCTCTGTCAAGTGCCACTTAGGTGTCACCATAGGACACAATCACAAGTCCTCCTAGTAGGAGCATTTCCAATACAAATCCCCAATGGCATGGGGAGGCACTGCTCTGCTATGACGGCTAATAAAGACTACAGCTGCAACCTACTGGAGGACAGTAGGGGATCTCCAGAATTGCTTCCACAAAACGGGTGGAGAACTGTCTGCAGAATTTGTGGAAAGAGTGTGGGGGAGAAAACATACACTAAGCTCCTCTGTCCTGAGTGCCTAAACCCAGCTCCATAATGGGGAGTCCCTTCTGATTTTTGGTATGGGGCCCTCTGTTACGCAGGGCTGTGATATCTTCCATTGGTTGTATTAATACATTTGCCCTTATTCAGTGTGCACATCAGTAAGAAGCTTTAGAAGGTAAAAACAGCATTGTTAGCTTCTGCCCTCAGTTACACTTTTATGTTTTAGCCATTCTTTTATTTCTTGTATGGTTTACACTGTATTAGAAAGTATATGCTGCAGAAACAGGTTATGTGACTGCTTGACAAAATTAGGTTTTCCAGGTGGGTGGTATAGGATGATAGCTTTTGCCTTTTATGTCTTGTGTTCTAAAAGGTGCAAAGAACTAGTTGTTTAAACCTGTGTTATAACCTTATACAACACTGATACTATAAAAATATACCATATAAATAGGGTACACACATTAGCCTGTTTAATAACTAGTGGTGTAACAACAGGGGGTGCTACAGTTGCAAATATGACCAGGCCCTTATACCAGCACACACTAACACATGTTTTCCCCTGAATTGGCTGTTAAAATATGTAAGCTACTTTTTCTCTATTCAATGGTATAAACATCCTTACAATGCTGATACAACTGAAAAGCTGAGTGCTGGCAGGAGCAAGAAGCAGTGTCTTGCTGCTCAGTACTTCCTTAGTGATGTGGACAGCGCAATAAGCTCTCCCTGAAATACATCAGAAGAGGTCAGAGCACTGGTGCAATGTAGAAAAAAGGGCAGGTGAGCATTACCTGGGGGGGGGGGGGGGGGGCAATCTGTGGCTCTTCAGGTGTTGGCCAACTACAACTCCCATTATGCCCTACTGACAGGTTATAGTGGGAGTTGTAGTTTTGCAACAGTTGGAGAGCCACAGATTGGGCCACAATGGCATGGTTCATTAGTGGTACAAGACATTAAAGGGCCAGTGGCACAGCACACTAGAGGGCAGTAGCATTTTACAGTAAATTAGGGGCACAGTGGCACAGTTCATTTGGAGACAATGGTACAGTTCATGGAGCACGTCATTATATATAAAAATAATGTGTAACAGAACCAGTCTAGGAGTTCATAGTGACATAATTTTCCAGATCAGGGCTCACACATGTGGCATGTGTGGTGAGAGTAGAAGCTAACATGGTTAAGTTTAGCAATGTTCGTCCAAACCCGAACGTTAGGGATTTGACAGGCCATGGCCTGTGATTGACTGGGAGGCCACTCTGAAGCTAGAACGTGCGGGAAAGACAATTAACCAATATCCGTGTCTTCACCACAGACAAAAAATTCTCCACCCTCACGGTAAGTTAAATCAATATATTAGGGGTGTACACCTTTAAATTGTACCTTTAAAGGTGTACACCCCTAATATATTGATAGAACGTGCGGGACCTGCGGAGAAGTGGAACGCAGAAGCATCCCTGGAGCGTAGATAGGTAATGAATGTAGTTTAAACAAGGGCTGCAAGGACATCGGTAACGATGTCCTTGCAGCCCTTGTTAAACGATTATCGGGCCGTGTATTAGGCCCAGTAAACGAGCGACGATCTAGCAGTTCGCTGCTCGTTTACAGGTATTATCGGCCCCTATCGGCCCGTGTAATACCACCGTTAGTTGCCCTAGCCTAAAAGATACTGACTCATGGATTTTATGGTTTAGATTATGGTTTAGAATGTGGAATCTTCTGTAATGAATCTTTAAATAAAGACAATTTAAGGAACAATACAGACTCTATATGCAGAAAAGTGTGAGTTGCATTTGAATAAGAAGGAGTAAGAAGTAAAACATTTAAGTCTTTAGATTTTCTGAATATAAAACAAGGCAGATCTCAGCTGTTTTTCATGAAACTGCAGATCATGGTATCAAATATTCACAACACGGTATGAATAAACTACAGCACAATAATAAGGCAATTCAAATACATTCTCTGGCTTTTTCCATCTGGACCTCCAAGCAGGATATTTTAGCAACTCTAGGGCGATAATGTTTTCTGGTACAAATGTCAACAATTTAATAAAGATTTCTTTAGCAGAAGAATGTCAGATTCCTAAAGCAAATTTTATACAGAGATTTAAGACAAAGACAACGGTATGTTCAGCGCTATGAATAAATGATTCCTTACGGCTTTGCTGCTATACCTCATGTGAGCAGTGAGCAATGTCACCTTAATTTACTGCGACTTTCCAGGGAAATGTTGCTGAAGCTACAGCTCGTGGGATAAATCGTAATGCATTTTGCCTTCTGGATAAATGGTGACCATGTCCCTTCAAGATTTAAAGAAGCTCTAGGCTCAAAATATTGCAGTGCTATTCTATTTATAACCAAAGTCAGATGAAAAGAGATGCAGTAGATACTGACCGTTGAAATAAGCACTGTCATTACTAATAAATAATGTTTATTTATGCAATTTATTTATTTTACTGCCTTTTTTGTATATGACATACAATGCTATAAATTCAGCCACCAGGTGTCTCACTAGATGGAAAACTGCAGCTGAGGCACCGCCACTAAGGCCATTTTGTCTTTAGTAACAGCAGAAGAGAGACCAAATGCAGGAAGTGAGGTCAGTTGTCCCACTGCTCTGCACAGACTGGCCCAGTGAGGCTAAATGCTGAATGGCCAGTGGCTGTGCATGGCCCTGTACACTGCTGCAACTGAGAAAACCAACTGATCTCCTGGCTAAGGCAAATGGAATTTCTAAAAAAAAATAAAAATAAAAAAAAAATAAAAAGGCCCGTACACTGGTGAAACTAAATCACAATGGGCAGCATACACAAGGCAAGCGTTAACTATATATTTTCAGGGTTTTTTAAAAAAATATTTATACGTCATGACAGGTACACTTTAAGGCCTACTTCACACAGCAGTATTTTTGTCAGTATTTTGGTTCAGTATTTGTTGGCCAAACTCAGAAGTGAACCTACAGAGGAAAAAAAAGGATAGATCTGTACGCAAATAGGTTTGGGACCCACTCTAGACTTTGGCGTACAAATACTGAACAAAATAATGAAAATGATAACTGCAGTGTCAACAAAAAACATGAAGCCAATACAAAATCATTACATGGAATTTACCTTTGAGCTAGTGCAGTTTTTAGTTTATCATTTTCTGTCTTCAGCTCTGAGTCAGGAGGGGCACCATGGCAAGCCTTTTCATCATCTGTCCCATTCACACTAGATTGTCGAGTAGATGATGGAGTTTCCCGTCCAGATTCCTGAAAGTACATGAAAACTTACAATTAAAAATCCCTGCATAATACAAATATATATTGTTAAAATAGGTTTATTAGATATAGAGATAAATGGAAAGCATGACCTTCTGCCATCTGCTGGCTTCCACCTGGTGGCTAAAATCAGTTGAAATATTTTTGGAACTTTCCTTTAGGAGGGTAACCCATGGGTAGAAAAACACAGCTGTTTTCTTCTATTAAAAGAAAAAAAAACAACAACAAAAAAAAAACACCAGTCCTCTGGTTGTGTGTGCTAATACAGCATTCTTTCTTTCACTTCAATGAGACTGGGCTGTAGTACCACGCACAAAACGAATATAAGGGTGGCGCTGTTTTGGGAAGAAAGCAGCTATGTTAAAGAAGCAGTTTTTTTTGTTATCGGCCCCCTTGCTAGACTCTGATCACCTGTGGTGTGAGCATAGGCACCAGTGTCCCGCGGCAAAGTTCAAAAATGGCACATGCTCATGTCATATGCTCCTGTGACCCTTCTTTTGTCTCCTGTGATTGAATGCTGGAAGTCAAGCTCTCCCATAGAAAATGCATTGTAAAGCGTGACTTTTAACATTCAATCACAGGAGACAGAAGAGGAGTCACAGGAGCGGGTCACGTGAGCATGCCCTGGATTTGAATGGTGCTGTGGGACCAGAATGAAGGGGACACCGATCACCTGTGGCGAGTATACGCGCTAGCGCCTAGCGGGGGGTGCGGGTTGTGGGGGGCAGGGGCAATAAAAAAAGTTTTGGTAAACTGCTTTTTTAATCCCAGATAACCTTTTTAATTGGGACTCCTTCTTATATCATTACGTGCTAGCAGGCCCGCTTCTGCCATGAGGCGGAATGAGAATTCTGCCTCAGGCGGCAGATTCTGCAGTCCTGAAGGGGGCGGCATAATCTTCCCCCTAGTTGTCATTTTAGTTAAGTTTACTCCTAACCATCCCCCGCTCTAGCAGCGATCTATAAAGCCTCCGCTGCCCATGCTTTATCCTCACTCACCAAAAGCAGCAGTAATCAGCAGGGAGGATCGGAGGTCCGGCTGGGGTGAATATCACTTGTGGCCCCACATGACCCCCTCGTCCTCGGACCCCTCAGCAGCACTCTCACCCGTATGTCCTACCCCCTGCTGCGCTCTGTGTATAGCTGTGCTGTGGCAGATGTCTGTATGTAACTGCTGCACTAACCTGCCGATCTCATGTGCAGTGGGGCTGAATTCCACTGCTGAACTGTAATGGTCGTGTGGATGAAGTTTGTCCTCGGGGAGACAGACACTGTGTCCCAGAAGCACAGATATGTTCCCATTAGCTGCCTGACAGGGGCGCCATACCTGCACATTGTCAACCAATTTGGACTTAGACAGCGCCCCTGTGCTTGTGGGACACAGCGTCTGTCTCCCCGAGGACAAACTTCATCCACATGACCATTACAGCTCAGCAATTCAGCCCCACTGCACATGAGATCGGCAGGTGAGTGCAGCAGTTACATACAGACATCTGCCACAGCACAGCTATACACAGAGCGCAGCAGGGGGTAGGACATATGAGCAGGGCCTGCGTTAAGGAAGGAAGTGGGACAAACAGGGCAATTACTCCGAGCCTCCATCCCCAAGGGGGCCCCCCTGCAGTTGCTTTAATGCCAGCAAGCAGCAGCAAAGTGTACTGTGAAAATGCTGCTTCTGGCCGATGTGTCCCAGTGCCTGGTCCACCTTAAGTAACCTTCCTCCTTAAGAATTACCCCCTCTCTCCTCTCTCCCCTCTGACAGGCCTCCTGCTTCCGGGTTAGCAGCACATGTCGGGACGGTAAGGGAGAACGGGCTGTCTGCAGATATAGTGCAGCTCCCTGTATAGAATACATCTCCCTCCCCTACAGACCTGACCCCTGACCCCTGCTCTGCATGAAAGGCAAGTGTAAATGTGTATGTGTGTGTCATGTCAACATTGTGCTTGTGTGATATGTGTATATTGGGTGCACTGTATGTTATACAGGTGTGTGTGTGTGTTGTAGGTGTGGATAGGTGAGTGTTTTAGTTTTTATTTTTATCATCAAAATGTCACCAGCTGTGTGCCTGTATACTACTATGTATACTGATAACCTGCCATGTGCCCGTGTACTGCTATCATATGACCTGCTAAGTGCCGTATACTGCCTTCATATGAACAACTACAGAGAGGGGAGGTATACAGTACTGAAAACTTGGAAACTTTGAAACCTCTTCTATGTTGTCCTCACCCAGGATGATAGGTAGTGCCTAAAAATGGCAAATTATGGTGGAGCAGGATTGTGTGGGAATTTATTATAAGCGACAGGTTTTAAGTTAACATGCCTTACTTATGGTTTTCAATCAGCTTGGTGGGAGAAGGGGCGCCATTTCAGGTTTCGCCTCAGGCAGCAGAATGCCTAGAATCGGCCCTGCGTGCTAGATAAGTAGTGCACCACCTGCAGCCCTCCAGCTACTGCAAGACTATATCTCTGGATGCCATTTGACTGTCCAGGCATGATGGGAATTGTACTTTTGCAAAGGCTGGAATGCTGCATGTTGTGCAACCCTGCTCTTGAATCCTTTTTGGACGTGTAGCTGGGCACATTACCCTGCTAAAAGAGGTCATTCCCTTTGCATACAATTTTAGGTAGGCGATTTCTGATGATAAAGCAACAGCCACATAATGCAAAGATCCAAGGTTTCTTGGCAAAACATTGGTCAAAGAGTCACATTGCCTCTGCTGACTTGCCTTATTCTCATAGTGCTCTTTCCACTCCAGTTAAGTGAAAAATACAAACTCTGCTCTATGGTCTATATTCTGACACTCATATGCCTATTCTAGGTACTACCAACAGTGACCAGGGCAATGGCTTGGAATAGGACTCTAACCTATCCTCTACACAGCCTTGTATATGTTTAGCTGAGATGCACTGTGTGTTGTGGAAGGTGCCACATCAGTCCAGCGCTTGTTGCATTAGGATCGCCCCCCTGGTAACATCACAAGTAGTGTATTACGGCACTAGACAAAGACTGGGAGAGGGGACTCTGACACAGTCCACCAATGATAAGAAGCCTTTTTGCACCTAATAGATGACAATGACACCTTTTACATAGGAATTTTGGTAATGTAGAGCAGAAACACTAGCTGATGCTTCCAAAAACTTCACCTACCCAAATGGGAGTGACAGCATCACTTTAATTAACTTCTGAAATTGTGACTTTTTATATCTGTGGGATTTGACATGCAGGAAATTAATTTTGTTGGGGACTGAATTTTGGCATCTAAGGTTTGAACTGGTTGTAAATTCTGATGTCTGGATTAATTTTACGGTGTGAGGTCTGTTGTGTTATTTGCGGTGGAGAGCAGAAAAAAGTACCTGAGTAGGTATCCTGGCGCTGCCAAAAATTCCTTCACAGCAAGTGGAGCATAAAACATAAAATGGCTGATTTATTGGATAAAATCGGTAAAAATGTACATAAAATAAGCAATTACTTGTTTTGGGAGTTGCATCTCCCTTCATCAGATTGCATCAGGAAACGCGTAATTGCTTACTTTATGTACATTTTTACTGATTTTATCCAATAAATAAGCCATTTTATGTTTTATACTCCACTTGTTGTGAAGGAATTTTTGGCAGTGCCAGGATACCTACCCAGGTACTTTTTTTTCCCTCCACTGCATGAAACCACGGGTCCCGACACTGGGAAAGTCCCGTTTCCTGGATCCTTCGGCCGGCAGTCACCATCCGACGCTACAAGCTACCCCAAAGTGGGGTGATACGCACAAAGCCCAAGGGGCTAAAAGGTGAGAGTCCACCTATACTTTTAATTCCCACATTTTCATGTAACCGGATTACACGAGGTGCCATCCTCTCAGCTTCTTTTTTCCTCTTGTCTTATTTCTATTGTGTTATTTAGCCTTTTTTTCCTTATTTGAAAAAATGGAAAAAAAAACTATTTTTTGTTTCAGAGGTTCCCCAGTTGTAACAAGGTGCGGAAACCCTGGGTTAACACAAAGAAGGATTGCAGACAATGAGAGAATTGAGTATACAATACACAGAATAAGGCTACGTTCACACTACGTATATTTCAGTCAGTAAATGTATATTTCAGTCAGTATATTTCAGTCAGTACTGCAACCAAAACCAGGAGTGGATTAAAAACACAGAAAGGATCTGTTCACACAATGTTGAAATTGAGTGGATGGCCGCCATTTAATGGCAAATATTTGCTGTTATTTTAGAACAACGGCTGTTATATTGAAATAGTGGCAGTTATTTACTATGATATGGCGGCCATCCACTCAATTTCACCATTGTGTGAACAGATCCTTTCTGTGTTTTTAATCCACTGTTGGTTTTGGTTGCAATACTGACTGAAATATACTGACTGAAATATACGTAGTGTAAACGCAGCCTAAAATTGCAGTTTTACATTTTTACTGGGGGAATGATTTGATATATTTCAGAGGCAGGCATCCTCTAAAAGAAATCCTTGCCTGTCAGTATGTAAGCTGTAAAAATGATAGGAATTACAGAAGGATTTACAGGCTTTCATGTTGTTTTATGGAACAGTGTTAATAAGGATGGAACTAGAGTATGACTTCCGATTTGGCAGATTCAGAAAAATCTGGAGACCAAGCTGTTAAATGATCTGTAAAGATGAGAGGGACCAGGTCCATTAAACAGTGTATAATCCCAGACAAGATATTGGTTTTTGTACAGTGATCAGCCGTGATCTACATGGTGTATATACAGAGTGGTCCAAAAAAATGTATCCACTGTTTAAAAGTCCATAACTTGCAAACTAATTGACGGAATTGTCTCATATTTGGTAATGTACTAGTTTGGAGTTCCGACAGTCACCACATAAGCGTTGTATTGTTTTGCCAGATGACAGTCGCCGGATAGTCTGTGTTGTGTTCGTAGTTGCACCTAGTTACTTGAGTAAACATGGCTGGTGCAAGGCTTACATTCGATGAAAGGAAGTCAGTTACTTTCAACAAGATGGTGCCCCAGCCCACTACCAACATAGTGTTAGGGCGTATCTCGATGAAAATCTGCCAGGAAGATGGATAGGCCGTAGAGGTGCTGTGGAGTATCCACCACGTTCCCCAGACTTAGCTCCTCCGGACTTTTACCTGTGGGGAACACTAAAGGACGTTGTTTATCGACAAAAGTCACGCACATTGGATGAACTTCGAGAATCCATCGTACATTCATGTGCAAATATTGAACTGAACACGTTGCAGTCAGTAGTTCGTGCTGCAGTTCGGCGGCATCGTTTGTGTGTGGATGTGAATGGTGACCATTTCAAACACCTACAGTGATATCTTTAAGTTGGACTTTAAGCTAAACTTTCACCAAATATGAGACAACACCGTCAATTAGTTTGCAAGTTATGGACTTTTAAACAGTGGATACATTTTTTTGGACCACTCTGTATAATAAGGAGATCTGGAAGGATTAAGCAATGTGTTCATGATAAAAACTCATCCCATAAATTCTTAACCATTTAAAGTGTCACTGTCGTTATATCTTTCAAAATGTAAATCATTAGTAGATTTGATATAAAGTAAGTTTGAATTTTTTTTTTTTTTTTTTAGTTATCATGGAAAATCTGAGCACTCACAGAGAGAAGGCAGTCATGTGACTGAAGGACACATTGGGCCGTGACTCTCTGTACTGGCCGGAATTGCTGTTTAGTCTGTTTTTTCCAACCAGCACAAGTCAGAAATCCTGCCTACAGGAGACTAGACCTGGATTTCTGGTAAGTACAGCTTTGTTTTACAGCATGATAACAAAAAAATGAATCTATATTATTAAACTTGCTTTATTCCACATCTACTGTTCATTTAGATTTAAAAAATTATAACGACTTTTTTGCATCAACTTGGGTAAAAGTAATAGTAAAACTTGTTGTGTTGTCCGAAGAGCTAGCACTTGCTGTAGTGGCAACCCCCCCCCCCTCCAAAAAAAAAAAACCACAAAAAAACCTATGGTTTGGATCTAGGAAAAGCACGGTCCTGTGTGCTTGACACACGTTCCCTAGATTTGTCTGCACCATGTCTTATTGAAGCTTGTGAATGAAATTTCAGTTTTAAGGTCAGTGCTGCAACATTTCCTGTTTTGGTCCCATTCCTGCTTTTGGCTAAAAAAAATGCTACCTGAAGTATTTTTTTTTTTTTATCCAAAAACAGTTTTAGCTAAAAATACTGACCAAGGCTATATTTACACATTAGTAATTTTTGCAGATATATGTACAAATACGGACCCATTCATTCCTGTGTGCAAACATCCATATTCAGGCCACAATCTGGCCATATGGAATTGCCTATAGTGGATGAAAGGATCCGTGCCACCACAGGATCCCTACCGGACCACACATTTACAGTCTTGTTCACAAGTACAGATGTGTGAATGGAGTCTAAGGGCCCTATTACACAGAAAGATTATTGGGCAAAACGTCATTATATCATACAAATTTAAGTGATAATCTTTCCGTGTGTATGCAGGCCCTCCAGCTGTTGCAAAACTAAAATTCCCATAATAGCTGGACAGCCAGAGCTAAGGCTTTGACTGTCCAGGCACGATGGGAATTGTAGTTTTGTAACAGCTGGAGGACTGTTAGGACCCTAAGTGTGAACCCAGTCAAAACCATTAAGAAAGAATCATTCTGAATCATGTTGAAAATTGTAGTATAATCAAAATGTAAACCCTCAGTTGTAATCTATAAGAAAGCATCTACATCTTTTCTTAGTCCTTTCAATTTTCAGCTGCAATGTTGCAGTCTAGAATGCTCAGGTTTCCAACAACCATAAGGCTCCGTTCACACAGAGCAAAACTGGCGAAATTCCGTGCGCCTCCCATAGACTGTCATTATGACAGGGATTCTGGCAGAATTTTGCTCCATGTGAACGGAGGCTAAGGTAGAACATTACATGTGAGATTGTGCATGTGTATTGGTTTTTTTAACAGATGTTTTGTATAATGAGATTCATATTGTTACTAAAACACATTGGGGCATATTTATTATTATCATCTAAATAAAAACCTAGAGGCAGGATATGTGCCAAGTGTTTGACACTTAACTCATGCTGTGAAGTATATTGGGTGCATGGTTATAGACATGTTATTATTTTGTCAAAATTTATAAATCCGACCCATTTTGAAACTTCTTTTATCCATGCACAGCCAAAAATATAGTGTAAGACCAGGTGTTACCAACCCAGGGACAATTGCTTAGAAATTAAAGAGCAAAAGAGAATTTGATACGCACAACTATTTATAAACCTAAAGAAATTTTAAAATGTTGACAAATATGGGGGCACTGCTAACATGTTAACATTTTCTGGGGAGGGAGGTGACTACAAGTCCTTTTAAAATAAAAAAATAAATAAAAAAAAGACACGTATGGCTGTGTGGTTGGAAGCCTGCAGAGAAAAAGCATCCAAGGACTCTACATGCAATTTATATATTACAGAGGGGAATGATACTCCACGTGCCACGTTATGCTACACACCTCTCTAAAGGGAATCGGTCGCCCTTTTATGCTGCCGATACATCTTTACAGCATTATGGGCCCCTGGGCAGAGCTGTGAACTTCTCCCCCCCTGCTTCCCACTGACCAAACCCTCCAACCTAGTCCCCTGGGCAGCCACCTACCCTTCCTAATGGGAAAGATGGCTCTGTATATATCTCCAGAGAGGCACATTATCACTTATTTTCAGGTTAACCATTTCAGTGGCTCTTTAGAGACACTTTTCTTCTACCTAGGAGGTGAGCTTTTTGTGTACTCTCTCAAGGGGAATCGACTGTTGTCTTTCTACCTCCCTGCTGATTCTTGAGCTTCAGTCAATATTCCCTTGAGGATGCATCCATACTTTTTAAAGAGGCATTATATGCCATCCTACTGCATCGAAATTAGGTTATAAGATCCAATGAGAAATATATAGAATTCTATATATGTAATCACTAGGCTTATACAAAGTATAACATATCACAAGAGAGTGTCTCAATGAGCACTGAAAGGTTTTGGCTTGTTTGCTATTTTGCACCTATTTACAACGTATCCTATCTATGCAGGTGGCAATCTATAGTATTAGCCCACACAGATAATGCATTTGTGTTCTGTGTATAAGAATGCATACAGCTTGGGTGAATCTGCACACAGCCTGTATGAAATCTAGATGCTTCTCAGCATACTAACATGGCATGGCCATCATGAACACAAAATACCTATATACATGGGCATACATATTTTGAGCAGCAGGGTGTTATTTACAGATAATAGTATAGGATTTTCCCATATATAGTGCTTTATTCACTGTGAGTAGGTGGGCGTCCCACAGTCAGTCTTGGTTGCTATGGTAACATTTTAAAACAAGGCTCATAAGCAGCATGACAACATGGTTTGCTTAGTTCCTCATTTTCAATGTATTTTTTTTTCCCACACTTTTGAATGGATTATAAGCATTTTGTGCAGGTTATGTTTAGCCTGTATAATTTTCACAGCTGGAAAGGTCATATACTAGTTATATCCTGAATCTATATACAGTATATACCAATGGCAAATGTCTGAGTTGCCATCAACAGTTTGAGATGTACGCAATGAGACTTCTCCATGCCACTGTCATGGATGGACATAACATAGGCACAACACTGGCACACATGGCACGCTAGGAAATCCTTAGAGGGTTTTGCCTTCCTCTTGAACAGGTGCCGGACCCACCTGTCCCAGGATAAGAGGGTATGAACTATGCAAATGAATGCTTTTCCATGCAGATTTTGACACAGTGCTGGGAATCCATGACATATGTCTGAGCAGACCTAAGGGCATACTGCAAAAAGTAAAAGCTGCATGACAACTTTTGTTCTGCTGGAAGCCATCAAGTAAGTTCATTCACACTATAATGAAATGTGCAGAAGTTTTGCTACAAAGAGATATTATATTCTCTATAGGCTAAAGCAGTCTATACACATGTAACAGCTATGAACTATTTCACCACTCTCTTCCATAAACATTGCTGGTCCACATGGGGAAAAGAGAATACGCTGGTGCCAGACACCTCTCATAGCAACTTTCTCCCCTATGGGAACAAAGCTGTAGGACCAGATTCATATGTAGCATCTTGCTAGTCAGTTCTTATAATGCACAGACAGCTGCCCTCTGTTCATGACCATAACTATTAAGTAACCAGCTGCATCAGGGACCTACTTGGGAATGATTACTAGAAGTTTCCATCTTTTCTTGCGAACGGTCTCGGGCCAGTTTTGCAGCTTCTTTAACTTCCTGAAATTTGTCTGCAAACTGCAAAAAAAATAATAAATTATATATAAATAAATAATACAGTTAAATAGCAAATCGTAACATTTTATACTATGGGCAAGAGAGCTTTTTTGGAGCAACAAATAATTCAAAATGCCTTTGTCTTTTCCTGATAAGAAAACAAACAAAACAAAAAAGTGGGTTGGTCTGCCCGATTTTTAAGATTAGCAATTATGATAAGAGGTTATACAGTGGTCTCAACCCTGTGCTCCAGAATTCAGATTAAGTACCATCCATTGAGATATACAGACAAGAAGCCACAGCACAGGGTCTCTTTGTGCTCCACATGTAACCACTGGTCAGTACATTCCGGCCCACATGGACAACCAGTTTGGGAAAGAACAAGTCACAGTGTAACCAAAGGTTCACGTATGCAGTTTCAAAGAGTTTCATGCTCAGTCCACCATCATACAGGAAAATGATGTTTCGGTGGATAAAAACCACCTTGATCAAGCATTATAAAGGCAGTTTTATCTTTCCTTGGTGGACTAACGGTAGACTAATTATACTTTGGACTCTATCTGTAACCCATTTGTTATGATGTGACCTGTTGTTTTCCAAAATGGTTGTCTGCCACCTATAGTGTATATGTATTCCAAGATTACAACTTCTAGCATGCACATGGTGGGGGCTATAGTCCTACAACATCTAAAATTTGCAGTACTCACAGACAGATACTGCAGTGATTTCAGATGGACTAAAATTATAAGGAGGCACCGGCCTGGTCTGCATGCATGCAATTCCCTTACATCACACAATTTTTTTTCTAAAGAACCAAAAATACCATAAAAAATAATAATAATTTATTACACAGTTAAACAACAATTACACAGTATAGTATAACACTGATTATCAATTAAAAGGTCCAAGCATTCTAAATGTCCAAGTCAGTTGCTGTTCAGTTGTTGAGTTCAGTTTGTGTCCGAAACGCATTGGTGTGTTTCAATGTATCATATGCTCTGTAACCAGACATGTTTTAACAGATCTATAATTATGAATTTTATGGGACATGTTGGAATTGTTCTTTGGTGTTAACACAAACAAACTTTTCAAAAGTTTTCTCACTTCTAGTCACATTATATTATGGCACAACTTTGCTTGAGCACCTAGTAGCCCTTGGTTGTAAAAGGGTTGGCAGACCCGAACACGTTTTTCTAGCTAGGAGGAGGTCCAAGCATGAGACAGACACTGACATAGTGGGGTAACACAGGCCACTTTTAGGTTAGAATTGCTTCTAATATTCCATGTACTATAACTCTGTGATTAGGAAACCATAAACAGGTGTTAAATTCCATTTCACAGTAATTATAATCTGTTTCTATTATTACAATATTACAAAGCTCAATAAAAGCAGGGAGTCTCTAAAAGTGCTTTCTTTTTTTGGCAGTTATTAAAAACCTTGTAAAATCTGACCTAGTGCTTTACGTGACTAAGAAAAATTCGTTTAAAAACTGGTTGAGTGACATTGCACAAATATTTGCAGTACACTGTTCCACGACAAGCCATATACCTCTTTCCGTAAGAAATATTAAAGAGTTAAAATGATCCCTCATGTACAGCAAAGGGAATAACACTCAGATCAGGGAGGGTTCGACTGCTGGGACATCCACGATCTTGAGCAGATAGGTCAGTTGTCTATCAGGTAACCAGGGAGGGTCCGACTGCTGGGACATCCACGATCTTGAGCACATAGGTCAGTTGTCTATCAGGTAACCAGGGAGGGTCCGACTGCTGGGACACCCACAATCCTGAGCAGAGAAGTCAGTTTTCTATCAAGTAACTAAAACAGCAACATACACTCTCAGCCACCGCTCTATTCACTCTCTGTGAGATGGGTCTGAACTAGGGATGAGCGAACTGAACCGTTAAGAACCAGTTTAGTTACGAACTTTGAGAAAGTTCGTTATGAATCTGGTAAAAATAACAACAGTGACGCAAAATTGTACTTTTGTCACAGAATAGACCAGAATACAAGGGATTATTACTCCTAGAATCATTTGTATCCTGGTTTTCTGTGAATATCAAGGTGTGTGACATCACCCCTGTTAGAGTGAGACCTTAAATTAGTCTCCTCAGATATACCTGGGTGCTGCCTAATCAAAAATGTAATGTGACAGCTGTCTGTGAGTATTAACCAAGACACATGAAAGGGAAAATATTAAGGGAAAATAAGTTCATATTTTTACAATCAGGTTAAAAAAATAGAAGTACCACGTTTAGCGGCAACAACAAAATTTTTTTTTTTGTAAAAAAAAAATCCCATCACTGTCCCAGAAACAAAAAAAGTCCCATCAGCTGTCCCATCTCTGCACAGTTGTATAGAAAAATGTTGGTGACTCATTGGGCATCTTGGTGTCCAAGACCGTGCACCCCAGTGCTGATTTCTGGCCCTTTAATTATAGGCAAGGGCAGTACATGTCTGTTACTGCCCATTGGGTGAACATTCCCCCAGAAGACCACCAGAAAGTTAGCCCATTCTTGCCACTGTCACCTCCCCGATGCTTTAGGGGGCCAGTTCTGCACAAGTTCTGCCTCCACCAGCTTGCAACCATCCACCGCTTTGACTGCAGTCAAAACTGTCCCGGTGTCTTATTAACGATGTCAGGCCCGGCCCTCTCAGGCTATCCTCCATTTTGTGAACGAAGGCACAGTGGGCAGGAGCTCCTCCGGACCATCAGGGAGGAGAAGGAGGTATATGAATAGCTGACCCAAGGTCAATTAACAGTGGGAAGTGTTGTAGCCCACAAAGGGAGGAACATTGTCCCTGCAGTGCAGCAGGAAGGGCTAAGTCATACACTTTGTATGGCACATGTGATAAACCTCATAGTGCACAGGTTTCTTCGAACATGTCAAGCCAGTTGTTGATCCCTTTTGAGGATGCGACTCTGTGAGCATAAATCAAATACATCATCCCAGTTGTCCGTATTCTGGAAAGTGCAGTAACCAACATCATCAGCGAGGAGTCCCAGGCCACCACTCCAAGGCTGACCATCCTCTTCCATGAATAGTCTGTTCGCAATCATACTGGCCTATGTGCAATAAGGTACTGCCTCCTCCTCCTCCTCCTTAAATAGTCTGTTCCCAATCATACTGGCCTATGTGCAATAAGGTACTGCCTCCTCCTCCTCAAATAGTCTGTTCCCAATCATACTGGGCTTGGTGCAATCAATTGGTGCCACCTCCTCAAATAGTCTCTTTTCAACCATACTGGGCTGTTTGCAATCAAGTGCTACTGCCTCCTCCACACTGGGTCCAATACAGTACTATTACTGCTGCTGGTTCCACTGTCAAATGTCTGTTTTCCACCCAACTGGGTCCAAGGAACTTTGTGTCCTATGTCCCGTGTAATCACTTACACCTTGGCTATTTTTTTTTACTATTTTTGCACTTTGATTTTTTCCACTTTTTTTTTATTGTAATAGCAACTGCAACTAAACGAAACTATACCCTATCAGACTCCCACTATTGTAGCTGCAATTATTCAGCCGTTATAGCAAACTTCGTTTTATGTTCGGTTAGTACGAATCCGAACTTCACGAAAGTTCGCTGGATCGAACCGAACTTTTTTTGCTCATCCCCATCTGAACAATCCCCATCATTGTACATGCATGTGAACACAGACTGTATGTGCTCTCTGTTAAACTTCTACAAAAAAGCGACCACTGCAATAGAACACAGATACTTCTATAAAAGGTAAAAAGAACCAAATGGAAAACTTTGTCAATATCTGATTATAATATGGTTATTTTCATGTTTTGGGTCAGAAACCCCACTTGAATTGACTCTTCATTAATGTCCTATTGCTGCCCACATTAACCATATGATCTGTGACATCACTGATTCAGATGACACTGCAAACCTCCTCCTTCATATTGGCATTACCAGTAATATTAAGTTATGAGGGACATGTCGTTCTACAGGGGGCAATGTTCGGATCACGGTCAATGACTATGATAGGATTGAGCTGTCATTAGTGAGAGAAATTCAACTGTAGGACTATCAGCCAGCTAGGAAATGTAGGGAGGAGGATTCAGCATGAAAGGCTTTATGGGAAGTGTGTCCCTAAATTGCAGAGCAGCAAACTGTGTGTGGTGGATTTTTTCACCTTAATGGGTTCATCATGTGAACTAGGGTATGAAAAGGTGTTACCAAGCTCTTTTCTGCCTCTCCCCTCCATCCTACTCTAATTATTCACTCTTAAGAATTGTTAGAAGTTAGAGAGATGAGGTCACATGTGCCCATACAAGTCTGGAGAAAGGGTGAATTACAGTAATTGTTGTTTCTCTCACAAAACTAGTGCTTGTCTCACAGCAACCGCTTAGTACTGCTCTACAATGTCCCCAGTGCTGCTGTTGCTTCTGAGGGTTTGTTAAAGAAATATAAAGGATCAGGATCACTACCTCTCTGTATGTGTGCAGTGTATGCATCTACCTATTAGCTAAAAGGGACAAACTGCAGTCTACAGGGTGAACAATACCATAAAGAAGTCACAGAACTGATAGAAATAATGTACACACCTGTAACAGCTTATCCTGTAAAAGTTACCTGAAATGACAGCTGTACTTTCAAATAATTGTTATCTCCCCCCCCCCCCCCCCCCCCCCCCGCGCCTTAGGGCAAAAACTGTGAATACCTACAAATCCCTATAAAATGATGATACCACCAATGTCATGAACTGTTATTTATTTATGATAAACCAACTACATATATGTCACTAATGGTAAAACCATGTCACTGGCTCCCCAACCCTAAACGTGTATGCCCATCACTCGATCAAGACCGATTGTATCCACTAGAAACAAGGAACAACAACAGGCAAAGAGCTCTGAAAAAACGGGCAGAACTGACAAAATGTATTCTTGGAAAATTGAACTTTTTATTATACAAACCACAACAGGAATACCCCCTTTGAGTAATCTGTAACAGATACTAGGATGTGCAGTCTATCCTTGATGACTATACTGGCTGATTAACACTTGTTAATTTAATTAAAACTGTGAGTCCTGTAATTAGGTATTAGGTCTGTTTATTTCAGAGGAGAATCATTTCTTGGACCTCTTTCTGGGAATTTGTGGGGAAATGGCACAGGTGCTGCGGAAAGACAGACATTTTTGTGGGTGGATTGGCTACTAGTTGTTACACAGAATCAGTCATATCTGACACTTATTGATTGACTATCAGCAAGAAACATTTAATAAACCTGGCATTTCAACCACAGGCAACCTAATGGCCTTTTTTTATATGCAATTATGAGGTTTTTCACAAGGTTTTTTTTTTCTGCAGCATTTAAGCTACATGTGAAACATTCCCATACTATCAAGTGATTTTACATAACATGATATCGTTACCTTGATCCTTTAGTGTGGTAACAATGTGCTTCTTTGGCTCTCTGCTATTATTGATCTCTTGTGAGCCCCTTTCATGGTACACAGTTATTTCTAATTACCATAATTTCCAGGGGAAAGGATCAGAACTAGGCTGAGTATCGGGATCTTGCTTTCTTTTCTCTACCTCTCTGGCCAATCAAAGGACAGTACTGCTTCCTCTTCTCTGCTACGACGTTACGTAATGCTGATGAAAGGGCACAGGACTTAACAGGCTACTTTAAATGACATATAGATGTCATGTGTTTTGTGAAGGTTTCCATCGTGCTTAGGAAACACTTTGGTGGATTATAGAGTTTTGTTTATTGAATCCTTGTGTCCTGCTCTAGAGAGAATATTTCCCTTGGACAATATTTTCCAGTTTGCAATGTTCTTCTACACCCTCTGCTGTCTAGTGACCAATCAGCAGCATCATTATTGAATGGGAAAAGTGTCCAATATATGTAGACCAGATCATGGACTGCCATATTATAAATTAGTAAGCATCCTCTCATTGGCCAACGCAGATGTTTTATTCCTGCCTAAATTACATTTTTATCTAAAGTCCACCCATTCGCAAATCCCATGTGATTCTTTATTTTTTCAAGCACTCCGGATGCGTTCTGGCCCACCCAGCCTTTTTCAACATTTCTATTTTTTACCGAAATGTGCTCTGTGCATTTAAAACACTTATGGGATAAAGAATCGCATGGAAATTGCGAGTGTCTGGCTCATCTAATTTTAAAGTACTTGGGACTTCCCATTTACCCCACGCACTGCACCTGGATTGCAGTGTCGATCTTCAGGATATCCATTTTTAGGCTACCCTACCATCACACATGGCAGTTGTTTAGAACATTGCCCCTGCAGTTTCTGAGCCAGAGAGGTGAGATGGCTCCAGTTCCTATTCTTTTTTTAATCCATTCTTAATTTTGCCTCAAAAACAGTTGTGTGTGATTGCAGCCATGGAAATCACCCCCCCCCCCCCCCAGGATGAAAAACCAGACACCACAATAGGAGGCCCATACTGATCTTTGCTATGGGGTCACCTTTATCTGTCCATGAGAACCAATGGTATATCTTCAGCAAATCTCACTAAGGGCCATATTAGACAGCCAGATCATTATAGTAAATAAGCGCCAACCTGCTAGATTAGCACTCGTTTACTGAGCCCCTTACAAGACTTGACTATAATGCACCAAGGGCTGCATGGACATTGTCAGTGATGTCCATGCAGCCTTTGCTTTAAAAGTGAAAGGGGAAGATATATTAAACATGGTGTAAAGTCAAAATGGCTCAGTTGCCCCTAGCAATAAATCAGATTCCACTTTCCCTTCCTCACAGATTCTTTGTAAAATGAAAGGTGGAATCTGATTGGTTGCTAGGGGCAACTGAGCCAGTTTCACTTTACACCATGTTTGATAAATCTCCCTCAAGGTTTATATATTACCTATCCATGCTCCCTGGTGTTCTCTTAACTTCTCTCCGCTCCCCTCAGCCGCCGGTGTAACTTAAGAGTGTTTCTGAAGTGACAGGCTGCTCAGTCAATCACTGTCCGCGGTGGTCCCGTCCCAGCCAGTGATTGGCTATGCAGCCTGTCACTTCAGAGAGCGGCTCTGAAGTAGCACTGGCAACTGCAAGGAGCAGCGAAGAGAACACTGAGGAGTGTGGACAGGTAATGCATGAACTTTACTACAGTTTCATCAGCCACTGGCCGCGCATAGCTTTTGCACACAACAATGCACGCAGAGTGGCCTATGATTTTAGGTCAGGACCTAAAGACATGATCGCCAATGATTGTCATCATCAGCTGATCATTCTCTTTATTACACGGAGCGATGATCTGCTGAATCGGCCTGATCGGCCCTAACTGCTGGGAAAGGAAAGTCCGGATGACCAGCTCAAAATACAAGTGGTTAGATGTAAGAAAACTCCGGGTTGTCAAAACCCCGACTCCAGGAGATAAGATGAAAAAAAAACGCTTCCAGGGGGGTTTGAAGGGCAGGTCAAATTTTAAATTTCAAAGTTTAGAATTTCAAACTTTTAAACTAGATTTGAATTTCCAGGGAAATACATAGTGCTTGAACAGAGCGCCCCTTTACCAGTGACTTCCCTTTAAGAGAAACTTTAATCCTGGGTGCCGTCCCTTAATGTGCGACTTGGCTCCCCTCCCTTTAGGAGCAACCTGGGTCGCTTGAAGAGCTCTTAAAGGGACCCGGGTCCCTCTTAAAAAGGGACCCGGGTCGCTCTTAAAAAGGGACCCGGGTCGCTCTTAAAAAGGGACCCGAGTCGCTCTTAAAAAGGGACCCGGGTCGCTCTTAAAAAGGGACCCGGGTCGCTCTTAAAAAGGGACCCGGGTCGCTCTTAAAAAGGGACCCGGGTCGCTCTTAAAAAGGGACCCCGGTCGCTCTTAAAAAGGGACCCCGGTCGATCTTAAAAAGGGACCCAGGTCGATCTTAAAAAGGGACCCAGGTCGATCTTAAATGGACCCAGTTCGCTCTTAAAAGGGACCCAGATCGCTCTTATAGGGACCTAGGTCGCTCTTAAAGGGACCAATTTCGCTCTTAAAAGGGACCCAGGTCACTCTCAAAAGGACCCAGGTCGCTCTTAAAAGGGACCCATTTCGCTCTGTAAAGGCACCCAGGTCACTCTTAAAGGGACCCAGATCGCTCTTAAAAGGGACCTATTTCAATCTTAAAGGGACCCATTTCGCTCTTAAAGGGACCCATTTCGCTCTAAAGGGACCCATTTCGCTCTAAAGGGACCCATTTCGCTCTTAAAGGGACCCATTTCGCTCTTAAAGGGACCCAGGCCGCTCTCAGAGGGACCCAGGTCGCTCTTGAAGGGACATATTTCACTCTTAAAAGGACCCAGGTCGCTCATAAAGGGACCCAGGTCGCTCTAGCGATATGGGTCTCTTTAAGAGCGACATGGGTCCCATAACTTTTGGAGTGACTTGGGTCCCTTTAAGAGCAACATGCATCCCGTCCGTTTAAGAGCAACTTGGTCCCGTCCCTTTACGAGTGACTTGGATCCCTTTAAGAGCTACATGGGACCCTTTAAGAGCGACTTGGGTCCCGTCCCTTCAAGAGCGACTTGGGTCCCTTTAAGAACGATCTGGGTACTTATAATGGTAAAGACCATTGCTCGGTTACTATGACAATCTTACTCATGTCAGTGAGACAAAATCGTTATGGACCTTCCATATATTACATCTTCTATTGGCCAATAGTGGACATGTGACTGTGGATGGTGTGATACATTGCCTGACGAGACCTTAGAGTTCCTATTGGCTGCTATATTTCAGCTATTTGCATATGTGCTGTGATTGGCTGTTAGTGGTTAGAGTGTGGCCATTATTTGCAATGGGCCATTATTTTCTATGGGAAATTAGGGGTTTTTAAACGTAAATTTCTTAAAAACGACAAATCCGATCGAAACGAGAAATAGATAGCGCACCTCACACCGCCGAGGGCTTTGAAACGCAGTTTGAACGGAGTCTGTGTGTAAAGCGGTTCGGGCTGTATTACTCGCAGAAAAATGGCTGGAAGAAGAAGAAACGGAAGAAGAAGAAGAAGAATACGGATTACAATATAGTGCTTTTCAAGCACTATAATAAGAGAATCCAACACAGTGTCCCCAGTTTGCACTTGACATAAAGTACAAGGTAATGCATTAGCCTAGAAAAATATTCCAGATCTCATGAATACTAAAGCAGTGGTGTTCAATTGTTGCCAATTGTTAACACACATACAAGTTCTACCACAAAAAAAAGCTGCCTACACAGTATGAGGCTGACAGATCTGCTTTAAAGACCATGTTATTATAAGGCTGAACTGGAGACTGAAGTACTACAAAAGCCATACAGACATGTAATGTGATGTCAGCACAAGCTGGAGCATAGACATGCTCAAGACAAACAATTAAGTTATTTTTAGGGATTCGGAGCAGTAGGTTTGGTAGTCTTAAACCATCATTAGTTTCCAGTGATGCACTGGTTGCTATGGTAAAAACACAGAC
Organism: Dendropsophus ebraccatus; assembly: GCF_027789765.1. Classification (NCBI taxonomy): domain Eukaryota; kingdom Metazoa; phylum Chordata; class Amphibia; order Anura; family Hylidae; genus Dendropsophus; species Dendropsophus ebraccatus. The sequence goes on from NC_091454.1 coordinate 164,459,974, forward strand.
AGATTAACCCTTGCAATGCTCGATATTTGCTATAATTAAAAGAAACTTGTAATCACTTCCTCTGACACTATGTTGTAATTTAGAAGGTCTCCCGCAGTTTGTAGCACCATCGGTTTTAAGCTAAAATTTACATTTTCTCTCTAGCGATTGATACAATGTGTTGAACAATAGAGGATTATTATGCCACTGCACAGTATACAAGTGTGTATTGCTTCTCAGGAAGAAAATAAAACTTAGAAGAATGGATGTGAAGTATGATCCAGGGGGTACTTAGCTGCAAAGCTAATAGCCCTCTAAGCCTGAATGAGAATTTATCTTCATGCTGCCTGCAGGATTCATACCTGAAAACCAGCACCAGATAGACACTTATGTATTCATCAACAATGCTGCAGAGTCTTTAGGAATAATGCCTCCCAGAAGCCGCAGTAATGAAACAATACGTGAAATGTGGGTCAGACACTTATGGTATTTTCTCTGGCATCTAAACAAGCAGCATTAAGTACAGTCACTGAAGGCAAGTGATGAGGGTAAAGATGAAAAAAGGAAAAGGAGGAGTAAGAAAAAGTCAAAAATGGGGAGGGAGAGGAAAAGTAGAAGAAAAAAAACTGTATATATTATGTAATTCTCTATGGCTCAAATTACTTAATTTAGGTGAGTCCAAGGTATTCTTTGGGATGACGGCAAAAAAGTATTCCCACATATACCAGGTGTACCTGCAGAGGGCACATTCCCTTTGCAAGCACTTTTTCTGGCTCCATCTAATAATTGATGTGGGTCTGAACACTAAAGGCCCTATTTGGCCAATACTGATTGTTACGGACGATAATCGCTTTGTGTAATAAAAAACAACGGTCAGCCGACACGCAAAATGTCTGCTGATTGTTGTCATTCAACGTGTTGAAATGTCAATGATCACTATAGAAGACCGCCACTATCTATTGGTTGCCCGGACAATCTGGCGATCACATTCTGACATGCCATAGCGACATGTTAGAGGTTTAAATTGGTTGGGATCCGGGTGCTGAGACCCCCAACAATAGTTAGTATGAAGAAGCAGAAGGATTCTACCCCTTAATCACTGCTAAAGTAGCAGTTGACAGAATTATAATGGAGCCCTATGGGACTTCTGGTAATCGCTGGATCAGAAGTTCCATAGGGGTCCATTATAATTTCAATGACTGCTACTTTAGCAGTGAGAAGGAGATGGAAGAGGCAGAGGGCGCGGGGTTCTCAGCACCTGGACTCTGACTGATAAAAACCTCGGACATGTCTAAAGTTTGTTTAAATGACAGGTACCCTTTAAATTCACAGACATAAGACTATACGTCAGGTCATCAATATCATCAATGTGACACAAGTGGTCTGGTAGTGTAAGATTTGTATGTAGCTGCTTACCACAATTATTTACTGATTTTAATGTCAGCTGACTTGTCGCACCAGTGACATCCAATTCTATAAAGTACCACACTGGAATTAAGTGAGCCAGGAGCATAAGTTTTCGCTTCTGCATCTCAGTGCAGTGTCAGTGAAAGTGCCCCCTGTGGCTATATCCATGTTTTCCTCTCTAGGGCTGCATCCTCCTTTGTTAAAATGCCAAGCAATCCGACTTGAGTATGCTCGAGTCGCAGTCATCTACAGCTACGAAGAGATTACCTTCACAGTCCTGTCCCCTGATGTAAGCCCCAGCCTGAAGTGGATCTGCTATCATTTGGAAGGTGAGGGAGACTTCCTGGGTCAGAGTACAGAGCTGTAGACCCCACTATGCAGACCATCCCCCTCCCCTGATCCCCCTCCCACCCATTACAGGGAGCTCTTAAACCAAAGCAATGCTCTTAAACCAAGTCACAATTTTGAAAAACTGTGAGCTCTTCTTGCAAAACGCTCTCAATCCAAGTTACTCTTAAACCAAGCTACCACTATATACATATTCTGTTAATCCCTTTATGAAAGCAGAATAGGTAATAATGCACTGAACCTTCCATGTTTAAATATTGTCTATTAAATGCAGTAAATCTCCAGGACAGCCTTCTATTAAGCATATTTAACTTTAGCTTCTGTTTTGTTTGCCAAATTATGAGATAAATGCATTGCTAGAACTAACAAAAAAAAAAAAGCTGAATGGAAAACAGGAAATCAAGAAAAAAAAAGCAACTCCCAATCCTATGGAAAGTGTCTGGAGAAATCAGACAACAGTTTCTAATGAATGTAGGAGGACATGTATGTGAGATGTTCTGTCAAGTAGGAGGTTGCTATGGGAATTACTTGCAGTGTTATTTCCAAGCTGCCTTCGTCACAATCCAACCCAGACTATTTTAGGTGTCAGATTTTTATATTTATTTTTCAACAAGTGCTGCTGTAAAGTTATTTATATTGTGTTTTTCTAAAGAAAAAAAATAACTATAATTATTTATTGTAGAACCAGCTTAACGGATAAAGAAGAACCAGCGTGCTTTTCTAAACTTTATGTAGGCAGATCAATAGAGGTTCTGCATGCATGCCAGCATATAATTAAGTGTATAGATATTACTGTCATATTCACCGTATATATAATGGGATACATTTTGCTTCTAAAGGAGAATCACATGACATATTATGGCGAAGTAATGTGGCACTGACAAAAAGAGCCTGAGGAAACCCATAAGGTCTTTCTATCCCACATGGGGAGTCCAGTACTATAAATAATGCTTTATAATGGAGGGGTTCTGTAACAGACTTTGCACAGGGGCACAGCGGCTTAAAGTTACACCCCTGGGAGGCTTCATATGATGCCTTTACACAGGGTCTGTACACAAGGTGTTACTAATGTAAGACGTTTTGGTGAAGTCTGGAGCACAAAGTAAAATTCTGCTTAAAGCTCGGCAACATGGCAACATTTGTGCTTGTATAGAATATTCCAGAAAACGTACCTTGGATAACTGCTGCTCAGATCCAAATCCTAGGCCAAAAACTGTATTTGCTCTGCTGTCAGCCCACTGACCAAATTTCTGAGAGGTCTTTGTGAAAGTCATATTGGGTGTGATTGTGCTATTTATAATTACCTGGAAAACAGTGGGAAAAAAAACAGGAGTTAAATGGAATTATTTTTTTTGTAAAGAAACAAACACTCAGTACACACACATGCACGCGTGCAAAACTGCAGCAAGAAGATAGAAGGAGTTAGAGATCTTAGCATAAAAAAAGAAAAATCCTAAATACTATGAAAAGGGGAAAGTTGCAGACAGCTCCAGCAAACTACAAGGAAAACCCTGCTCTAACCTATGACAAGCCTTCCCGAACCAGGGGCTTAAGAGAACTGCGAATTACCATTTTACAAATTGCCCCCTTGTGTCTGTCTCTTATTGCACACTACCATCAAGGGCACCTCAATGATCATTAGTCAGGAGGCATATACATACACACAGGGGGGGCCACAGAGGACTACTGCCAGCATCACTCTAGTGCAACCACTAAATTAGTGTGCCCGCCCAGGGATAGTAGGAGATCTGATGGAAGCCACACTGACCATTGTGAAATACTATTGGGGGAAGGGGTGGGGGTGAGAATTTTGTGACCTTTCTACAAACAGTCAAACAAATTGCTCTATTAACTAAGGATATACGTTCAGAAAAAAGGTATTTATGCAATATAAGAGGAAGGGTTTTTTTTCAAAACCAATGCACAGTACAGCTGGAATGAGTCAGGTTTGTTCCTTTCTATTTCTTAACCGTATCACAGGTTAAATATTCCTGGGTTTCATCAGTGAGTAAATTAATCCCATAATAAAAGGAAATGTGCAGAAAATCAATAAGAATGTACAGCATTTGTACAAACTCCATGTTTCATCCAGCAGTGAATGGCATGAATTAACCTAAACTCTCATCACCAGCCTGAAAAGGTCACTCCTATTAGAGAATATGCTCCGTATAAACAGTGCATTATAGTTTGTGCCAGGAATGAGTCATTGAGGAAAAAACAATTAGTGGATGAGAAACCAAGAAGGGTATTCTGCTAATGCTTAAACTGCTCACCACGTATCTATGTCGTTCTTTTGCAGCATATTAATGGTAAACGCTAATTGTGCAATGAGGTTTACCTGATCTGATTGGCGGAAATGCTGCCAAAGCAATCTCCCTCATCAAGGGGTGAGAATACACTATTTTATGGACTTGTTTTTTCCTGAATACCCTTAAGACATTTCCAATATCAACATGTCATATTAATATGTCCACACCCTTAAAATGATGTTAAACTTGCTAGGCTTACATCTAATCATTTCAGGTAGCTCAAACAGATCTGGCAGCCAGGCTGCACTCATTTACATAGTCTCATATGAGAGCTGCTTTCAGAAATATTGTGGAATTTTCCTTTTATGTGTTCAGACACCTATGAGTCTGCTTAAAGAGTCACTGTCGTATTTTTTTTTTTTTTTTGCAGAAATCAATAGTCCAGGCGATTTTAAGAAACTTTGTAATTGGGTTTATTAGCCAAATCTGCCATTATCTGCATGTAAAAAGCCTTTTCCCACGTCCCCCCCTCCTTCCTCTTTCTCATCCACTCCAAAAAATCTGAAAATTGTGACTTGTTGCAGGAGACGTACCCTGTCTGTTCTAGGGAGAGGGGAGGGGGGAGGAGGAAGGAGGGAGTTAGCCGGCAGCAGAAAGCAGATAACAGAGGATTACAGGCACGGAGCTGGGTGACAGCTGTAATCTGAGCTCAGACAGGTCACTGGTGACTGTCACAGGAGATATCACGTGAGGGATTTGTAGATTAACTCTTTGTTGTCCTGTTTTGGTCTTTTCTTTAGCTCTCTCCATAGGAGAACAATGAAGACAGGGGGGAGAGCTTCAAACTGCTTTTTCATGATAAAAATGCATTTTTCTGATAATAAACCCAATTACAAAGTTTCTTAAAATCGCCTGGACTATTGATTTCTGCAAAAAAAAATTTCAGGACAGTGACACTTTAAGAACAGCTTAAGGTACACCTGTTGCTACTGAGTGGATGCAACTGATAGAAGAAAAAATAGAAAAAAAATGTCATTTGCCCACAATGGACAATTATTGTTTGCACTAAAAACACTATCTTCTGCACATAATGGGTCATACACACAATCATATCACAGCCTTATAAGACACCAGAGTTGTATGGGGCTTAAACAGGGCAATCCTAGAAGTCAGCTAGTCCCTAGTGTAGAGAGGTACATAATGGTTTGTTAGAATTTGTAAAAAAAATAGGAAATATGGTGCTATACATCCCCATGTAGCAGAAAGGTACTAAGCTGCAGTAACTCAATATCGGCTCTGTATACACAGCTCTGGCAAATGCATAGAATCATTTTTGTAGCTTGAATTCTCGAAAAAGTGAAATGTTTTCCTAAAAAAATAACAGGGTTGGGGGTTGTCTAGAACTTCAGATATTGATGGCTTTTTTAGAAGATAGGCAACCAATCACAACTGCTCATCTGTTGTTATTTAGCTTAGCGGCTGCACCCATATCTACACAGTATACAAAGCTGGGAGGACATGGCTCTGCAGCCATGGCAAGTGTTGGACCTCCACTCATGTTATAATGATGGCCTATCCTAAGCAAAGACCTAAACACTTTTAGGCCACATACACACACAACGTATAATTTGATTAAACAACGGAAAACCTGCAATAATGGCCGTTTAATCACTGTGACCGATCAATTTACTTACTATGTAATTTCATGTGGCTGCACAGAAAACCAACATGTCAGTTTTGCACGGCCGCTATTCATTGAAGTGCAGACAATGTAAAGTATGGCTCCGGACGTACTTTACATTGTCAGCTATGGTTAATGGCAAAGCGCGCACACCCGAATGTGCCTGTGCCGCACTCCAATTAAAAAGAAGTGATGTTCATCTGGCCGGTTCTGCTGTACCGGCCATGGTGAACTTCACTCAGAGTGGCCATTCAATGACACAGCTGTGTCACAGAATGGCCGCTGTGTGAACCCAGCCCTAGTCTGAAAAAATATCGCTTTGCATGCATGCAATGACATCCCTAGCTTGAAGACAGTAAACATGATGGATGTCTATGAACACTGGAAAAGTAGTTAACTTAACCATAACAAAGTTCAGCCTATAGAGCAGTCTCTTTCTGATGGCTCTCACACACGGCAGAGCGCCTCATTGGCAATCCACTCTGGTTCGGTGAGTTTCCATTAAGAATACCTTACATTGTGATTCTGAAACTTCATGATCACAAGTATACTCAATCTGTTTGGTGTGGGTACATAAGGGAAACCCATAAAAACACAGAGGCACCGTAAAGCTGTTTACTCACCATTAGTCAATAACATAAAATAATACACGCTACATACAAAATTATGGACCCTAAATACTATTATGTATTGTGTATTGTACCAATTTCTAAGTTACCTCCCACACAGGGCTCTTTACATTGTTGCAGGTGATAAAGAGGAGACCTTTACACCCCTCATTAATGGAGAATATGCTTTGTTGTCTCGCACTGTCAGGAACGTATAAGTCTCCACTGCTTGTCATATGCAGGAACATAGCACAATGCATAGCACTTATTGATAGAGAAGCTTGTCATCACAGAGCCATTAAGCTGCATACATGACTCAGTCTTAATTATACCACCATTCCTTTACTGTGGAGAACGGAAATGAAAATATTTAAGTAACAATGGCAATTTTTTTTGGCGTTGAGTCATTGTTACAAATAGTGTTAAATTCTGTTTTCTACATCGTAAAAGCGAAAAAAAGAAGCAAAGCTTTACAGTGGAAAATGTTTTTAAACATTTGTTTTCCTATAACCTATACATATAGGATATAGCTGGTTTATTGGCCAAGTTAAGGAATTAAGATGCAAAAAATTGATAGGGCCCCATCCACCTCTAGAACGAGCAGGAAGAAGCACCAGGCTAAATGCTTCTCTGCCAATCTCTTCTTGCAGGGGAAGCAAATGCTATAGAAAGCATCTGGAGCTCGTCTGCTGCAGTGAGAAGAGCGACAGGGAAGCACTTAGGTGAGCTAACGGGGGTCTTAGCACCCTGACTCAATGACATGTCAAAAGTTTATTTAAATGACATCAACTCTTGTCAACTAGAGAATCTGTGCATCCTGCATGACCTTTTATTATTGTACATAGTGGGGGTGGATTTATCACAGTGTGCCACGGAAAAGGCAAAAGACTTGTCCCTATTCAGTGGTGTACACCAGCCGTATCCCCCGCAGCCCTGTGTCAAACTGGCGTGGCCTAGAGTGTGTGCCCTAGGATTGTGACGCCCCTCTGTCCCGCCCTCACCACCATTAGGAATGCCGCTGGGAAGGATTTTTCCTATTCATCACCTGTCTGAACAGTGCACAGGTGCTTTAACGATCCAGCTCATGTGCAGTGTTCAGACAAGTGATGAATAGGAGAAATTGTTCTAGGGGCATTCCTAATAATGTAGAGGGTGGGGAGGAGGGATGGAGAGGTGTTGCAATCCTAGGGCATGGGTACACTAGGCCACACCAATATGACACAGGGCTGCAAGTTTAAAAGTTGTTTTTAGGACAATGACTGCATCAGCTATCCAAAGGCACAAGCGGCCGGGGGGGGGGGGGGGGGCGGGGGGGGTCACATTGTGGGTACAGAGTCGCCACCCCAGTCTTGATCAATGTCCCCCAGTATTTCTAAGATTTCATTATAATACATTTATATTACTGACAATTCATGTGACAAATAACCATGAACTCAGGCTTCCTTTCAATATCCCTCCTCCACTAAGAGCAGAAGCTTTCAATTACAAAATATAAGTGCAGACATAATACAAGTCTGGTACATGATGTTTTCCCAATGATTGAGCTCTGTTGATTCAGGACACCAACACTGCTTGAAACAAGCCATGCGCTTAACCCTTTGCCTCTGCAGCCTAGTTTGGCATTAATGACCAGACCATTTTTATTTTTGTGTTTTTCGTTTTTTCCTCCTTGCCTTCAAGGAGCCATAGCATTTTTATTTTTCCATCTACAGGGCTGGCTGGGGCATTATTTTTTGTGCCACAATCTCTAGTTTTTAATAGTATCATATTTGTATAGCTGTATTGTCGCTTTTTATTAAATTTTTTCTGATAATGGGACAAAAAAAAATGTAATTCTTGCGTTTTTTTCCTCTTTTTATTTACGGCATTATGCGGAAATAATATTGTTATATTTTACTAGATCAGCCCAAAACGCACACTACAATATTAAATGTTTTTTTTACATGTTTTATTTTTAAAATGGGAAGGAGGGGGTTAATTTAAACCTTTATTATTTGAAATCTTCACATGGAGTCTGCATATGCTTTCAGACTACACTGAGGTAAATATTTTACCTCCAGCAGTAAGGGAAAAAGATCAGGAGTGTGACTGCAGGGGTCCCAATCAGACAGTGACAGGAGAGCAGCTCCTGTCACTGACACTTAAATGCTGCAATAGCGGTGTTTAAGGGGTTAATGGTGAACAGCAGCGCGATCACTGCTACGCGTAAGGACCTGACTACTATCACTATCAGCTATGAAGCCAATTTAACTCCCGAACTTGCTACATAGAGCCCCTGTGCATTAAATCATCAAGGGGTTAGACGTTGTTTCTCCTGGCATGTCTATTTTAACAGGTGTACAACTGGGTGTTACAATTTCCCTTGTCAAAGGGTTGAGTCCATATGCAGTCAGATATTGCCAGCATGGAGTGGACAACATCAGACTTTGTAGGGATACACTACCAACTGGTAAAAACTTTATAAACCATTTTCACTTATAGACACTTGAAAATATGTTTCATTGTCTGAAAATCCCTTTAGGTATATAATTTTGTTTAGTACTATATTTTAGCCAGGTCTACAAAGTACCAGATTTAAAGAAAAACTCTGGACATAAAACTAAAAATCCAGGGCAGGCAAAGGATGATGGTATCATAAGAAAGAATCTAAATTTACCTGTCCCTGAGCCCCACTTAGCTGCACACAGTGCCGCCGCTCGTTGTCAGTCTCCAGTGTTACCTGTCTTCCTGTGTAGGCAAAACCTGTCAAGAAATCTTTGGTGTTCAGAAATGTTTGGTGTCCAGTCCCAGTCACTGACTGGCTGAGTGGCCATTTCTGAGCGAGGTCATGACGTCATTGGAACGGGAACTATAGGAGGCCAGCGAGGTCCTTGAGTGGTGAAACTGCGATGTGCGGGGGAAGGGGGGGGGGATTTTTATATTATGCCCAAAGCTCTTCTTTAATAATGGTACATGAAAAATTTGCTATGTACTTCACTTATGAAGCTGCATATGAGCACTACTCTTCTATGCTTAAAGGAGAAGTCCAGCAAAAATTTTTATTTAAGTATTATATTGCCCCCCAAAAGGTATACAAATTCCACAATATACACTTATTACGGGAAATGCTTATAAAGTGCCATTATCCCTGCACTTACTACTGCATCAAGGCTTCACTTCCTGGATAACATGGTGATGTCACGACCCGACTCCCAGAGCTGTGTGGGCTGTGGCTGCTGGAGAGGATAATGGCAGGGGGACACTGAGCATCCCCCTGCCATCATCCTCTCCAGCAGTCACAGCCTGGGAGTCGGGTCGTGACATCACCATTTTATCCAGAAAGTGAAGCCTTGATGCAGTAGTAAGTGCAGGGAAAAAAAGCACTTTAAAAGCATTTCCCGTGACAAGTGTATATTGGTGATTTGTATACCTTTTGGGGGGGCAATACAATACAATAAATTTTCGCCTGACTTCTCCTTTAAGATCCAAGCTAAAATGGATATCAAATGTCATAATAATAGAACATTTGAAACATAATCATTCCAAATCTGAAAATAAGATGCCATTAAAAGGAAAAAAAAAGTGGTTCCCCTTGTTAAATACTAGGGGATTCATGCAGCTTTTTAACTGCATTTTTATCCACTATTCCGTTTTGGAATTCATTGAGTCTTAGGTCAATACAAAAGAAAATTACATTTGCAAACTGTAGGGAATAAAATAATACAGGGAAAGCAAATCAGAAGTGTGTAGGCAGCCAGAAGCCTTCAGGAATATGTCGCCTAATGAACACATGCACAGCAAGGGGTATCCACAATAACACGTTCAGCTAGAACTGGAGGAAGAAGAGGGTGCGTCGCCTCCCCAGGATCTGCTGAATAATAATACCAGGCTAATTATCCATAATAAAACAAGATATTGATTCACATATTCTTGGATTGTGCTGTAAGGAGACACATCTTGTGGTTTCATGACTTCATTTTGTTTGGCACTAACAGAAAATGACTATCAGCTGGTATTTTTTTTTTAAGTCTTTTAGGTTTTGTTTATTATGTAATGAGGACAAGATGCAAAACAATTGCAGTCATTTACCAGTGTGTCTTCATTTTACATAAAACATTTTGTATTATTATACCAAAGAGATACTGGAAGGAACTGGTCTCTGTGTTCAGATCAGCAGCTATAAATGGCCATAATCTCCCCTGTGCAGGAGATTAGAGAAGCTAATGCTCCACCGCACATTACCGCAAATAATTAAGTCAATCAGAGTAAAATATTATAATTGGAAAAAGTTTCAATCTTGTCGCTTGATCATGTTCCTCTATAGGTGTGTTGAACTGAAAGAGTGAAAACATTTGGTTCTGTATATAGTGTCCTTGTATAGAGCATTACAGTAAGCACATAGGTCAGCATTAGTAGCTTGCAGCGCTGGGGCCAGGGTTTAAAATCCCCAAGGCTACATGGAGGCTGAGTCTTCTTTATGCTTGCTTACATTTCCGAGAGCTCAACTATAATCCAAACAACAATTATTGCCTCACTATGAAAATTGTCCATTGTGTGCATAATGGGTATAGGTAAGAGATATGGAAATTAGTAAATATTTGCATTAAATAACATTCTTCAGTAGGATGTGTCTATGCACAGTGTAAAACTCAGTGTCAGATAGTAAAGGAACAGGCCCCAAGGGGAACAGCATTACCAAATTATCAACTTGGCATATATTAGAGTGCATTGTTGCATATGTATTTCATTCATTTTTTTATCTTAAGTTTTTGGGGGGTTTTTCAATATTTTTACATTTTATTTATATTGGCATAATTATTGGCAATTAAGTTACTGTACAGTATAGCAAGCAGCATGCGGAATATAATGTATAGTAAGTGCATAAGAATGAAAAAACAGCAGCAGTTTGTAGATACAGAATGGAACTGCAGATCCCCATAATGCAGTAGTGTAGTACAACAGGCTAGAATAGAGAAGCAGGGCTGCTGTCAGAGGTCTGTGTGGTCACATGACAGCAATGGGGAAGGGGTGCGTGTTCAGCATGGACCAAATCAGGAAGAGAGAATCACAGAGCTGTGCAGGAGGACAGTGACAAAAGTTTTCTACACAGCAGTGTGTATAGCTGAGTGTGAGTACAGGCACATTATAGCAGCAGTGTGCAAAACTGAGTGTCAGTGCAGGCACATTATAGCAGGAATGGAGAGGATGGAAAACACAAGGACTGACAGAGACTCCAGGGAAAATGAAGAAATGAGCAGGACATATGTGGGCACATAAATGCAGCACTCTGTCTGGGGAGAGAGGGGTTACAGCTATGAAGAGATTACCTCCACAGTCCTGTCCCCTGATGCAAGCCTCAGCCTGAAGTGGATATGCTATGATTTGGAAGGTGAGGGAGAAGTCCTGTACAGTGCTGTAGACCCCGCTATGCAGACCATGCCCCTCTCCAAGTTTCCCTCCCACACAGTACAGGGAGCTCTTAAACCAAAGCAATGCTCTTAAACCAAATTACAATTTTGAAAAACTGGGAGCTCTTCTTGCAAAACGCTCTCAATCCAAGTTACTCTTAGGCTACGTTCACATCAGCGTTTCACCATCCGGCACCATTCTGTCTACCTTTTCCGTTTTAGAGTAAGCAAAACAGAAACTGTCGGATCTGTTAAAATCCCCATAGATTCCCATGCTATTTTAGTGTGCTCCGTTTGCATGCAATCCGTTCAAGATCGGTTTTTTTTGAACGGAAGAAAGCGGCGATCGCGCTGCCGCGTGTCATTAACCCCTTAAACGCCGTGATCGCGGCGCGGCCACAGCGTTTTAAGTGTAAGTGACAGGGGGAGTCCCCTGTCACTTACCGATCGGGACCCCCGCAGTGTGTGACTGCGGGGGTCCCGATCGGTAAAACGGACCGCCGGAGGTCTCTCACCTGCCTCCGTGCGGTCCGATCGGCGATCTGCTGCACTAAGCCTGCACAGGCAGGCTCAATGAGCAGAGCACCGATAACACTGATCAATGCTATGCCTATATCAATCATCAGTGTCTAAAATAAAAGTACTGTATGTACAAGTCCCCCAAAGGGACTTAAAATGTATAAAAAAAAAAAAAAGTTAAAAACACCAACACACAGCCCCAAAACCCCTCCCCCAATAAAACTTTAAATCAACCCCCATTTCCCATTATATAAATAAAACATTAAAATAAACTAGATTTGCATTTCCAGGAAAATACATTTACCATTACCCTTTACCAGTGACTTCCATTTAAGAGAAAGTTGGATCCCATTCCTTTAAGAGCGACATGGGTCCCGTCCCTATAAGAGTGACTTGGGTCCCATACCTTTAAGAGTGACTTGGGTCCCTTTAAGAGTGACTTGGGTCCCATACCTTTAAGAGTGACTTGGGTCCCTTTAAGAGCGACATGGGTCCCGTCCCTATAAGAGTGACTTGGGTCCCATACCTTTAAGAGTGACTTGGGTCCCTTTAAGAGTGACTTGGGTCCCGTCCCTTTAAGAGCGACTTGGATCCCTTTAAGAGCGACCTGGGTCCCTTAAAGGGACCCAGGTCGCTCTTTAAAGGGAATCATTTCGCTCTTTAAAGGGACCCAGGTCGCTCTTAAAGGGACCCATTTAGCTCTTAAAGGGGCCCAGGTCGCTCTTAAAGGCACCCATTTTGCTCTTAAAGGGACATATTTCGCTCTTAAAGGGACATATTTCGCTCTTAAAGGGACCGATTTATCTCTTAAAAGGGGCCCATTTTGCTCTTAAAGGGACCCAGGTCGCTCTTAAAGGGACCCATTTTGCTCTTAAAGGGACCCAGGTCGCTCTTAAAGGGACCCAGGTCGCTCTTAAAGGGACCCAGGTCGCTCTTAAAGGGACCCAGGTCGCTCTTAAAGGGACCCAGGTCGCTCTTAAAGGGACCCAGGTCGCTCTTAAAGGGACCCAGGTCGCTCTTAAAGGGACCCAGGTCGCTCTTAAAGGGACCCAGGTCGCTCTTAAAGGGACCCAGGTCGCTCTTAAAGGGACCCAGGTCGCTCTTAAAGGGACCCAGGTCGCTCTTAAAGGGACCCAGGTCGCTCTTAAAGGGACCCAGGTCGCTCTTAAAGGGACCCAGGTCGCTCTTAAAGGGACCCAATTAGAGCGACTTGGGTCCCGTCCCTTTAAGAGCAACTTGGGTACCGTTTTTTTAAGAGCGACTTGGGTACTGTCCCTGTAAGAGCGACTTATGTAATTCCTCTTACACAGCGGCTTGGGTACCGCCCCTTTAAGAGCTGCTAGGGTACCGCCCCTTTAAGATTGGCTTGGGAACCATCCCTTTAAGAGCAGCTTGGGTACCGTCCCTTTAAGAGTGGCTTGGGTACCGTCCCTTTAAGAGCGGCTTGGGTACCAACCCTTTAAGAGCGGCTTGGGTACCAACCCTTTAAGAGCGGCTTGTCTACCGTCCCTTTAAGAGCGGCTTGGGTACCGTGTCTTTAAGAGCGGCTTGTGTACCGTCCCTGCTACACGCCTGCCTCAGCTCTGCTATTTTACTGACTGACCTCTGCTACTTATAATGGTAAAGATCATTGCTCGGTTACCATGACAATCTTACTCATGTCAGAAAGACAAAATCGTTAAGGACCTTCCATATATTACATCTTCTATTGGCTAATAGTGGACATGTGACTGTGGATGGTGTGATACAATGCATGACGAGACCTTAGAGTTCCTATTGGCTGCTATATTTCAGCTATTTGCATATGTGCTGTGATTGGCTGTCAGCGGTTAGAGTGTGGCCACTATTTTCAATGGGCCATTATTTTCTATGGGAAATTCGGGGTCTTTAAACGTAAATTTCTTAAAAGTGACAAATCCGATCGAAACGAAGAATAGATAGCACACCACACACCGCCGAGGGCTTCGAAACGCAGTTTGAACGGAGTCTGTGCGCAAAGCGGTTCGGGCTGTATTACGCGCAGAAAAATGGCTGGAAGGAGAAGAAGAAGAATTCGGATTACAATATAGTGCTTTTCAAGCACTATAATAAATAAATAAGCATGTAATATACTGTAGCGTGCGTAATTGTCCGATCTATTAAACTATAACAAGCGTCATTGCGAACAGCGTACACGAAAAGAGGGAAAAAAGTGCGCGGATTACCGATTTTATGTTACATTATATATATATATATATATATATATATATATATATATATATATATATATATAAAAAATAATAATAAAAAGTGATCAAAACGTCCGATCTTCACAAATATGGTATTATTAAAAACTAGAGATCGTGGCGGAAAAAATGACACCCCAATAGGCCCATTTTATTAATATTTAATTGCCAAAAAAAAGGATTTCATTATAAAAATATATATAACATTAGAAAATCTGTGTAAACCAGCATATGGTTGTGTTCGGACTGACCTATAGAGTAATAGTATAATGTCGCTTTTACCATATAGTGCATTACGTAGACACAGGAACCGACCAAACGTTACCATATTGCATTCTTTTTTACGATTTCACCTATTTATATCTTCATAAATAATATATTTGGGATTCCATCATACATGTTATGGTAAAATTAATGACTCCATTACAAAGTACAACTATTCCTGTAAAAAACAAGCACTTACATGGCTTGTAGATAGAAAACAAAGTGCTAGAGCTCTTAGAAGGGGAGCAGGGAAAAACGAAAGTACAAAGATCAAAATTTGCGTGGTCCACTGGGTCATTTTGGGCCTGGTCCTCAAAGGGTTAATATAGACGGAACCGTTAGAAACAAAGAAAAACGCTAGGGTGGCCGAGCCCTTAAACCAAGGTACCGCTGATTATATATATATATATATATATATATATATATATATATATATGTATATACACACACTTTTTAGACAAGTAAGCTGCCTGTTACTATTTATATGTAGAAAATAAGAGTGAGCAAACCATACATTTGACCTTTAGTGCAATCTACGAGTCCCATTTTTAAAAGCTTTAAATACGCTGTACATAATTGAGCCAATATGCTCAATTTTATTTATTTATAATCTGTTGTGTTTTGTGGTGGCATAACAGGTTTTCCTGCCAAAATGTGAAGCTTAACCTGTTGATTCATTTACATTTGCTATTTTTTCCTGTCCATTATGTGGCATCTCTATGAATCTCATGACGTTTGCAGTACGTAGAAAATGTGCTGTCCGTTCTGATAAAGTAACCTTCAAGTGAATACTCTCCATATCTTGATCATGGCATGTCAGGTGAACTCTCATTCCCGCTGGCACAATAGGTAACCGCACTACACTGAAAGGTCAAAACCCGGATCCAATTTTGATTTGAGATCATCAATTATCTGTTTATGGGGACATCAGGAGAAAATATGTGCAGCTGATATGGATAATTTTACTGACCGCACAAGATCAAATCTAATGAGCACCTGAACGGTCACCTGTCCCAATGCCCAAGCAGAGCCGCATGCCGCTTCTTGACACCACAGTCTTTCTTTTGAGCTCCCCTCCGGCTATATCCCGACTCGGCTGACTGATACCCCACTCAGCCAGTCAGTGAGTGGGGCGGGACACCGCTGCAGTCACCAATTGGCTGAGCAGGCTAAATCCCACCTGTCTGACGTACTCAGAACCCAGGAGAAGATGACAGCCGGTGGGATCCAGGAGCTCGGTGATGCGGTGCAGCGCGGGTACAGGTAGCGGTAAACATATTTTCTTATTTTGTATTCCCCCCCCCCACCCCCTGCCTAATATAATTTTTCATTTCATAATCAGGCTGAGTAAAAGAGCCTCAACACATCCACTCTAATCCTCCCATACCTGACCTAACTGAGGCTGTCAATAAAGCAGCTTAGAAAAGTGTGGAGGCACAGCTGGATAAAAGGAAAGGTGCTGTTTGTCTATTCTAACAGCTATCTTACAGTTTAAGGCTAGGTTCACACTGCGTTTTCAGCATCCGTTTAACGGATCCGTTTTTTTTTAACGTCCAGAAAAATAGGGTCAGCAACGTTTTTTGGTCCGTTTTGGTCCGCCAAAAAAAACAGATCCGTTTTTTTTTATAATGGAAGTCAATGGAAAAACGGATGCACACAAATGAATCCGTTTTTTGCAATCCGTTTTTTATGCGTTTTTTGCAAAAAACGGATGTGTTAAACGGATGCTGAAAACGCAGTGTGAACCTAGCCTAAGCAGTTTGAAACGTGGATTGCAGATGGCAGATTCCCTTTAAAGAAGCAGTTCACATTTTTTTTTTTTATCCCTCCCTCGCTGCACTCTGGCACATATACTTATGATGATCAGTGTCCCGCGGTGCGGGTTCATTCCAGTTCTACAGCACTGTTTAAATCCTGTGGGTGGTCACTGCTCTTTTGACCCCTTTTCTTTTTCCAGGGCTCTTGCAGGCCAGAAGTCAGGGTGCCCAATGCATTTCAAGAGAGTGCTCTCACAGAGATGACTGGAGATCCTATATTCCAGTTTCTCTAGCTGCAGGTTAGTCAGCGAAGAGGTCATGTGAGTGCCCATGGGCTTTTAATGGCACCGTAGGACTGGACTGAAGCCACACCAGCGTGCAGTGGGGAGGGATAAAAATAAAAAAATTCCTTTAAGGGAATTGTAAATCTAAAATAGGGCATTTGTTACTGGCGCTATAGCAACATCATACATTACACAGTCTAAACCTATTTGGCATTGCTAAACAAACTTTTTTTTTCACTGAAAATAATCTACAAGTATAACTAAAATTATAGGAAAGCCTTAAGGTGTCCTGCAAAAAAAAAATATTGAGTCCAACCTTAGAATGCAACATTCCAAAAGGATGACATTTTCAACTAGGCATGAAAGTATAAAACACTTCCAGTTATGAAAAGGTTAAATGAATTGCTGTGATACTTTAGAGGCAGGTTTACTAATGCTAACCTTCTGGTATAATATAGTGTCCGTGCAACAGGAAAAAAAAACTGCCAAAAATATCCAGTAGAGTCTAATTGATGTGAAATCTGTGATTGAATGCAGTCATTTTATCTGTACGCACTCTCCCCTACAGCTAGAGATGTTGCCTGAAGGTAAAGGATTCTCAGCATGGAAAACAATTGCTTTCACACAGATAGGAATCCAAAAAGGTAAAGGCATTGCTTAATGATCCGATCTAAAAAAATACAGCAGGGCCGATATTATTATCTAGTCTAGGTGAAATGACATTTCATAAAGCTTTATGGGAGGTGTACTGGAGTGAAATTTATAGAACATCAAGGAGAAAGCACAGTTCTGTTTCACATATTACAGAAACATACAGAATTTATAGGGGGCAATGTATCAGTGGAGACTCTTCAGTGAGTACTCCACTTGATGATTTTTTTTGTTGCTGGTCTCCCTGAGCTCAGCGATTGCTGTGTTTTGTTGGTCTATTTTTCATTGCCCCCATTAGCCAGAATCCTACTCCACACTGACGAGGGGCAACTACCCCGAAACGGCCGTCTGTGGATGGATGCCTGCCTTGGTAAACCCTTGTCATGTCACAATACTCGCCACAGAGCTAGCCACCCCGTTATTTCCCTATTTATGTTCCAATACTCGCCACGGAGTGGGACTTAAGGGGCTACATATCAGGGTGGTTTGGTGATCTCCCCACTGGGAGGCACCCCCTTGGCAATAGGCTTTCCTCTCCTGGAGGGATATCTGGCTATTCCCGTGTTTTGAGACTCGTAGCTGAGGCTCCACAGACCCCTCTTTGCATATGTAAATTTATAGGGGGCAATGCATCAGTGGAGACTCTTAAGTGAGTAATCCATTTGATTTTTTGTCGCTTGTCTCCCTGAGCTCAGCGAATGCTGTGTTTTGTTCACATATTACAGAAGCTGCCATTTAAATAGGTTTAAAAGTGTCCCAGTCAGTATAAAGATATGACATGTGAAAAATTTTGACTTGTCAGGGTTCGTCAAGTGTTTAGACCCCCACTGATCTCTATATATATAGCTGCGAGAAGCATGCAGCTGAACAATATAGATATACTTCAGGTAATTAGCTTCAGCATTTAGTGACACCATGCACATATCCTGCCCATGGTCACTAACCTCAGATTGTGGCACCTTTATCTTGTGTTTATTAAAAACAATTCCCCCTAGATCCTTATTTAGTCCTTTAACATATTTTAAGCATAACTGTCATTTCAGGGTCATTTTCCTGTAAACAATAAATATCTATAGTACAAGCGATTTTAAGAAACTCTGTAATAGGTTTTATTTAGCAAGAGAGTTTCCTTCTGTACTGAAAAAGCCGTTTTCCTAGCCCCCCCCCTTACTGCAGAAGAGGCAGGATTTCTGTGTCCATTATGTGGCTATGGAGAGGGGAGGCGCTGAGAGTGAGTGAGCAGGGAGGAGTCTTGCACAACACCCTGCAATCTTCTCAGCAAGTTCCTAGATAAGCACTGACCTTTCTGACCTCTGACCAGTGTTTTATGTGCTCAGACAGTCTACAAACTGCTGACCTTCATGTCTCTTTTTCCTGCTCACTTATCTCCCTCGGCCCCTCCCCCCTCCATAGGATATAATAGACACAGCAGAACCAGTCTTCACTTCCTTTTCTGTAATGAAGACGGATTTGCCTGATAATGAACATAAAAGAATGTGTGAGTGTGTGTGTGTGTGTGGGGGGGGGGGGGGGGGGGGGGGGGGGGAGAGAATTGCTTTTTGAGTACAGAGAAAGGCTTTTGTGTTCAATAAAACCTATTATAGAGTTTCTTAAAATCGCTTATACTACTGATTTCTGCAAAAAAAAAAAAAAAAAAACAACAGTTACAAGGGGTACTCTGGAAAAATGAAAATGCTTTCAAATCAGCTGGTGTCGGAAAGGCATATAGCAGCCGCTAAGTACTTAAAGACTGAAAATTTGTATAATTTCCTGACATCAGTTGATTTGAAGGAAAAAATAATTCTACTGGAGTGCCCCTTCAAAGGTTTCGATCATGTCCCCCCCCTTTCCCTTATTTTCTCCAGACTATACAGATTTAAAGTGTCACTGTAGTTATAACTTTCAACATCTAAATCAGCAGTAGATGTGATATAAATCAAGTTTGCAATTTATATTCATTATTTTTTTTAGTTATCATGGAAAACACAGCACTTCCTGACTGTTTTTTTCTTAAAAACAGGAAAACAGTCAAAACGAAAGTCCTGTGTATCCCAGGCCATCTGAGCGCTCACAGAGAGCAGGCAGTCATGAGATTGATGGACACATTGGGCCGTGACTCTCTGAACTGGCCGGAATTCCTGTGTTTAGTCTGTTTTTTACAACCAGCACAGAAAATCTGCCTTCAGGAGACTGGACCTGGATCTCTGGTAAGTTCAGCTTTGTGTTACAGCCCGGTAACAAAAAAAAAATCATTTAATGTATATTGCAAACTTGCTTTATATCACATCAACTGTTAATTTATATTTTGAAAGTTATAATGACAGGTACACTTTTTTTTTTTTTTATTTTGACTTTCTTTATTATTTTTTCCCAAGATGAAAACAAATTACACATATATCACTACATATACACATACCCCTATAAATCATTATAAATATAAAAGTATAGAAATGTACCCCCCCCTCTTCCTCCCCCGAGTTGGCCACTTAACACAGAAACACAGATACATACATATAGAACTGTACACATGCCATTTCCCAAACATATATACCTTTAAATAAATAAATAAATAACTGACCCATACAATTCAATTCTCCCCACCATTGAACCACCTTTCATAATTCTTCACAAAACTAACCCAGCCCTGAAAGGAGGGAGGAGAGGATGCCATCCATTGTCTCACTATCATGAGTCTGGCAAAAAAGGTCAATCTAAGTATCTTCTTCCTAAGGGTTTTACCTTTTACATTCAGCCCAGAAGTATCCCCAAGAATTCCCAGAGCAGGCCCAAACTCAAAACCAAGCCCCACCTTTCCTTTAATCCAATCATACACCGCCTCCCAATAGCCCTTCAGGGCATCGCAGGACCACATCATATGCCCCGTCCCAGCCCCCTCCTCTCCACATCTGGGACACTTACTATCCCTCCATTTGCCGATTTTATGCAAAAATCTAGGGGTATAGTACAGTTGGTGCAAAATATGGAATTGTATGGTCCTATGACTACCCACTGGGGATACTTCCTTCATATTACGCACAATTACTTTCCACTGATTATCTTTTAATCCCCCTATCTCCCCCTCCCACTTCTCTTTACATCTATCCCCTAAATCGGGTTCCAATATCAAATGGGAATAAATTATTGACACCTCCTTCTTCCTGATGAGTCCTTCTCTAAGTTTTTTCACTAGACTATGTGGCTTACATATAACATTGCCAGTACCCCGAATTCTTTCCTTAAGAGTCTCGATAGTTCTAACATAAAACAGCCAGTATTTATCCTCCACAATGTGCTCTGTTCTAATTACGTCCCACCCCTTAATAGCCGCTCCAGCCCTCACATCAGACACCACTTTTATACCAGCGTCATACAGGGGCGGTACCCCCTCAACCCTTCCCCCTTCATCCTTAATCCATAAAGGAGCAAACTCTACTACCCCCCCCATTTTTAGCTGCTTCTTAAGATTGTGCCAGGTTCTAACCAGAGACGAAACCATAACGCTACCTCTCCACTCCTTTTCCTCCAAAATTCCAACCTCTAAGATTTGGAAAATGTCCCAAGCTCCACCGCCATACTTATGACTCAAAACGGAGAAAAGCTTATTATTTTTCCAATTGGCTAGCCAATACAGCTGTATGGCCAAAAAATATTTCTCCACATCAGGAACACCCAGCCCTCCTTTATTCAATGGGGCACACAATTTTTCCAATTTGATACGTACCCTTTTCCGCCCCCATATCAGTGCATTCCAAGCTGCTCTGATTCTTTTGAAAAACCTCCTCTCTATCCATATTGGTGCCGCATTGAATAAATAGAGCAGTTTTGGTAAGAGGATTGTTTTAATTAAAACTATCCTATCCGCCATAGTGAGGCTAAATCTCTGCCACATTTTAACCTTATCCTCCACATTTTTAACTATTATTTCCGTATTCAACTGATTGAACTGATCCACTCTTCTAGATATCTGTATTCCCAAATACCTAAAACTACTATCCCTTTCTAGACTTCTCAGCGGAGGAAAGATCATCACCTGGCTCGGGTCTAGGGGCATCAGTACCGACTTGGCCCAATTAATAGACAAGCCGGACAACCCCCCTATCTCCTGTATTAAATGCATTATTCTGGGGACCGCAATCTCTGGATTACTCAAAAAAAAGAGCAGGTCATCTGCATACAGGGAAATCCTGTCTCCCCCCCCCCCCCCCCTCGCCCCGAAGCCCTCAATATACTCATCATCTCTAATCTTTATTGCCAACGGCTCAATGCTCAGGGCGAACAGGAGGGGGGAAAGAGGACACCCCTGCCTTGTACCCCTCCCCAACCCAAACAATTCCGAATCCATCCCATTAGTACAAACCGAAGCCCTGGGATTGTCATATAATAGCTGGACCAAACCAATAAAATTATCCCCAAACCCGTAGCATCTAAGCACCTCCCACAGATAGTCCCACTCCACCCTGTCGAAGGCCTTGGTAGCGTCCAACGACAGGATGGAATGGGACCCCAGCGACTCCACTGTCTGTATGTTTTCAAATAGGCGTCGGATATTATGCTTTGGCATTCTCCCTGCCACAAAACCACATTGATCTTCATGTATCAACCCCCCCACTATCTTTCCTATTCTCAATGACAGGGCCTTAGCAAAAATCTTTACATCGCTGTTAAGTAGGGAGATCGGTCTAAAAGACTCGACCTCAAGCGGGTCCTTACCAGACTTGGGAAGAAGTACTATAGACGCTTCCCCCATGGAGAGTGGTAATTTTTTCGTCTCAACCGCCTCATTAACAACCTGGCACAAAGCCGGCAATGACAGGTACACTTTAAATCCTTAGGTCTTTGCTGATATGGTTTATACCTGACATCCTTCACCATTTTTGTAGCCCATCTTTAGACCTGTTGTATTTTACCAATATTCTTTTGTAGGCAAGATCTCCCTCTTCCTACTGGTTATACCTCTAGCTATACAGCCCAGCATACGATTAGCTTTTCCTACAGCCTGGTTGCACTGGTGACTTATTTTAACCCCTAGACGACCAAGGGCGTACTGGTACGCGCTGGCCGCCTGTCACCAAACGACCCAGGACGTACCCGTACACCCAGAGTTGCTAATGTGCTATGAAGCGTGCTCAGGAGCAGAGTGTGCTTTATAGCAGGTGGGAGCTGGCTACAATCAGCAGCCGGACCCTCACGGTTAATGACAGGCTGCAGCCTGTCATTAACCTCTTAAACACTGAGGCGTGTAAGTGACAGCAGCAGCTCCAGTTCCTTACCGACCTGGACCCCTGGAGTGTGACTGTAAACCAGCTACTAAAAATCAGCTAAATGGAAATAGTGGCTTGAATATAGTGCCATTTCTATTTAAACCTTACATGCCTTACCTGACTTAGAATTTGTGTGGTCTCAATCTACAAACTGGTTATCATATCTTTTTAGTTCTCTTCCTAGTTCCAGTTAAAAGAAAATATTAAGATCACAAATCATATACATGTGCTCCATTATTCAGAAATCAAGATATGCAAGTTTGGACGTGTTGTGATGGGCTGGTCTTCATTTCACTTTACGCTAGATTTTATAACTTAGTCCAACTGTATTTTATAGCGTATAATGAGAGATGACAATTGAGATGAGCCACTGCCTCGATAAAATCTTTGGATAACAGCTAAAAAGTTTTACTTTGATAGTTCCTTGGTAAGTATGTGTATCCAGCTGAGAACCAGACTACAAAAGCCGTTGTTTTGGACATGCCTAGGGTGGGGCTTAAACGTCCCAATTTCAGTATAAGTATGGACAAAAACGTTCATTGTTATATTTATGCTGAATCGCTCGAATATCAATAAGAAATCAGCACGAGATGTGAGTCACAGCCCAGATGTGTGAATCTTTAATCTACTGTAGCATGGAGGAGGAGGCCAAACACATTAGTAAGAGTTATCTAACCTTGGGGAGGTGTATATGTGGGAGCACTGCAATAATGTGACAATAGCGTCCAATAAGTCAAATAAAGCTTCAATATCTACATGAATCAGAGAGGGATGCGTTGTTCAATGACTCATCACAATAATAATGGTAAAACCCTTTCACAGTACTGAGATATTTATACAAAGGCAATGCAACACTATACATAAACAATGGTAATACACAAGACCAAAAAATCTGTTATACACAAAGTAATTCAAAGAATGGAGACTACACCTGAATATAATCAATTCCAGCAAGTTAACCTTTACATGCTGCAAGAGTTTAAAGGGAACCTGTCAATTTCCCCTACTGTGGGCAGCATGAAAATGGACAGACCGATGACTCGGAGCTTCGTCAAAGTTATTATAACTATGACTTCTCTAAACCAAGACAGCCATTCATTGTGGATCATGTATCATATTAAGTCAGTGTTTCATGCTGCCTGTGGTTCGAGTAACATAAAATTAGGAGGAGGAAGAAGAAGAAGAAGAAGGAAGAAGAAGAAGGAAGAAGAAGAAGGAAGAAGAAGAAGAAGGAAGAAGAAGAAGAAGGAAGAAGAAGGAAGAAGAAGAAGAGTAAGAGTAGGAAGAAAAAGAAGAGTAAGAGTAGGAAGAAGAAGAAGAAGAGTAAGAGTAGGAAGAAGAAGAAGAAGAAGAGTAAGAGTAGGAAGAAGAAGAAGAAGAAGAGTAAGAGTAGGAAGAAGAAGAAGAAGAAGAAGAAGAAGAAGAGTAAGAGTAGGAAGAGGAAGAGGAAGAGGAGGAAGAGGAAGAGGAGGAAGAGTAAGAGGAAGAGTAAGAGGGAGGAGGAAGAGGAAGAGTAAGAGGAAGGAGGAAGAGTAAGAGGAAGGAGGAAGAGTAAGAGGAAGGAGGAAGAAGAGGAAGGAGGAGGAAGAGGGGGAAGAGGAAGAGGAGGAAGAAGAGGAGGAAGAGGAAGAGGAGGAGTAAGAGTAAGAGGAGGAAGAGGAAGAAGAAGAGGAAGAGTAGGAGGAAGAGTAGGAGGAAGAGTAAAAGGAAGAGGAGGAAGAGGAGGCGTAAATAATAATAATAATAATAATAATAATAATAATAATAATAATAATAATAATAATAATAATAATAATGTAAAAGTTCACTTGTGGGGAAAAATGACATCATCACGAAAATGTCTATACATAAAATGCTAGGTTGCGGAAACAACAAGCCCCCAAAAACTTAGACCTCATTCAGTTATATAAGCATAAAACTAAAAAGTTAAAAAAAAAAAAAAAATAGTCTTCTTTTGGAATTTCACTTGTCTTTGAAAAATAATACAGAATGACTCTGCTTTCTGAACATAAACACTACACTATAAAAATGATCACTGCCGTCGGCAAATGATGTTAACCACTCAATTCTCATAAAGTCATAGTTGGCCCATGGGGGTACTGCATGATTCAGAGCAAAGCTGGTCCCACAGCTGAGTCAAACAGCACAACATGAGGTGGTATACTTCTCAAGACATCATATTGTGGTAGATAAAGTGTTAATATTTCAGTGAGGTATCTGAATGTTGTGATACAGACCAAGACCCTTTGAAGACAGTGAAACCTTTAATTGGACCAGCATGAAAAGGCTTCAAGGCTGCCATTGTACATATTCTTTAGATGCAACAAAGTGTCTTTCCATAGATGGACAGAAATAGAAAAGCAAAATCTTGATTTATACACTAATACAGGAATGAAGCATCTGAATGTTCGCTATATACCAGAACTGCAAACCCCAGATGGAGAAATATATTGTAACCAAATAAAACAAATATCTTTAAGGGTATGATTAAATATGATTTCTTAAAGAGGCAAGGTGACAAACACATACATACACACACATACACTGCACAAGCAAGAATACTCAAGTACTGTGGACCTAAACAAATCCTATAAACAGTGATAGTTTCCATATCTAGATGTATAAGGTAAAGCTGAGCAGTGTCCCGCGACTTTCCTTCAGTGATCTTGGGCATGGATTTTGAGTTTACCAGACTATGGAGGCGGACACTATCAACACTATCACTGAGGATGCAGTTTCCTGTGGAATTGAATCACTATGTCTACCATAATGCAAATCACTTAAAGAAAACATGCTAAGTATAGAAAATAATTACGCTGACCATTGAAGGAAGACAGGAGGTCAGCACTAGGAATAAAGACAGTTTTGATCTTGGCTGTTTACTCCTGAATTGCTGGACAAAAGGGGAGAATGTTCACTTTATAGCAGGCATGGGGAACCTTCGGCCCTCCAGCTGTTGCAAAACTACAGCTCCCATCATGCCTTGAAAGCCAAAGATAAAGTTTTGTAATTTACTTCTATTTAAAAATCCCAAGTCTTCCAGTACTTCTCAGTTGCTGTATGTCCTATAGGAAAGGTTTTTTATAAGAATGTGTTGCTGCTCTGTACAGTTACTGTCTCAGACAGAGGTGGCAGTAGAGAGCACCGTGTCAGACTGAAAAGAAAACACCACTTCCTGCAGGACATACAGCAGCTGATAGGTATGGGAAGTATTGGAGATTTTTAAATAGAAGTAAATTACAAGTCTATATAACTTTCTGAAACCAGTGGATTTGAAAGAAAGAGATTTTCACTGGATAACCCATTTTAGTAGCAGTATGAGTGCATGTGCTGACTCTATGGGCCAGACTAGGACCACAGCAAGCATGGAAGCAGTATGGCAGCCACCATGAAGATAGAGTAGGGCACACACAAACCTGGTGACTATGAGTGTTGGGAGGGACAAAACACCAGCAGGGGGCCAACCTTCAGCATTACACAGACATGTGCTGTCATATGACAAAAAATGTTAACAAATACGCTGTAATCTGATGTAGTAACAAAACAACTCTCCCACTCCATTATAGGAGCACAGCTAAGCTATTAGGGGAGTTTGGCAGTTTTCTTTATATTGAACAGTAGGAACTGTTGTTGCAGCCCTAGACTATGACAAAGGGTGTAAGTATGGGCAAGGTAAGTGATATAATGTATATTATGAGGGAGATTCATCAAACAGGATGTTAAGTGAAACTGGCTCAGTTGCTCCTAGCAACCAATCAGATTCCACTTTTCATTCCTCACAGACTATTTGGAAAATGAAAGGTGGAATCTGATTGGTTGCTAGGGGCGACTGAGCCAGTTTAACTTTACACCATGTTTGATAAATCTACCCCACTGTCTCTATATACACTCTGCAACTAGAGCTACACAGGAATATTAAACAGTATTACCGAGAATATACCATTATAGCTATAGTCTTTTTAGCATTTTGAGTCCAGTGAAAATTGCATCATATAAAATCACATAAAAAAGAGGGAGAACAGGAATTTAGCAGATTCTTTGCAATGCTAATATTTACATCTTTCAGCTAAAACTACCAAGAAGCCAATGGCCTTGGACAGCTTTGATGAAGGTGGGCAAAGTAGTACAAACACAATGAGGCATGCACCCCCACTCTTCATGACAGGGCAGTGACAGAAAAGCCATTATTTTCTCCGCAGCAAACACAGTCACCCTTAATGAGAGGTTTAGTCAGGAAATCAACACTGCAAAACAGATTTACAGAATGAATTAAAATAAACCACTATATTACCAAATCAATTACCGGCCATTGTGTGCGGGCTGAGAAGACGCTACAACCGCTTCTTGTAAAACGTTAAATCAAAGAGTGTCATATAAATCTGAATCTCAATATAGCAAACATTATGGATAAACAGCTGAAAATGGACGCACCTTGGTCCCATCAACGCTGATGATTCGGTAGCTGTTCCTTGTGCTGTCATAAAAGTAGGAAACAGTTACTGCTTGCTTGCTTGCAGGGACCCAGTTCTTCTTGGTGCTGGGATCTATTTGGAAGACATGTGCTCTTGTGGTAAAGATGGGTTGTTCTCTGAGGAGGGACAAGAAAGACTTGTTAGTGGGAAATAAGTCATATCTGGCAAACCTTGTATGCGTCCATATATCTTCTAAACAGAACCTACTGTATAATCCACCATTTCTACAATACAAGATATACGGCTAAACTGTACAGCTAACACAGCCTCAGACTTTTGTCTGTAATCTATGTATGTCTATGAGGAGCTCTCATAGAAATACATAAAAGGCAATGACTCTTGGAAATGGCGCTGCTTAAAAATTACCTGAAAAAGTTGCAAAAATTTACATAACCTTTAATCCAACCATAATCTATTCTCTAAAGGATTGATATGTTACAGCTAGCCCATCATATGAATAACAGCTGCTCAGTGGGGATTTATGAAGTTTCTTAAAGAGACATCTCAGCAACTTCTTATCACCCTCTCCTCTGATGAGCTCTCAAAACTGTGAGAGGAAATAGAAGAGAAAAAAAAAAAAGTGTCTATGGTTTTTTATTATTCATTTGCATGTCTGCTGTTCCAACAAAAAGCATCAGCCGCTATTCTCCACTTGTGAAACATTTATTTTTCACCATTTTGACACAGCTTTATGCCAACTTTCTCTGAAGGAAGGAACGCATTAGGGAAAAACAATTCCTTGGCTGCAGGTCTGTTACACTACTAGAAGATCTATAAAAAGAATAGAAGACAGTAATATTAATAAATTTGAAAAATACGAAAAAAAAAAAAGAAAGAAAGAAAGAGAGAAAGAAAGAAAGAAAGAAAGAAAGAAAGAAAGAGCGAGCATTGCCGGGAGCCTGGAGTGGATACATGATGCCAAGTTCTAGAATAATATTTCCAAGAAGCAGAATGATACTTGAACTCTCTGACTATGAGCATTGATTGTGTTTTCCTGCAGCATTGTACTCTTTTCTCACAATGGCAAAATCAATATTTTAAAACACCAATTATATTCTATTCTCTTATTTTGTGAAAAAGCTGTGCAGAGATATTGGTTTGTAAATCTGAATGGGTTTTCTGTCAGGCTGGAATGATCAGGTCTGCAGGGGAAAGGTTAGCAAGAAAAAAAAAACATATGGAACTGGACAATGAATGGATTTATACAAAGGTCAAAGTAAGATACCACACAGTGGTAACACTGCTGGGGGCCCATTTGAACAGTGTGATTGCACTGGAGCTGTGCCCTACAGTGCTACCAGTACTTTATTGTTTAGGTGTTTCTATCCCCTGCGACAAAAGGGATTTTGCAGGTTCCCCTTTTCGAAATGGTAGCTCCAACTTTCCCTTTGCGAGTAGGGTTAGTTTTTAACCCCCAAAGTTACACTAGGGTCAGGGATAGGCCTCCTGCCAACCTTATGACAGCTTGGATCTTCATTAGATACAACTTGGAAGTATATATGTATGTAATGTTCACATGCACTTAAACCACACATAATAGATAATGGAGGTGGTAAGACTGCTTTTACACGTCATGTTCTAGTGACATGCTAAGAAATACTTAGTCAATCAACCTTTGGCAATACTAGCCATCAATATGTCAGAATATGGATACAGAGGCTATAGAAGTGGCCTCTTGCTTAAAGGGGTACTCCAGCGAAAATCTTTTTATTTCAAATCAACGGGTTTCAGAAAATGATATAGATTTTGCTTCTATATAAAAATCTCCAGTCTTCCGGTGCTTATCAGCTGCTGTATGCCCTGCAGGATGTGGTGGATTATTGCTAGAGATGAGCGAACCTCGAGCATGCTCGAGTCGATCCGAACCCGAACTTTCGGCATTTGATTAGCGGTGGCTGCTGAATTTGGATAAAGCCCTAAGGCTATGTGGAAATCATGGATATATTCATTGGCTGTATCCATGTTTTTCAAGCAACCTTAGAGCTTTATCCAAGTTCAGCAGCCACCGCTAATCAAATACCGACCGTTCGGATCGACTCGAACCCAATTCGCTCATCTCTAATTATTTACAGTCTGACACAGTGCTCTCTGCTGCCACCTCTGTCCATGACAGGAACTGTCCAGAGCAGCAGCCAATCCCCATAGAAAATCTCTCCTGCTCTGGACAGTTTCTGTCAAGTTAGAGGTGGCATCAGAGAGCACTGTCAGACTGGAAAGAATACACCACTTGCTGCAGGACATACAGCAGCTAGTAAGTACTGGAAGATTGGAGATTTTTAAATAGAAGTAAATTACAAATCTAATTTTCTGAAACTTGCAGACTTAAAAGAAAAATATTTTCGCCGGAGAACCCCTTTAATAGATTCAGATCTATTTGAGAGATCAGGACTAGTAGGGAAGAAGAGAACATGAAACACTAGCATGCCTATAAATAAACAAACAGAAGGCCGCTTCTCAATGACTTCAGCAGTCAGCATTTTAGACATTGCTTTGTTATCTGCTTCTATTATTGGCTGACAAATACCTTGTGTGACACAATGTTCCATAGTCAAATTTGATAAAGCAATAAGAGGAGCAAACTAAAAGTATTAACTCAATTTAGACAGGGCTGTGAAGTACAAGAGGCCAGCGTCACATGTATGGCAATTGGCTAGAATAATAACTGTTTATACAATAACGAGAATACTAATTGCATCTCATGATGAAACCAAGATCATCCTCAATGCGTTTAAGCAAAACGACAAGTTAAAGTGGTTCTCCCGAGGAAAAAAAATGTTTTTAAATTAACTGATGTCAAAAAGTTATACAGATTTGTAAATGATTTCTATTAAAAAAAAAAAAAAAACCCTTCCAGTACTTAACAGCTGCTGTATGTCATGCAGGAAGCTCCCTGCTGCCACCTCTGTCCATGTCAGGAACTCTCCAGAGCAGGAGTAGTAAATACCCATAAAAACTTCTCCCGCTTTGGACAGTTCCTGACGTGGACTGCAGAGAGGCAGCAGGGAGCACTGTGTCAGACTGTATAGAATACATGACTTCCTGGAAGACATACAGAAGTTGATAAGTACTGGAAGACATACAGAAGCTGATAAGTACTGGAAGACATACAGAAGCTGAAAAGTACTGGAAGACATACAGAAGCTGAAAAGTACTGGAAGACATACAGAAGCTGAAAAGTACTGGAAGACATACAGAAGCTGAAAAGTACTGGAATTAGTATTAGTACTGGAATTAGTATTAGTACTGGAAGTAATTAAAATCTGTACATCTTTCTGGCACCAGTTGATTTAAAAAAATATTCTTATCCTCTGGAGTACCCCTTTAAATGGGAATGGTTTCAACCCAATTCTGCAAGTCTGTTGTTTGGAGATAATGGTGCCGCATAAAGGTGGAACTTTATGCGCCTAGTCCTCATTGTCAAATCTGTACCAACATTGGCATACTCATAATTCTTATACATCAAACAAGTTTCTAGACCCCAAAGTAACAGGGCGACCACTTCCTCGGCAGCCTTTGGTACCAGCTGCAAGTAATCCTACTAAAGTTATGATCCTGCAGATCACATTAATTGAGTCCAGCATCTCTCATACAATTTATGATAATGTTATACAACAAGTATTATAAAGACCTGACAGCAGCCCAATTCTTTCCTGAACTCAGGGATCAGTGACCAGAAGGAACTTACATGGGATCAGCCACAGGCTAGTCACATAGGACTTTCTGGCAGTCAGTGAAGGTGCGCAGTGAACAGTGGGGAGCAGTATAAAATACATATCTGTACCCAATTTGTCTGTTTCTGATACTGCAGCCACATCCAAACCCTTAAAAAGGAGGAATTGTTGTTACTAGAATGAGGAAGCTGCTGGTTACCAGCACGCTACCGTACCCTTTAGCAGCTGCTAATGTTGCATTGTCAGGCTGGTAAAACTACACCACCTCTGAAGTAAGTAACAGCACAGCATATGTTTGATGTACAAGATGATGGCTTTAAATGATGCAATTTGTTCAGGAGAAAAATGGAACGCAGCAAAATAAGATCACTAAAAATGATACCAAACCATTCTGCTCTTTCCAAAGAGGGCTGCTTCCCTGCAAATGTCATAAAATAGGAAGAATGGAATAATAAGTGAAGACTCAGAAGTATGGCACTACAATGATGTGAAAGGGTAGAATTAACTATTTTGGAGGCCCTACAGCTTACTCTATACTGACTTTAGTCAGGTCCTTCTATAGTTTATACACAGGGGGCCATATTTACTACTATTGTTTTGTAACACCGGCTGTTATTTGCCCTTATTTTTACATTGTGGAAACATAGCATAAGATTATAAAAAAAAAACAAAACAACATAACAGAGAAGCTTCAGCCTATAGCTTTAAAAATTTGCCCAAACGAGATTCTGTTAACCCAATGGCCCCTAAAGTGCTGTACCATAGGGGAAGAAAAACCTTTTCTATTATATATACTGTAGTTTAGGAATTTCTCACCACCGGGTGCTAACAAAGTGTCCTCTCAGATGATATGTAGTAGTGCAGGCTAACTGCTGCGCTATGATGTCACCTCAGACAGTAAATCAATAGCCATAAATAGATGGCCATAGTTTGCAAGGCCACAAAGGAAAAAAGAAATAGGGCTACACTAAAATGAATCCTCAATTATTAAAACAAACAAAAAAGCAAATAAATAAATTAAATAAAACAAAACAAATAAATAAAATAAAACCCTATCAAGAAGACTGATTGTTAGGCAGTAGAGGTGAGCAAGTTTACAATATTAAGAAAACAAATTGCTTTGTTAGGCTCAGTGCACATAGAGCAAAAATGGCTGAAGAATGTACATGTTCATTCTTCAACGCGGAGAGAGGAGGCGCACGAGCCTCCCATAGACTGTCATTATGACACGGCCAATTTTGCTCCATGTGCATGGAGCCTTAGCTTGGCATTCGGCTTATCAGCTTGTTGCCTTTGAACTCTGTGCCGCTCCGGGTGCTGAGTAAAGCTGGATGCAATTCTGGGAAACTGGGAGAAGATTCCCAGGACTGGATCCAGCTTTTCCATGCACCCATGGAAGAGCTGCATGGAATTCAAAGGCAGCAAGCTGATAAACCGACTGCTGAGCTTACAGAAATTTGCTTGGTTACTACTGTAAATTTGCTCATCTCTATTAGGCAGTATTCCCATAGCACAAACTACTTTTTGTCATATACAAAGTGAATAAAGATTACATGAAAGCTAAATGAATGCGGGCACCACAGGAAGTGAGGAAAAGCTCCTTCTCAGAGTTCAGCTTGTGATTACAGCTTGTCTGAAAATCGCCTGATTTGATTCAAAACAAAGGCACACAATGAAAATGAAATCAGGAGGTACAATGTGTTTGCTTAGCCAAGAAGACGATCTTCATGTTGACAAGTCAGACCTTTCCAAGCAAAATAGATGGCAGTTTATGGGAAAACTCTGTGAAATCATCTGGGCTTAGTAAGCAGCAAACATACAGTAAGCATTTAGATCTTTTACTCAAGTTTACAGAAGAAAGGTTCCAGGTGTTACTTTATCAGAAGATGTAACTATTCAGTAGTATTAACATACCTTTTATATGCTGTAAATGGTAAATGGTAAAGGGTTTTTTTTCCATGCAAATGTGCAAAAAATGTAAAATTGCATATTTACAAGAAACCAATAAGGAAGAGGCGTCTTCCCCAGCATAAGAAACTAAAAAAAAAAGACAGGTGTAAATCTTGTATAACATCGGCCTCAGTGTGTAAATGCAGCATTGATGACATTGGGATCAGTCCCTTTAAATGAGAATTATGGGAAGGAAGCTTTTTTGCCAAAGTGCTGGGGTGGGGAAAGATGAAAGAAATAATGTGCACTTACCTCCTCCTCTGCTTCCTGGTTAGAGAGAGGACATTGTAAGCGGGTTCCAGGCCCTCTTTCTAACCAGGAAGCGGTGGGGTACCAGAGCTGCAGTATATGGGCATCAGCGCTGGAGCTGGGGAAGTGCACGTTATTTCTTTCATCCTTACCCTCTCTGCACTTTGAGCTCCTGCCTGCAAATCTCCTTTAACCGTTTGATGACACAGGGTGAGCATATTCACCCCAATGCAGTCGGAAGCGTATGGCACAGCTGGAAACTGCCAGTAATAGCCAGCATAGAGAGATTGCCCATTCTGGCTAGTTGACCATTTAGATGCCACTGTTTATACTGACAGAAGCATTTAAATGGTCCTAACATAACTCATTGGTGGTCCAGTGATTCAGATCGGCACCTTGAGTACAGGCCGAAGTGTCCTAGAGAAGCAGGCTAAAGCAATTGAGTCTCGGGATGAATCAATCCAGTTAAAAAAAAAAAAAAAAAAGGTGTATAAAAGAAATGTTGTTTTTTTATCTAAATAAATTTATCCCACAAAAGTAAAAATCACCCCTCTTTTTCCCATATTTCAAATTAAAATATGTAAAAAAAATTATTAAACTATCACATTACAAATGTGTAAGTGCAAAACCAAAGTCCAAAATTGCAGATTTTTCATCACATTCCATAAAAATAGAATGAAAAGTGACATATATGCAAAAGGTACCAAGTGCAAAAAATGAGCCCTCACACACAAAGTTATAGGAGTCAGAATAGGGCACTTTAAAGTGCCCCTTTATTTGAAAATTGCTTTATTTTATTAAATTGTACTGCACAAATAATTTATCTTTTGGATTAGCCAAAAGTTCTATGGAAAATTAAAGAGTGTAGTTCCCTGTATCCTCGAGGGGTTAAGGGGAACCTGTGAACATATCTATACAGTGCAGAACAGTATCCTAACCGGAAGAACTGATCTGGATACAGCAAAGCAGCCAAAGGCCTACGTACTCTATGTCACAGCACAGGTGACACCGGGACACTCTCGGACACTTTGCTCAACTCAGGTAACCAGGACTGGGGCTTGTGTCACCCATGTAGGACCGGTACCCCAACACTGCAGGGCATAAGGTGGTTATAGCGACAAAGGTCGAAACACGGGCACAATTTTTTTTCTTTCAAGTATTTCTTCTACAAGTATCTCTTCTACTAAAGTTCTGGCAGAGCACACTACTAAACTGGGTTGAGACTCTCCCGACACACTTCTCTCAACTCTTCTGAAATTTCTACTCTACTCAACCAGACTAGCACTACTGTTCTACCTCAGCACTTCGGAAACTATCAGTACAGATCCAGTGAGAGCAAGTCTGTATCAGTCACTCATTACACTATTATCCTGTATTACCAGAGACTTGGCAGTAAAGATCAGTTTATTTATTCTACTAGGACTCAGTGATAATTGCACCAGCACCCGTTTACACAGGCTGCACCATTCTTGGGTCATTTTCCCCTTTCTGTGGGTGGCGGTACCAACAGTCAGGGTGGTTCATATCTCCACTCTGGACTACCATGAAAAGAGCCCAAGGGACCCATCACAACCCAGCAGGTCACCGACCATTGGGGGTCAATACAGCCAGCAAAAAAAAAAAAAAACCCTAAAATCAGGTACAACACACCATACCTGTGTGCTGAGTTAGCACTGGTGTCACGACTATAACAGCATTGGCTAAGCTGTATTCCAACCACTGACCTAATATCATCCAGCGGTTGGATACCACACAACCCGATGCACGTCATCAACATCACATCCACACCATCACACATAGGCCTATCACACACTCACTAGGGAACCAGTGCTTGGAGAGGCAATTCCTCTTACAGCAGATAAGAGGATTATAAAACTACAAGCAATTGAACCAACGAGGAAAAGATAAAGGGAAGCATGTACAGCTGTGCTATCCTCCACCGATACCATATAGCGAACAGAGGAATTTTGCAAATAAAATTACTACCATTTCAGTTTTTGCTAGTCATGGCTATCATTTTGCCAGTTAGTACTAGACTACACATCAGTTCTGGTTTAGTCTAAGCAGATATCTAGATTATGCATCTCAGACAGCTTCAACTTACATTATGTCACGCGTATATGATGCTTGCATGCACAAGCAGAATATCTAAAAGCAAGCAAACTGTTAAGTCAGCAAAAGTACTGGGCAACTTAAAAAAAAATAAAAATAAACTATGGTCGTGTTTCCACATTTGAATTTTTGGTGGCATTTTTGCAGAGTTTCTTTGTATGCTTTTAAATGTAATCAGCATCATCAGATCAGGTGCATCAGATAGTCTTTTTTATGATAGTATAAATAATAAAAATTGTAGCTGGGATCTTTCCAAATGATTTACAGGTATTTTGAAGGGGTTGTCAAGGGAGAAGATGGCTAAAGTGAGCAGGGCAAAGTTGTGATTATAGCATGGGGGGAGATGTCCAATAGCAGTACAGTGTCTCCATAATATCAGAGACACTGTGCAGCTATTTGACATTGCGTAGTAGTTTCACCCATGTGTGATGATTGTAACTTAGCCCTGCGCCTCCACATCTCGGAAGTAAGCAATCTCAGGCAGAGAACACTGGGGAGTAGAAGGCTTCTGATGTCTTCTGCTCCCCAGACAACCCCTTTAGGTTAAACGTTTGGATTTAAATGAAATTTTAAGGTGTTTCGCAGGCAGTGTTTTGTAAGAAGGTTTTTGTTTTTTTTCCAATGCCAGGGGGTGTAGTAAAAGTTGAAAAAGACAGCACATTCAGCTGCCATTACTGTTCTGACAGCACCCAGTCCCCACCTTTTCTTCCCGGTTCCTGTGACATTTCCCTCCTGCAGGAAATGCCCAATCAGCCCAGAGGTAAAGCTATGCCCAGAGTGGAGATTGTGTTGTGTTCGCCTATCTTCCCACTCTCAATAAGCCATAGCCGCATGACTTGCATTTCCATTGACTTGTAATGTTCTCATGGTAATATTTCTGGCCTAATAACAGGCATTATCCCAAAACATTGCTCTTAAAGGAGATATCCAGGGTTAGAACAACATGGCTACTTTCTTCCAGAAACAGCACCACATCTGTCCTCTGGCTGTTTGTGGTATTACAACTCGGCTCTATTTACTTAAAAAGAGGACCTGTCACCCCCCGTGTCGGGGTGACAGGCTCCCGACTCCCCGCTATAGCACCTTATACTTACCCGATAGCGCCGGGTCCCGCTTCTTGAGATGGTCCGATGACGGAGATTATAGCGACCGAAGCCCGGTGCCCGCGCTCCTGAGATGAGTCCAACTCTCATAGAGAATGACGGAGCGTCGGATTTACCAGTCATTCTCTGTCATTCTCTATGAGAGTTGGACTCATCTCAGGAGTGCGCGCGCCGGGCTTCGGGAGCTGACATCTCATTCACCGGACCGTCTCAAGAAGCGCGGTCAGGTACGCATAAGATGCTCTAGCGGGGGGTCGGGAGTCTGTCACCCTGACACCGGGGGTGACAGGTTCCCTTTAATGGAATGGACCTACAATATCACACACAAACCGAAGAGAAGTAATGGTATTGCTGAAATAAAGCAGCATTTATTTTTCTAATTCTGGATACACCCCTTTAAAAACATATCCACAGTTTTTTGGGGGATGTGGAAAATAATAACAATTGTTGTATACTCACTCTTGAGTGTGGACACATCTACCTCCTTTCAGTGTAGTGGTGGCTTTTGAGGTGTACAACAACCCACAATCAGTGTGTAGCTGTGCTGTCTGAATCCAGGGACTTCTTACGCCTTCCTCTGTGTTCATGGCATGCCATGCTTTATCCATAAATGCTGGAATCACACATGGCAGTTTTTTTGCAAAATTACTACTGCAGAAGTGGATTCAAATGGGATGGAAAATATAAAGGGAGGACTTGTACTTCTCTATTCTGTTGGATACTCTTTTGGTTTTGGCACAAGAATTGCAATGGTAGTTAAAAACAAAAAAAAAAAAACGCCATTTGTGATTCCAGCCAGACCCTGATAACAATGCACAATGTATCATAAGGAAGACTGTTTATAAAAACCAGAAACATGACAACCCCAATGATCTCTAATAGACAATTCTCACTAAAACACTGCAACTTTCGAACACAATTACCACTAGATAGTAAAGACAAACTCCCACAGACTCTATTCCCTGCTGATCGAGAAGATTGCTGGCTTTATCATATTAAAAATGGTATAGATTACTTTTACTGTAAAAAATGCTTCCCACTGAGAAAGCATAGAAAGACGACTAAATATTATCACTGAACGGAGATAAATTAAAGGCAATATTATCATATATAATCAGATATATAATATGATCATATAAAATCACATGACACATAATGATGGTATAACCTGCCAGACTGTAGTTGGCTTTGCCTTTCTATACTAAAGTCATTACTCTTCATATAGTAACCAGCTTGTGACCCAAACTAAATTATAATTCTTGGATATAATCTGAAAGTGTTACACATTCATAACTTGTTCTCACCGGGCGGTTTATATAATAATGTTCCTGGAGAGGTGCTAATACAAACTTAAATTGCATATCCCCATTCCCACATCAGTAGGATACTACTGGCTGAGATTATTTCCTCGCACATTAGGATCACACCACTGTATAGACCCCATTGCTGGCCAAAAAAAGCGTTAGATTCCATAAAAACACAATTAAATAGCTTATTATGTGACAGGTTGGAAGAGGAGATGATGTGGAGACTGCTGTGAGCCTTTATTGTAAGCTTATCTTCAGACTCCCTGTAAACCTGACAGAGGTCATGGCGGGCCAAGGGCCAAGGTCACTATGTAATTATGTTCTCATCTTCATTCAATAGCTGTTTATTATAGAGAATAATTGGACCAATAGTATGCCTTGTGTAAATAATTATTCATTTCAAACAGATCCCAGTATCCCATACTACAATTTAATTCTATTACAATCACGGCGAGTAGCCACCAAGGTCACAGGTCAGAGTGCATTGTGGATTATAAACCATCTACCATCAATCAGCTTAATAACCAAAACACGACACTGGAAGGTAATAGACAGGAAATGATCTCTCCAATTTGGATGGTGTACATGGCATTAGTCAGAGAGCTGCTGCCTCAAGATAATTCTCTGTACTTGCTATGGTAACCACTTTGTGCAGGTCTCTTCAAGAAGATAATCACTACCTATATTATTACCTCATTATGACCTTTACAAGGGCACTGACTGATGATATTAAACACTAGCCAAATAATATAGTCCTAATAACAATCCAGATGCAATGAACTTGAATATCAGAGAGCTGACAGGTTACCTTTATTATGCACCGATCAGCCATAACATTAAAACCACTGGCTAATGCACTGAAAAACATTGGTTATCTTGTTATAACAGCACTTGTGAACCCAGCCCAATATGTCTCACTCCTTAAAGAGGTTATCCAGCGCTACAAACACATGCCCACTTTTCCTCCTCTCGTCTCCAGTTAGGTGTGGTTTGAAATTAAGCTCCATTTACTTCAATGGAACAGACTTTGAAACCCCACCCAATCTGGAGACAACAACAGTAGGGGGAAAGTGGCCATGCTTTTGTAGCGATGGATAACCCCTTTAACATGAAGCTAGTGGGTGGCAAAGGCAATTGGTATGCTGCAAAGCTGGTTGGAGGGGGGGGGGAGGCATTCACATGCTCACTGATTAAGGTCCATGCATGGAATATATGCTACAGACCGCGGTCCTCCTGACATGTATCATTATGATGCCGGGAGCTCAGAGCTTCAGAGAAAGAAAAGAATCGGGGAGCTAAAGACAATACAATTCAGGAGATTAAAGGAGAAGTCCGGCGCAAATTTTTATTAAAGTATTGTATTGCCCCCCAAAAGTTATACAAATCACCAATATACACCTATTACGTCAAATACTTATAAAGTGCCTTTTCCCCTGCATCAAGGCTTCACTTCCTGGATAACATGGTGATGTCACGACCCGACTCCCAGAGCTGTGCGGACTGTGGCTGCTGGAGAGGATGATGGCAGAGGGATGCTCAGTGTCCCTCCAGTGCCCTGTGTCCCTCAGTGTCCTCCTGCCATCATCCTCTCCAGCAGCCACAGCCTGCACAGCTCTGGGAGTCGGGTCGTGACATCACCATTTTATCCAGAAAGTGAAGCCTTGATGAATTAGTAAGTGCAGGGAAAAAAGTACTTTATAAACATTTACCAAAATAAGTGTATATTAGTGATTTGTATAACTTTTGAGGAGTAAAACAATACTTCAATAAAAAATTTTACCGGACTTCTCCTTTAAAGGGGTTATCCGGCACCAGCACATTTTTAACATGTTGCTGCCATATATGAAGACATAACCATGTATGCTTACCTCTCCGTAGCCGCTCTTACTTCCAAGACAATCTCACCTCGGGAGTGACAGCCCCCTAAGCCAATCACTGACTAAGATGAGACAGCACCGCAGCCAGTGATTGGCTGAGCGGGCAGTCACTCCTGAGGCTAGCTCGTCTCAGAAGTAACGGCGGCTGCAGACAGCGAGGACACCAGCGCCCACATCAGGACACCGGAGGAGCAAGCAGAGGTAAGTATGACATGTTTGTTATGTTTTCTTATATGACAGAAATATGTTAAAAATGTGCTAACACCGGATAACCCCCTTTAAAGAACTACACAACTTCGTGTCAGGGGTGAATCACAGAAAAGCACACAGAAGCCAGTACTATTAGTGATAACACTATATGAGTAAGTTATATATCTTGGGGTGACAGTCTTATTTAAATCCAAAATTTCTGAATTTCCAGAATGTCCCTTTAACGATTATATAAAAGCACTGACTCTAGCAACTTTAATAGCATTCAACATACTCCTTCTAACGTTCATCAGACGTCTGAGATGTCATTCCCAGAATCCAGGCTGCTACTGGTATGTGTATTCTTCTAAAGGCGCCTGCAGCAAATCTGTGGGTAATTTTATTTTCCTGTCTCTGCACTGCTCTAAGAACAGAAGCAACCTGTAAAGGTAGCCAATGCTAACACGATATCAGGAAACACCAAATAATGCCGTTGTCTAATATAGGTGGTAAACTACACTGAGTGGGAAAACAAAATGCAATGATGTAATAAGTAGATTATTGACACTTTTTATTTCATAGAAGCCCTAGTGATGATAGGTTATGGCTGCACTTTTTTGCAGTCAAAAAGTATCTCTTTCTTTAGAAGACAAGATACACTACTATGTTCACACACAGTAAAAATAATACCAAAATACAGCCGTAATTTTGAATGAAAGTACGAGCAACTAAAAAAAAAAGGCTTTTTTTTGTTGCAAGAACAAGACATAAATAATGAGCATGTTCATTATGTGGACGGTCGTAATCCGTTACGGTTGTAATTCTATATACTATGTGCAGTTACTTCAATGAAGCACATTATTACATTGAAAACGTGGCTGTATTTTAATTACAGCCATATTTTACGGTGTGTGAACCTAGCCTGATAAATAAAACTAAAAAAAAACAATTAAAGAAGCAGTCCACATAATTTTTTTTATTCCTCCCCCGCTGTAGGCTGGTGCATTTACTTACCTACTGTGCCGTTCAGATCCTGCTTGACGTCACGGCTCTTCTGACCCCTCTTCTTTCTTCAGGGCTATTAAAGGCCTTAAGTCAGGGTCTCCAATGAATCTCATAGAAATGCATTGGAGACACAGCCCTTCAATAGCCCTGAAGAAAGAAGATGGTCGTAAGAGCCGTGATGTCACGCAGGATCTGAGCGGCAGCGTAGGACCAAAATGAGGCCGCGCCATGAGACACCGATCACGAATGGTAAGTATATAAAGAAAGAGGATGGATGTAAGAGACGCGATGTCACACAGGATCTAAGCGGTGCCGTACGACTGGAATGAAGCTGCGCTACGACACATCAATCATCAATGTTAAAGTATATGCGCAAGAATGCAGGTTTTCTTTAAAGGGTTCTCTTTCTTTCACAGACAACACGACTCTTGTCTACAGTTCAGGTGCGGTTTGCAATTAAAGGGGTAGTGCGGTGCTAAGAAATTATTCACAAAATAACACACATTACAAAGTTATACAACTTTGTAATGTATGTTATGTTAGTGAATGGCCCCCTTCCAGTGTTCCCCGACCGTGTACCCGGAAGTGTAGTGCAGTATACAGTACATACCTGATGCGTGTCGAC
Organism: Dendropsophus ebraccatus; assembly: GCF_027789765.1. Taxonomy (NCBI): domain Eukaryota; kingdom Metazoa; phylum Chordata; class Amphibia; order Anura; family Hylidae; genus Dendropsophus; species Dendropsophus ebraccatus. Next base: position 164,501,154 of record NC_091454.1, read on the forward strand.
CGACCCAGTCTGTAATCTTGTCAAAGACGTCATCTTCGGGAGGCCGTCCGACCCGCTCCTGCCGTCCCTCATGCCGGCCCCCCCTCTGCCGCGTCATAACTGTGCTCAGCAGCGGGGGGGGGGGGGGGGGGGGGGGGTCGGGGAACATGGAAAGGGGGCCATTCACTAACATAACATACATTACAAAGTTGTATTAACTTTGTAATGTGTGTTATTTTGTGAATAATTTCTTGGCGCCACACTACCCCTTTAAGCTCCATTCACTTCAATGGAACTGAGCAGCAAAACCCCGCCCAAGCTGGAGGCAAGAGTGGGGCTGTCTCTGGAGCAAAGTGGCCATGTTTTTGCAGAGCTGGATAACCCCCATTAAATTAAAACAGTAAAATCAGTAGTGAATCATTTGTCTACAGAGAGCTATTCCATATACACTTTTGGACAGGTTGCTTTGACTTTATTGCCTTTGTGTAACCCAGTAGGAGGTCACTGCAGAAGCTCAGTTAGTGATATACACAGCCTTTTATTACACGGTACAGCTAGAATACATAGGTAAGGAAAAGAAAGGTGTCTGCATGAATAAAGATGATGTGCACACTGGCTGGTTAGGCTGAAGGACAACAAGCCTGACCACATTACTGGGAAGCACTGTAGCAATCAAATGCTGAATAGGAGCAGCAAAGTGAAAAAACCAAGCGATATTCAGTATAGAGGAAACAAAAAACAAATACCTGGGATTGTATTAGAAGAGCCCTCCATGTAACAACAAATAAGTCATCTAGTGAAAGAGACTCAACAGATCAGAAGTTTTCCTGACAGTAGACAGTAAATCTACTGTAAGGGTACAAACCCACACACCGTATACGCAGCGTATTTACTGCTGCGATCCGCAGCAGATTAGAGCTAAATAACTGAACACAGCATCAAATCTGCACCATCAAATCTGCTGCGTATTTGCTGCGTATACGTCGTGTGGGTTTGTACCCTAAAACTGACATTCGATAACTATACCAGGTCCTAAGACATTAGGATATATGACAATCCTATTGAAAGATGTGTTTTTGTGTGACTACCAAATATTCTATTTTTATAGTGTTTAAAATCATGGTAGCATAGCAAATATTTTATTTTTAAACACAAATTGTGTTCATTACAGCACAAGTGTTCTCCACTACTCTCTATAGGCCTTATGTAGCACATACACTTTGTTATACACACACATTTACCCCTCACCTTCCACCTATTCACTATCCTCCTACTGTGCGTCTAAATTTATAGTGTTTCCAGCAGTTCTGAGGTAGGGGGAAGCACCATGCAGTGGATGAAATTCACTGAAAAAAATACCTACATGTATATCCGTTATAACATAATTTTTACAGGGACCTCTTTAAGGTGCACTTGCATATTTCCGTACATACAATTTTCTGGGGTATATGTCTGTACCCCAAACATTGCATTGAAACAATATATAGTTTTTGGACAGTACGATATAAGTTGCAGATTCATTCTGTGTTACATTATTCCATAATAAACTAAATTAAATAAAACTTACAAGTCCATAGTTCGTAAAAAAAAAGTAGAAGCTCTCATCGTAAATATCAGTAAAAAGTCACATCCATGGTATATAATCAGTAAATTCATATCCCACAATATTACATACCTGCCTGTATAAAACTGACCCTAGAACAAGCACAGTAAACAAGAGGGTGTCTGCCATCAGCAATCACGTGAAGTCCTTTACAGATTAAAGAAGCCATGCAAAGAGCAAAAACCTAAGCCACTAACAAGATTCTTACCACCAGGCCAAATAATTGCCTTAGTAGGGAGGGAGAGGAAGCCCAACATGTACTTTATTTAGTGCTATTTATTTCAACTCTTCAGGTGAATAGTATTGTTTGACATTTTTTTTCCTGTTGTTACCTTGGCCATTACCTGATGTCACTTTGATCTGTCTGTAACATCAGCAGTAGTATGACATTTTGCAAACTCAGTATCATGGTAACACACTGGGCAGAAAAAGAGGAGCAATCTGCGAATATGGGCTAATGGTATTTATGTAGATCAGTGCCTCTCAAACTGTGAAGATACTTAAAAGGTGTGCCAGTTTAAAGCGACTCTGTACCCACAATCTGACCCCCCCAAACCACTTGAACCTTCAGATAGCTGCTTTTATTCCAAGATCTGTCCTGGGGTCCGTTCGGCAGGGGATGCAGTTATTGTCATAAAAACAACTTTTAATCCGGCAGCGCTGTGTCTAAGGGCCGGCGCTTACATTTGTATATGCATTAGGCTGACACACCCTCTCTGTCCTTCCTCCCCACCCTCATCATCATTAGGAATGCTCCAGGCAGATTGCTTCCTATTCCCCACCTGTGTGCATAATGAACATTGGCTGGATCGTTAATACACCTGTGCAAAGCTCAGACAGCAGTAAATGTTCCTGGATCATTCCTAATAATGAGGAAGGACGGAGAGGTGGTGCCAGCCTAATGCATATACAAATGTAAGCCCCGGCCGTTAGACACAGCGCTGCAGGATTAAAAGTTGTTTTTATGACAATAACTGCATCCCCTGACGAACGGACGCCAGGACAGATCTTGGATTAAAAGCAGCTATCCGAAGGTACAAGTGATTTGGGTAGGACAGATTGTGGGTACAGAGTCGCTTTAAGGCTGGGTTCACACTATGTATATTTCAGGCAGTATTTGGTCCTCATGTCAGGTCCTCATAGCAACCAAAACCAGAAGTGGATTGAAACCACAGAAAGGATCTGTTCACACAATGTTGAAATTGAGTGGATGGCCGCCATATAACAGTAAATAACGGCCATTATTTCAATACCACAGCCGTTGTTTTAAAATAACAGCAAATATTTGCCATTAAATGATGGCCATCCACTCAATTACAACATTATGTGAACAGAGCCTTTCTGTGTTTTCAATCCACTCCTGGTTTTGGTTGCTATACAGCCTCACAAATACAGCCTCAAATATACGTAGTGTGAACCCAGCCTTAAGGGGGATTCTGTGACTTTAATATTAATGGCCTAACCTAAGAATTACCCATCAATCCCACACAGTAGACACGTCCTATTTTAACATATCTTCCTAGCAGGCACAGTGCAGTACAACTGGTCAAATATACAGATCTACGCCTGGTTAGGGACGAGGAGACTGTAGCTCCCTCAAGTAGCTGATAGTTGGGGGTGCTGGGAGCCTGTTCTAAGTACAACCCAGTCATATTAAAGGGAATCTGTCAGCAGGTTTATGCCGCCTTAAATGCCAACAGTATTTTACCCCCAACACCCCTCTAAACAGATCAGCCCCAGAACAGACTATCCCATCATCTATCCATAAAATAACTTTATTTATATTCTTCACATTATAGACAAAAATTGGCATGGATATCTAGACTTACTCCACTGGCACTCTAAACAAGGAAAAAGACAAAAATTAAACCCTCTAAGGCCAGTGATTATCACATGAATATTGTACTGGACACAGGAATGACAGTGAATTTAGGGGTGCGTAAAATTTGTATTTCTTTAATCCCATTTCAGCCAATGCTTTTTTATTTTATTTTCTTTTATTTAAACTACTGGACAAATCAAGGAGAGTAGAGGAAACACCTAGGGAAAATCCTAGTTTCACAATTACCTACAGGATCCACAGCAGGAGTATTGTGCCAATATAGTTATACAGGTATTTAAAAGTATCCAAACAAATAAAAACGCTATTCATACAAATGCTCCTTACTCCCCCCCAAATGTTATTCCTACAGCTTCATTTGTGATGGGAGAAAGTAATTTAAAACAGACTGAAACTAATGAACCATATGGGTACATGTAATGCCATCTGTCCCTTAGATGTACAAATGATTTAACAAGTGAATGCGACTGACCCCACTGGGTGAAACGATGAGAAGTTTTTATGATTGTAATGGGCAGCATAGCTATGAACTGGATAGAAGTCACGGGAAATAGAAAGATACAATACAGAGAATGACTGATGCCCCTTTACATTCGGACAACTTTTATATACTCTTATATGAAGGTGCAGAATCTCGGTAGGTCATATAGGAGAGGACTGCTAAATTATATCATCTCCATATGTTTTCCCTTCGCAAATGTAACTGGTGTATAAAACAAGGACCACATGCGTATCTCTCATTCAGATCACTGGGTTTCTGTTTGAACAATATATACATTAACTCCAGATGCAGAGTAGGAAGAAACTGCAGATCACAGTGGAATTCCAACAGCTTGTTCTCAGTATAAATGATAAGGGTTTCAGTTCCCAATTAAAGCTGCCAGTATAGAGTCATTCCACAGACTGGACCGAATAGCCATCTGCTTACACAAATTATTTGGATATGACTTGAGAAATAGACTGTTCCCGTACGGAAAAACAGCTATTCACATTCACATGTGCAATTTCACATATACAATGAATACAGACAGCATTCCATCTATCTGAAAAATATACACCAGTAATTTTATATATATTACATAAAAAACCTCACACAAACATTCTACTAGTAAATACATTCAGTCCATTAACTGCTTATTTGAATATTCACCTCCCAACTTGTTATCATGCTGATTGGTGGGATTAAAACTGCTGGGACCAACCTCTAAACTTGAGAACAGTGACAAAGTGGTCCCCAGAATAGATGGTACACATGGATCACTGTACATTTCCAAGTTCAGTCCTGTTTTGTCCGCTGAAAATTGTGCTATTCCAAACTTATAACTTTTTTTTTTTGTTCCTGTCTATGGGGCTGTATGAGGTTTTATCTTTTATACCATGATTTGTAGTTTTTATCAGTGACAATGACATTAAAAGCACTGAATTACTGACATCTGCAGGATCACTGATGACGGTCATTGTCAGCAATTGTTGGCTGCTCATGGCATAGTGTGTCAAAGCTGAGGCAGCTGTGTTATTCATATATGTCAAATGTTGCCAAGGGGTTATTTGCACCTTTTTCTGTGTGACTGATTTGGCAAGAGAAAAAATACTGACTGATCACTCTTATAAAACCATTATCCTCAAACAAGCCTAAAAGACCTGAGCTAGCAGGAAAGGTCTGGTGATTTTATTTTAAACTGTGGATGAGAATACGCTATATTACATGTGTACCCCGGGACCTTAATCAACTTTCTATTCCTATTATATACACTGTAAGGGCTCTATGGGAGGGCTTGCGTGCCTCCACTTCCTCCGCTCAAAGAAATGACACGTCAATTATTTGAGTGGAGAGCTGAGGAGCACAAGCAAAGGGGGCTCCTGCTCCTCAGCTCTCCGTGCCGACAATAACCATCCAGATGTCAGTAATTCAATGCTTTTTGACCCTGCGGCAGGCGGGATTCTGTGTCTGAGAGCTCTGCCGCGCAATTCAGCTGAATTTGCTCGGTGTGAACAGACCCGAATTGTAGAAAGAAAAAAAAAAAAAAAAAAACACACTAAAGATCCATGTTGCATACTTCTGTTCTTTGCAACACAGAAATAAATCCAGTATGACTGAATTTATTAGTTGAAGTTATCTCTTTCAAGCTGCCCACACCATAAGTCATCAGGGCGTTTCCAAGTGGTTTCCACCTGCCCTGTTGGACTTGATTAAAAGATTTCTTCCTGTTTGGATGTAGGGAGAGATCTAGTAATCAAGGCTGGTGGGTCAGGAAGAAACCAATGAGAATCGCCCTGAAGAATTGTGGTTGAGACAAGATAAAATGATGACAGGTTCACTCTAGGTAATAATACATCAGTAAAGTTTATCTATATATTGATAATTTGTTTTTATCTTAATTTATGCAGCCTGTATAAACACTGTAAAACAGGATGCCTTCCAGAGCAGCTTCACATCACCGGGTGGCAGAAACTAGTCCTGACCCCCTCAGTGACATATCATTTGGTAATGTGTGGATAATAGATGTGTTCTTAAAGGGGTAGTGCGGCGATTAACATTTATTCACTAAATAACACACATTACAAAGTTATACAATTTTGTACTGTGTGTTATTTAAGTTAATGGCCCCCTTCCCAGTGTTCCCCCCACCCCAGAAGTGTGGTGCATTATACTCACCGACTCCGGTCAGCCTCCCGAAGATGACGTCGTCATCCCAAGATGGCTCCAGCCGCCCCCCCCCCCCCCCCTGCCGCATTATTAGCTGCTCAGCTGCGATTGGCTGAGCAAAACTGTGCTCAGCCAATCGCCGCTGAGCAGCTGATGATGCGGCAGAGGAGGGCCTGGCATGAAGGACAGCTGGAGCGGCAATCGACAGGGTCGACAGCAATTGAGTAAGTATACTGCACCACACTTCCGGGGTGGGAGGAACACGGGGAAGGGGGCCATTCACTTAAATAACACACATTACAAAGTTGTATAACTTTGTAATGTGTGTTATTTAGTGAATAAATGTTAAACCCCGCACTACCCCTTTAATAACGGTGCTTGAAAGACATTATAATGGGTTATCCGAAACGGACAACTCCTTTAATAAGCCATTCTGCTATTAGTTCAGAGGACATTTGTTACAGTTTCATTTCCAGCAACACATTTCTTTTTGTTTTTAAATTACTCACATCTATTCCAGATATGAAAGCTCAGATCATGACATGTAGCTTCACAAATACAGATCTGTGCAGTAAACCATTACAGTTTAGTTTACATCTCATTAAATACTACTGGAATAGACTCATTTTATTATTTCTCACTGACGGACACATGAGAAGTGAGTGTAAGAACTTCTGCTTTGTAATAGCAGAATCTAACGTGGAATAACAGTTTGCACCATAAGTAAAGAATGAGATGAGAAAAAGATCACTGAGATTTAACACAATTGCATTATGTTAACACAATATATTTTTTATGAAAAGAACGGCCATTGGTTCCAATTAAAAGAACAGCCGTTCTGGTCATAAAAAAAATATCTGTTGCATTGAAGTCAATGCAAACAACAGCCGTGGCTCACACAACATATTGAACAATGGGCGTTGTTAGCTACCAGTTAGCTTTGAAAGAATTCACATTCAATTATTTCCGGATTAACGGACATTATTTGACAATCAAGACAACGGCCATTGTTTGAGTGCCAAACAACGTCTGTTGTTCGTACCTTGTGTGAACAGACACTTATAATGTATCCTTTGTAAATGCAGGCTCGGGCTGGCCCACAGGGGAGCAGGGGAATCCCCCGGTGGGCACTAACCTTTGGTGGGCCCCTTAACAGGAGATGGAGGAGATGGGCCTCCCTGTCTAGCAGCTCCAGGATTATATATGATCACCAACACTGCTGCACATGCCTTTCATCTGTTGGTGCTATACAAATAAATGTTACTACTGTTACTACTACTACTTACTGCCTCTGCATCTAGTAACCTGGGGTTTCATTAGGTCATATAGAGGTAGGGAGTGACTGGGGTGACAGGCAGCAGCATGTAGTGTGCAGATTTAGCACAGCCCCTCTCCTCTCCCCTGGGTCCCTCCCCCACCTCCTCCTCTCAGGCTGCCTCCATCTGCTCGATGTACTGCTGCTGGCAGTTGGGACACAGGAGGGGAGGAGGGAGAGGGGCTGCCAGTTTGGGCCTGGGGCCGAAAATCTGACAGCATGTGAGCTGTACCTGGTGCTTTCCTGTACCAGAGGTGAATTTGTGCAGCCAGATCTCTCTCATCCAGTTTATTCTTTTTATAGTATGGTATTTTCCTCTAAGCCCAGGGGAGGGGCAACTCTCCAGCCATGGCTCCCTCGAGGTTTCCCCCACAGGGTTTTTTTTCCTCGCCTGAGTTTTGGAGCAGTGGCGTAGCTATAGGGGTCGCAACGATCGCCATAGCTACGTTAGGGGGGCCCGCCGGCCCCCCTCGCCACTTCCTCCTGTGGGCACCCAGCCCATGCACATAACTATGTCCCTAGCCCCACTGACGGCACTTGCTGTCATTTGACTGGATCCCTTACCTAGTCAGATGGCAGCAAGTGCCAGCGTCCTCTCCTCCACATATGTGCCCCAGGAGCGCCGTTGGTTGGTGGAAGGGACCTTCTCCCTGCAGGCGGCGCTTGATCTGTGAGGAAATTGGAGGAAGTGGCGAGGGGGGGCAGCGGGCCCCCCCTAGCGTGGGGGCCCGGTCGCCATGGCAACCCCTATAGCTACGCCACTGCTCCAGCACTCAGGCGAGGAAAAAACCCCTGTGGGGGAAACCTCGAGGGAGCCATGGCTGGAGAGTTGCCCCTTCCCTGGGCTTAGAGGATAATACCATACTATAAAAATAATAAACTGGATGAGAGAGATCAGGCTGCAATATCTGTCACCTTATTGATGGCTAGGCGGGCACAGGGGGTACATGGAGGAGTACTGGTCTGCTATATACAGGGGGCATATGGAGTACTGGTCTGCTATACACAGGGGGCACAGGGAGGGATTCTGGTCTGCTATAAACAGGGGGCACAGGGAGGGATACTGGTGTGCTATATACAGGGGGCACAGGGAGGAGTACTGGTCTGCTATATACAGGGGGCACAATGAGGGATACTGGTCTGCTATATACAGGGGGCACATGGAGGGATACTGGTCTGCTATATACAGGGGGCACATGGAGGGATACTGGTCTGCTATATACAGGGGGCACATGGAGGGATACTGGTCTGCTATATACAGGGGGCACATGGAGGGATACTGGTCTGCTATATACAGGGGGCACAGGGAGAGATACTGGTCTGCTATATACAGAGGGCACAGGGAGGGATACTGGTGTGCTATATACAGGGGGCACAGGGAGGAGTACTGGTCTGCTATATACAGGGGGCACAGGGAGGGATACTGGTCTGCTATATACAGGGGGCACATGGAGGGATACTGGTCTGCTATATACAGGGGGCACATGGAGGGATACTGGTCTGCTATATACAGGGGGCACATGGAGGGATACTGGTCTGCTATATACAGGGGGCACATGGAGGGATACTGGTCTGCTATATACAGGGGGCACAGGGAGGCGTACTGGTCTGCTATATACAGGGGGCACATGGAGTAGTACTGGTCTGCTATGTACTGGGGACACTGGGAGGGATACAGCTGTTGAGTCAAAGGTTAGAAAACAATTAGAGAATGACACAGTACAGTCCATTAATAATAGGGGGCAGTAGTACAGTACATGAGGGGACACAGTGCCACATTAGGGGGCGTCACCTTAGAGTGACTATAGGGGGGGGCAAACTAAAATTTTGCACCAGGGCCCATCAGCCCCTAGCTACGCCCCTGTGCTTGAGGGTGACTCTTTGTGAGTCGGGGGTCTGCCATTTTCAGTGTCATGTAATTTTAAATAAAATTGGGCCCCTTTGACATCTGATTACAATGTGTTGTGTCTTTATTTTGCGTTCTTTGGTTTCATTTATTATGCTTGGGAGTAGGGGGTCCATCACATATTGCAGAGTCATAAAGCCAGACATCTGTCTGCTATACAGATCTATTACCTACTCAATGAGCGCAAGTAGGATGGAGCGGTGGATAGTAAACTCCTTCATGTATGTGCGTATCCCTAGATTAAAAGGGACACTCAAATCTTGAAGAAAAAACATGCATAGCAAGGTTTATAAAGTTTGTTAAAAGTTTTTTTCAAGTGATAGGTCACACCAATCACAGCTTATCACAGCAACATGGACACCACCATAAATATACATCATATACATGTTGCAGGGAAATGATAAAATCAGGGATATCATATATGCGTATCGTGCATGTGTGTACTATGCAGGGCTGGGACAAAGGGTAGGCCCATGGCGCCTCAGATTTGTTAATTTCATGACGCTATGGCACGCTATGCTGTTAGCAGAGTCACTGACAAGTTACTAGCAGTGAGCTAGTATCGCCAGTCACATACACAGCACTGTGCAAAGTTGCTATAGTAATGTGAAAGGTTTGACACTGGTTATATCTGGTGTATGTAGGGTGGACCCCCAGAATCAAATTCCTTGGTGGGCCCAAGGTACCCCAGTCCGACACTGTAAATGTACTGTGAAAACATACAGTAAAAAGACAGTAAAATACAGTAAAAATAGAAATAAAAAACATGGAGCCTAAATCCACTGCATGGCTAAAGGGCAGCACTGCAATTAACTGGTGTAGAAATGTCAGAATACCACACACCATTAAAGTAGTATTTCAGGCAGGGACTTTTTTTTTTTCTTCAAAACTGACGGAAAGGGGGTGGGTGAAAAAAAAAAAGGAATTACCTTCACAGCTCCAGCACCAGAGTCCACTGTTTTCCGATCTGGTCCCCGGCCGCTTCTAGATCTGAGTGGCGACCTGGGAGGTGATGTGTGAGGCCCAATCAGCCAGTCTGTGGCAGAGGCAGGAAACCGCTACAGCCACCGACTTGCTGAGCGGGCTTGGAACGTCATGTCCTAGTCGCCTCTAGACCAGGAAGCGTCCGGGGACCAGAATGGAGAACAGCGGACACTGGTGCTGGCGCTGTGAAGGTAAGTGCATGTTTTTTTTTTACCCACCCCTTCCCCGGCAGTTTTGAAAAAAAGGTCCCTGCCCGGAATTCTCCTTTAATGTGAGAGGCGATTGATCATATACGCAGCAGATTAGATCTAAATAACTGAACACAGCATCAAATCTGCACCATCAAATCTGCTGCAGACCTGCTGCGTATAGTGTGTGTGTTTGTACCCTAAGGGTGCGTTCACACCTACAGGATCTGCAGCAGATTTGATGCTGTGTTCAGTTATTTAAATGAAATCTGCTGCAGATCCTGTAGGTGTGAACGCACCATAAAGGTGCACAAGGTCACAGATACACTACGGCGGAGCAGCTGCCAAAATGTATCGGGTGCCAGATGTGTCTCTGAGAAAAAAAAAAGAAAAAGAAAATGTTCATTGTAATGAAATATTTTTATTTTAAATAAACTGGTTGCATAAATTTAAAAAAAATCTCAAGTCGTCCAGTACTTATCAGCTGCTGTATGTCTTGCAGTAAGTGGTACAGGCAGGAACTGTACAAAACAGAAGAGGTTTTCTATGGGGATTTGCTGCTGCTCTGGACAGTTTCTAACATGGACAGAGAGCACTATGTCAGACTGAAAAAAAAAAAAACACCATTTCCTACAGGACATACAGAAGGTGATAAGTACTGGAAGACAATATTTTAAAATAGAAGTTAATTACAAATCAATATAGGTTTCTTAAATCAGTTGACTTTAAAGAAAAAGATTTTCGTGAGAGTACCCCTTTAAGTCCTACTGCAGATGGGGCTCTAAAGCACACTGATTGTCACTGCATCACTGCCACTGAAGTAGCATTGGCAGACAAGGCTTCAAATTACACGGTAGCATTGGAACTAGATCTCCACTCACTGATAAAAGGTTGTAAATGAGCGCCAATCTACTAGATCGATGCTCGTTTACTGGGCCTATTCCACGGCCTGATAATCTTTAAGCGAGGGCTGCAGGGACATCATTATCGATGTCCTTGCAGCATACATTACCTAGCAGGGCTTCTCCTCTGCTCAGTCTTCATCCCCGTCCCGCTCTCGCAGCATCAACTCCGGAGCGGCCTGACTGAGCTGTCAGACCGTTTAGCAAATCACTGGCCGCGGCTGTCCCGGCCTGTGATTGGCTGAGCGGTCTGACAGCTCAGTCAGGCGGCACCAAAGCTGTTGCTGCGCGTGGGACTGGGATGAAGATGGGAGCGGAGGAGAAGCCCTGCTAGGTAATGTATGCTGCTTGAATCGTCAGCCGCCCGCCCGGTGGGTGACCGATGATTTTAGGTTTGGGCCTAAATAAACGATCAGCCAATGACACGATCATCGGCTGATTGTTTTCTCTATTCCACCAAGCGATACTCGGCCAATTATCGCTCCGTGGAATAGGCCCCTTATTTTCTGCTTCATTGAACAGATAGACACTGTGTCAGGCCAGAAACATCAAAGAAACATCTGGGCCACTCATCCATGAGGAAGGAACTACGCACTGACTGATGAATCCATTGTTGCAGATCATGAAAACCCATACATTCTGATTGTCTTCCCTAGGGTGGAGGGGATCTTCCAGCAACATAATGCAACATGGCATACTGACATTTGTTAGAATAGCATGACCAAGACTCCCAAGTACTAACCTGGACCATCTCAATTGTCATGTGCGCTCTATGCATCCTCCCCTACGCACTTTCAAGGAGTTGAGGGATGCTCTCAGTCAGTATGGATTAAGGTACCTCTGACAACTACCAGGATCTTACAGAGTCACACACACACACACACACACACACACACACACACACACACACACACACACACACACACAGCCCTTCTAGCTGCAGTCCATGATGTATTCATCTGTTATTCTGAATATTAGCTGGTGATCATAATAATGTGACTGTGTATTGTATTCCTATACATAACCTCTCATAAAAGGTAAAACAGACAATAACTCTCATTTACTATGTCTCTAATTATACAAAAAGTAAAAGCCGGCATAGAGCTAATGCACGGAATACGCCACTGCCTTCAGCTCTAGGGAAATAACAGCATTTGTGTACCAGTTTCATAAGAATATCCAAATGGAATGGCGGAAAAAAATGTAAATATAATTTAATTTACATAAAATGCTCTTAAAGGTGCCAATTAAAAAACATTGTGCAAATAAGATGACAATTTAATTATAACGTAAAAAATTCTTTTCAATAAGGATTAAAATTTAATTAAGAGTGTTTTAGCGAAATGTCAAACATACTGAATATTCATTTAGGTTTATACGCTAAGATTAGATTTATACGCTAAGAACCCCAAAAAGTGTATATAGCATTGTGTAATTCACAAGACTGACGAAGAAATAGTTGGGAACCTTCGTCTGGGTTCATACGTGGAGTTCTTGCTGCAATTATTTATACTTTTAGTGTTGTACACACTCCCTTGTTTAGACTAAATAAACTGTTGTAAAAATTACACAGTAAAAAACAGCACGTGTAAATGCAGTCTTGGGCTATGTTCACACTGTGTACAAAAAGAAGCCATTGATGACACGGCTGTTTTACACATTCATCCAGGCGATACCACATTATCAGCCTGATGAACAGGTCAATTATTTCCATGGCCGTATTGAACAGCCGTTGTTCAAGACACTGTGTGAACAACGGCCGTTGTTTCAATTGAAATCTTTTTTAAAGACAAGAACGGTCATTGTTTCAATCGGCAACAATGGCTGTTCTTGTCTTAAAGGGGTAGTGCGGCGGTAAACAATTATTCACAGAACAACACACATTACAAAGTTATACAACTTTGTAATGTATGTTATGTTTTTGAATGGCCCCCTTCCCGGAAGCGTGGTGCGCTATACATACCTGTCACGTGCCGACTCGTCTCCGATCTTTAGTCTGCGATGTCGTCTTCGGACGGCCCGGCCGAATCCCTCAGAGCGTCCTGGGTGCCGGCCACCCTCTTCAGCGTCATCAGATGCTCATCCGCGATTGGCTGAGCACAGTTTGGCTCAGCCAATCGCGGCTGAGCAGCTGATGACGCGGCCGCATCATCGGCTGCTCATCCGCGATTGGCTGAGCACAGTTATGCTCAGCCAATCACGGCTGAGCAGCCGATGACGTGGCAGAGGGCGGCCAGCACTCAGGACGCTCGGAGGGATTCTTGGGATTTTTGGGTGAGGGTGGGTTCTCTCTCCTTTCTGGTGTTTTTGAGGCTCTGTGGCAATTTTTCCAAAATGCAGCATGCTGAGGGTGTGTAGCATTTTTTTCTCCCATAGTCTTCAATTGGAATGTTCTGGTTATCTCAAAAACACCATTGCTGTGTGTATGGTGTTTTTCCCTGGCATTTTTACCCTTATGGTCCAGCAATTATGTCAAGTGAAGACAGAGGAAAAGGAAGTTCATCCATGTTGGTGCACACAAACACCTGCAAGATATCTCTTCCATTTGTGCTCAAGTTGGGCTGTTCCTGCCAGAAAGCAGATCCGAGCACAGGTGAATGGTTCTCGGAAGTAGTGATGAGCGATAGACCTTTTTCACAAAAATGCTTGAACCGCAGTAAAAGCAGGAAAAAAAAAACACCATGCACCGCACTGGCATTTTTTTTGCTTTTTTGGAGGCCAAAATTGGCTATGAAAACCAGCCCTAAACTACCGTATTTTTCGCTTTATAGGACACGCCTTTTCATAAGACACACCCCTGATTTTAGGGGAGAAAAATAGAAAAAAAATATATTTTGCTCATTGTCACAGCTTGGAGATAGCAGCAGTGTGATCGGTGCCAATCCCCCCATATAGTGCCCCACATAGTATCCAAACCCCCATTATAGTGCCCAACATAGTAGCCAGTGCCCCCATATAGTGCCCTACATAGTAGCCAATGCCCCCATATAGTGCCCCACATAGTAGCCAATGCCCCCATATAGTGCTCAACATAGCAGCCAATGCCCCCATATAGTAGCCAATGCCCCCATATAGTGCCCCACAAAGTAGCCAATGCCCCCATATAATAGCCAATGCCCCCATATAGTGCCCCACATAGCAGCCAATGCCCCCATATAGTAGCCAATGCCCCCATATAGTGCCCCACATAGTAGCCAATGCCCCCACATTTGAATTTGAATTCTTAGGCTTTCCTTTATGACCTGATCTCTGTTTATAGTCTGTTCCTGGCTTTGGCTTTAAATCTTTGGCAGATAATCTGTCAGATAATCTTTCTGTGTAAATGGACCCTTACACAGCTCGATAATCATTTCGCAAGGGCTGCACAGACATTGTTAGCGATGTCCGTGCAGTCCTTGCCCTAAACCATTCATACATTACCTTTCCACAATCCTGGTCTTCTCTGGCCGCGGCGGTCCCAGCCAGTGCTTGGCTGTACGGCCTTTCAGCCCACAGAAGCTGTAGCACACGGTGCTTGGAAGCAAGCAGAGGAGAAGACCAGAAACATGGACAGGTAATGTATGAACACTTTATTTAATCGTTAGCCATCGGCTGTGCACTGCTATTACACGTTCCAATGCGCGGCTGGTGGCCTATGACTTTGGTGTTGGACCTAAAGAAACAATCAGCCGATGATCGCTGTTATCAGCCAATCGTTTCTATTACAGCCGTTTCTGTTTCTATTACACAGAGCGATAATCGGGCTGATTAAACTGATTATTGCTCTGTGTAATCGGGCCCTTAGTTCTTCCATATTCTCTTTTCCAAGGTAAGCAGTAAATTGCCCCTACAGGAAAGACAAAGCTAAATATCAAATCTATTCTTAGTAATAAATTGTTTTTTATTGATATTAGATATTAAAAATAAAATTGATTCCAGAAACCCTTGCTGAACATATGCACAGAAATAAAACCGCTTCATGTAAAATAAATAGACGGGCAAGACAGGGGCGACTGCAATTAAGCATAAATTGGTGTTAAAAGAAGAAGGAAGCATTAACAATTTAGCACATCAGACAGCATAATAAAAGATTTGTCACAAGTGATTTATCTCCTTAGAGTTATCATCCAATAGATAATAGGGCAATATTTATTCCAGGAATTCTGCTGTACACACCCCGACACAGCAATTAAAGGAGCAGAGCAACTTAGTCAGCAAGACATCTTTAATACTGGCACGTAAAACAATTATAATACTGAGCGCTCATCGCTAAGAACCAGAATAAAGCTTCTCCACCCAGATCAGCCAGTCTGCTTGCTAGACTCCATGTGTTAAACAAGATGAATTGACTACAGAATATGTGGAATGTATTACTCAGCCACAATTTCACCATATCACTTGCAACATAATATTGCAAAGAAATGTGTAGGAAGACGTTTAAGTATCAAAGAAAAATCTTTAAAAATAAAAAAAAGACGTTATTTAGTGTCTGTATAAACCTAGTATAGTCTAACACTACCTGCTGCTAGATAGGAGATCAGCCTTTTTACTATAGGTTTCTAACAGGTTATTAGTAGAAGAACAATGTCACATCACTTCGCTTCACTCTATTACTTATGCACATTAACCCTGCTGAAAAAAAGGCTTATAAATAGTCAGTGTAGACATCCACCTACCTACTCTGAGAAAAGTAGAATTTTTATTTCATAAACATGAGTTTAAAATACAAGGCTATCCAAGAAACCGCCTTTATGTTCCAGAGTCCAAGCTCCTTAGTCATGGCATAACTTGTTGATGGAACCAACACATTGTTTTTATACACACAATTGCAACACCTGGAGTGCCAGCTCCTCCCCTGGGGAGTGTCTAAGCTGGAAACTCCTCACAGTCTCCATGTGTAAGGGGCCTATTCCACGGAGCGTTAATCGGCCCGATTAGGACGATTATCGCTCCATGTAATAGAGAGAACGATCAGCCGATGATCGTTCATTTAGGTTCAAACCTAAAATCATCGGTCACCACCCGCGCATCGCTACGTGGAATAGTGGGCGCAGAGGGCGACTGACGATTTCACAAACATCATACATTACCTGTACAGGCGCAGGTCTTCGCCTTCTCTCCGGGTCCCGCACGGCAGCATCAGCTTCGGAGCGGCCTGTCTGAGCTGACAGACGGCTCAGCCAATCACTGGCCAGGACCGCTGCAGCCAGTGATTGGCTGATGGTTCTGTCAGTTCAGTCAGGCCGTTCTGAAGCTGACGCTGCCGAGCGGGACCGGGAGAAGAATACCTGCGTCTGGACAGGTAGTGTATGAAACAAGGGCTGCAAGGACATCGGTAACTATGTCCCTGGAGCCCTTGCTTACGATTGTCGGGCCGTGGAATCGGCGCTCGTTTACATCGTTGATCGGGCCCTGCCCGGCCCGTGGAATAGGACCCTAAGCAAATGTACTTAATAGATACATAAGTGCAGAGATATACAAGGTGTAACTATGAACCATGTTAACACGAAGTATAAAGGACAAAGAATAAAAAATTCTCTTTTCCTTTTTTTTCTCTCCTTGGATTGCAAAATGATGTAATATGGCTAAAAATTGCTGATATCCTGCTACCATCCCTCACGCAACCCCCAATCCTCCAATGACCTTTTTTTGTGCGCACACAACCACCTCCAAGACTCGGGCTGCATTCACACATTTCGTGTTCCGCACAGCTCAAATGGTTAATACAACCAACAGGCAGTAACAAGAGGGGGAAAATACACATAAGGTATGCAACATCACAAGGACGGGGTGGGGGGTTGATAGTAAGGCACCTGTACGCCTGCCACACACTCCCTGCCACAAACCTCTGAACCAGCAATGGAGGGTCTCGGGTCCCCGGAAGAAGCTATTGTAGCGAAACGGGTCCACAACTCGGCGCAAGTTTTGCTGCAATAGCTTCTTCCGGGGACCCGAGACCCTCCATTTCTGGTTCACAGGTTTGTGGCAGGTGATGTGTGATAGGCGTACTTGTGCCTTACTGTCAACCCCCCCCCCCCTGTCCTCGTGATGTTGCATACCTATGTGTATTTTTCCCCCTTATGTTACTGCCTAGATGAAATGTTTGTGTAAATGCAGCTTGTGCATAATACAGTATGTCTGGAAGGGAAATCGGGAGACATTGTAGACAGGTTTCCAAGGCAAGACGACTCTTTCGAGGATGCAAACGTTTAAAGAATTTTATAAACTTAGAAAAATGCTTGCGATCATCCAGGAAATAGAACAACTCTTCTACAAAGGCCAGGTCTGGTGACACAGCTCAACCCCATTTCATTGAACTAATTTCAGTGCTGTGCACTTTAAACTTATATAGTCAAATAATTAGCCACTAATAAAATGAGAGGCAATACTTTCAGTCATTCCATATGACACAAATCTCCACATGGTCTTTCTATGAGATAAATAACACACATGGATTTGTGGATAAACTTTCTGCATTCTCTGGCTCTTTTTGGATCCTACATGACCTAGACTATTCCATACTACTATTAACACACAGCTATATAGTAATTTACAATACAAAATGCCTAACCAGTTTAACCAGTTATCACTTGTAAATGTTCTATGTTTAAGCAGAGAAAGATGGCATCATTTCTTCTGGTAGGAAAAAGTCTTCCTCTTCCTAAATAAACCAAGGACCCCATTCAGCTTAGCCTGCACTACTCCTTTATGAAATAAAGATCCACTATTCTGTTAGCTAACTGACATAAATATATATATTTATTTAATATATATATATATATATATATATATATATATATATATATATTTTATATATATATATATATATATATATATATATATATATATATATATATATATATTTAATATATATATATATATATATATATATATATATATATTTAATATATATATATATATATATATATATATATATATATATATATATATATATATATATAATATATATATATAACCCCATTGGTGGGAGTCAGACCTATGTGACCCTTATTGATCACCTGAATTTTGTCTTGCTATACTCTGCTATAGGTTTCAGCACCATCTTAGAATTGACTTGCCTAGCTAAAGATACTTACCTGCCCCAAACCCCTGGCACAATTATTTAATGGTCCTGATCCCAGCTAAGCAGAGATTTGGCATCAACAAGCAGGAAGTGCCAATCACTGGCCAAGGAGAGTTACTGCTAGGAACACTGAGCGACTGAATGGGCACTTCGCTTTAATGAAAGCAGAAAGTCTGGCTCAGTTGGGACCAGTGATGTAAGGATGGATAAAGTGTGGACTTACGGTAGGTGATTCTTTTTCCCTTTCAATTTATATATGACAAAAAAAAAAAAGAAAGTGAAAAATAATGTTTTACACAATTTAAGTACTAATCCGGTAAAAAAACTATTAGATGTCAGAGCAGTCTCATTATTTGATTCCTTAAAAAACGGAATGGTTACAAGTTAGAATACATGTGTGAATACATTAGAATACATGTGCAGTAGGTGTTCTTAGCCGCGTCCTATTAAAGAATCTGAGGTTCTTTTGATAGAATTAGTAATGTTCACAATGTAATTGAATAAGATAGATACTAATCGCAGGCTCCAGCTTTATACAAACCTTATTACACGAAGCCTTTCAAGATATCATGGATTTACTCCACATAGTATATCTTATATGAACATCAAACAACAAGCCTCTAATTGAAACGTCTCTCATTCCTTTCCAAAGCTCTGAAATGAATAGGTAATTTTCCCTTTTCTATTCTAAGAGAAGTCATTTCTGACAGAAATAAGCAGCAGGTACAGTACAACCTCTGACAAAAAGAATAGAGTCACACTTGGAGGATGTTCACCCAGTGTTTCAGTTCATTGCAAATATACAAAATTACAGATATGACACAGAACTATGTTTTTTTTAATAGCTGAACATTCTGGCTTCATAAAACATTCCTCAATCAAAAACCAGTAAATTATTTTAATTACTGACATATGTTTCTCCTGGCCAGGTACGTATATAGGTTGATATATCATTTATATTTATCCTGTAAGATTTGGCCAAGTAGAAAACAACATGGCACCAATGTAAGAGATGTCAATTGAATTAGTGAATTGGATTATAAAACATTAGGCTCGATGCACACACACCGGATCTGCTGTGAATTCACTGCAAAATCCGCTTCTGATCCCTTGCCTTTCATTTGCAACGAGATGACATACTCGATTGACATCTTGCTGTATGTAAGTAACAGCCCCCACAAGCCGGATCATACTTTACCTGCTTCACGCTCCGGCTTGCTTTGGGGGCTCCCGTCGTCGGGACGTCAAGCTCAGCCAATCAATGGCTGCGGCGGGGCAGCGCACTGAATGGCTGAGCGGGACGTCCAGCCAGGAACCCCAGAAGCAAGCTGGAGCAGGTAATGTATGCTTCAGCTGGTGGGGGGTTAAGGGGGCTGTCACTTACATACTCACATGTCAATACTGATGCGAGTGTGTCATCTCATTGAAAGTCCAAAAATATATATATCCAGCAGCACAGAAAATGAGTATTATAGGCGGGTGCCTGTCTCACCAAACCGGCACAGGTAGGTACAATATCCAAGATAAGCGAGGAGACAGCAATTCCAGTGGAAATCCAGTGATTTTATCAATACACGACGTTTCGGCTATATGAAGCCTTTTTCAACCGCTTGCGTATTGGTGTGCTCAATAAAATCACTGGATTTTCACTTGAAGTGCTGTCTCCTTGGTTATTTCGTGTCATTGAAAATGACAGGCAAGGGACCTGCAGTGAATTTCGCTGCGAATCTGGTTAGTGTGTGAATCTAGCCTTAAGAAGAAAATCTAATCTAATTATCGTGCAAAAAAATCTCTATATTGTTCCAATCTTTCCGTGTGTATGCAGGCAACGATCAGACGACTAACGAAAATTTGTTTGTATGTCGTTGATCTCATCTTTTGAGCCGACCATAAAATCATTGGTTAGTCATTCGCAAAACTTTCAGTGGATGTTCACATTGTTCATTCCTAACGGCTATAGTTCCATGTATTATCGTGAATGATTTTAGGTAATTCGCAAAAGCCTTTGTTTGCAATCGTTTAGGGTTAATCAGAAAAAACTAAAAATGGCTTCGTCTAAAAGGACTCCAAGAATATCTGTGTGTGAAATTTGTTGAAAAGTATAGTTAAAAAAAAGCTGAAAAAAAGAAGGCATAGCTGGACCAAGAAAGACATTGTGTCAGCATAGAAAATGTAAAGCTTTTTAAAATACACAGAAAATAAATGAAAGGCAAATTTACAGAAACAGGAGTCAATGTTTGTGATAAATCGGCTGAATTAAATAGAATTTCAACATAGGACAGTCAAACCTAAACGAACAACTAAAACAGAAGAACACAAAGTGACAGTGGGCTAAAGGTCATGGAGTGTGGGGGAATTGGATTAAAGTGGTATTCAGTGATGACCCCCCAAATACGCAATGGCCAAGATGATGGTGAAACTGGAACTTGTGTCAGGTATAGATCTAAAAAAAACACATATAGATGGCTACATGAAGAAAAAAATCATGCCTTTATTTCGTTACTCACTCATGATATAGGGTTACAGGTCAGTATATCAACTCAATGACATGAGCAGTACACATGAGGATCTCACAGTGATTGAAAGTTTATGGTGGAAATTAAAAAATAATGGATCACCTGCTCCTGATTTATCACCCAATCAAAAAAGTTATAACCAGTGTGATATTGTCCGTACCTCAAGAGATTCAGACCAAACGCCCAAGGAGGAAAAACAAGATACTAACTGGGATTTTTTTGTTGAGGATTCTACACTTTTTCCCTCTATTCGATATGGAAAAACATATACGGAATTATGAAGCAGGAAGTTCCATCCATGAGGTGAAGAGCTCAGTCCATGATATATAGCCAGCTTACGGACGGTGTTTTCCATATATCATGGATGTGTAAATCTGGCTTAGGGTACGTTCACACTTACCGGATCCGCAGCTGATTTCATTTAAATAACTGAACACAGCATCAAATCTGCTGCGGATCCTGTAGGTGTGAACGCACCCTTAAGGTTAAAAACATGAGGCAACAACTTCAATGAAGATCTGTGTGTCTCCATGGTAACAGAAAACAATCAATCTGTATGCAGTTTGATCCGCCCCCTTTTATTCACCCCTATGTCCTGGTAATATACATATGCAGAACAAAACATTGGGGCTTTGGAAAGCTGCTTTTTTTCCTGAGGGAAGGGGTATCTTTTTACTCAGTTTGTCAAGCTGAAATCAGGAGTAGATTCAAATAGAACAGGAAGTTTAAAAGAAAGACTGATACTTCTCTGTCCTGATAGCGCCACTCCAGCCTTTAGCTCAACATTGAATAATACTATATATAGTTAAAGTGACACTGTCACCCCCTATTTGCATTTTGACTGCACTCCACAGGTGTAAAGGGTAAATGTTACAGCTTTCATTACTTATTTTATATCACACCTCATGATGCTCATTCTGGTAAAAAGTTGTTTTTATCACCTGTGGAGTGGTATATGAGGGCAGGTCCTCGTGGCTTATGTGCCACATCGCTCTGCCCCTAGCGCCACTTAGCCCCACCCCAACCGTTACATTGCCGCATAGGCCCCGCATCCTCAGCGGCCATTGGTGTGGGACAATCTAGGGGGGTGGGGCCTAGAGCTTTAGGCTGGCCCTTCCAATGGCTGCTGAGTGGGCGGGGCCTATGCTTCGATGATGTCATGGATGGGGCAGGGCTGTGGCGCTAGGGGCAGAGCAATGTGGCACATAAGCCACGAGGCCCCGCCCACAAATACCAATCCACGGGTGATAGAAACAACTTTTTACCAGAACAAGCACCATGAGGTATGATGTAAAATAAGTAATGAAAGCTGTAACATTTACCCTATACACCTGTGGAGAGCAGTCAAAATGCAAATAGGGGGTGACAGTGTCACTTTAAGGATAATTAAAATATCACATAAAGCGGCATAAAATAGCCAAATACAGCATTACACCAGTACTGCAATCACAGTTTTCAACAATTTCCTATAAGAACAGTATTCTTATTTATCAATAATAGTTACATAATATACTTTTTAAATTTAACATTGCTACTACTGAGTATATCCAATGCAGAAACAATATCACAGTTTTCTGCCAACAGCCCTAGAGTTAGATTAAAGTATTCAACACAAAAGAAAAATGACTAAATGAGGCCTAAAACTTAACTTTTAATGTTGTAATAAAATATCAGAGTTCAAAACGTGATAAAAGAAGGTGACATATAACCCACAAACACCTATAGTAGGGGATGTATTCACAAGGACGGATATAGATAAGGAGGGAAAGGGGGGGGGGGCATTCTAGGCTGTATACAGGTACACTATCCCTGCCTTTTGGGGTTATTACCTCCTTAATAGGGTGGCCCCAACCACGGTGCCAGTCCCTACCCTAAAAATAAGTGCAAGGGAGAAAGCAATAACAAATGTCACACTTATTATCCCCAAACAAAAGAAAATTGTACACACTGTCATCTACGTACAATAAAAAGATCAGACAATTTCCAATAAGTATACTATGTTCTAACATAATAATATACTTATTGTTAATTGTCTGATCTTTTTATTGTACATAGATGACAGTGTGTACACGTTTGTTTTCTTTTGTTTAGGGATGATAAGTGTGACACTTGGTGTTATTGCTTTCTCCCCTGCACTTATTTTTAGGGTAGGGACCAACACTGTGGTTGGGGCCACCCTATTAAGGAGGTGATCACCCCAAAAGGCAGGGATAGTGTACCTGTATACAGCCTAGAGTGCACTTCCCTCCTTCTCTAAATCGGTCCTTGTGAATACTTGAACTCTATTTTATTACAACATTAAAAGTTAAGTTTTAGGCCTCATTTAGTCATTTTCCTTTTGTGTTGAATTGTTACTACTGAACCACAACTGAGAGCCGTGAATTTTTTCTATGCATATTGGCAGACCATAACTGAAGGGTTCAGGGCAATTTTATGCAACAAGCCCTCTCATGTGTAAGGGCATGTTAAGCTCTCCTATTAACTCTGTGTGTGACATAACCTTTCTTCAGCGACTCAAGAGCATCTTGACATTATTTCTAGAAACCTGCCACTTTGCAATTTGTGTCTGTGACCTCATTTTTCTCAATGACCGGCAGCTGTGTTTTTACTGACATGGTGACACAGGTGGACAGGTCACCGCCTCCCATAAGACCTGAGCACGTCTGCTGCAGAGAATATTCCAGTAAGTGCTATGGAGTGTCATAGCTGCACCATTTTCTATAGTATAGATCCTGAAGGATCTCTAATGCCCATACATTTTTCTTAGGCAGGGTTCACACTGCGTTTTTGCAAACCGTTTTTTTATCAGTTTTTTGCAAAAAAAACGGATGAAAAACGGATGCATTTGTGTGCATCCGTTTTGATCAGTTTTTCAATTGAATTCCATTGTAAAAAAAAAAAAAAAAAACAGATCTGTTTTTTTTAAACGGACACAAAAGTAGTGTCAGCTACGTTTTTGTGTCAGTCAAAAAAAACGGATCAGTTTTGATCCGTTTTTTTTTTTTTTACAGTGGAAGTCAATGGAAAAACGGATCAAAACGGATGCACACAAATGCATTGTTTTTTTTCATCCGTTTTTTGAAAAAACGGATTGCAAAAACGCAGTGTGAACCCAGCCTTAACCATAACTAATTTAGATTACATAAAATTACATTAACTTTATAAAATATGAGTTACAAACACAATGCTCTTCTTGTGTACTTCTGAGAATGGTAACCCATTATGTGTCTATGGGAGCGGGGCTCTCTTTCCTATTTTGAAGTTGAGCCCTTTTGGGAAGCCTAAGGATTTTAACAGGTTGGGGGGTTCTTGACAAATAAATCACTATGGCACAATCAAAACTTGGATTATCATTGCATTAACATAATGAAAGATGGCTGGACAGCAATGAAAATATTACCTACTGCAATGAAGTGATGCAGCACTGCAATGAAATGATCAATTACTGCAATTAAATGATACAGGCACATTGCTTTTTCATTGCATTACTGCATGTGTGAACACAACCTAATGGTGTCACTAAAATGTATCCACTTTCCAAATGGTTCTTTCAGTGTTAAGGCAATGTATACCCTGTATTCGGAACATGTGTTCAGTGTACATGTCCCAGTAAAAATTCCTGGCGCACACAGAAAATATAGCAACAGGTCAACGATTGTCTCTGCAGAGGTCAAAGTGTGTCTTTAGGTTGAACATACACATTTTTTAGTCTTGAAAGGGATAAAAAAAAAATATGTAAAATGGTTACTAAAAATTGCATGCAGCTGTTTGCCATACAGAACAATCTGTGCTCCTTTGCATTACATTATACAACATTACTTTTTGCTGTATACAATAACTACATTTTTATACATCAAAATTAACAGTGAAATGTTAACACAAAATGCAATGTGAACCTAAAATTACACTTTCCTTTGAGGCTAGCCCTTGATATTGACCAGCTAGACCATTTGAATTCCATACTGTTCTAGAACAATCTAATATGACCTGGTGTTTGGTGGGGAGCCAGCATTTGGTAAATACAAATGGTTTACAATGGACCCCACTGACAACTGGTGTCTATCAGGTTTTGTACTAGAGTTTTTTATTTTAATGGGTAAAATTAGTACTTCATACTGCGCTTTTCTTCCGGTCAAATATGATGGATGAAATCTCTAACTGCAGTTTAAACACAGATGTGAACAGAACCAGAGTTTGCTATGAGTAAATAAGATCACTCCTGTTAACATCCATAGGTAGCAATCTGGCATGGCTAGATATATTGTCCTTCCAGCTCTCAGCTAAGAAGCGGATACAATTGTATCTGGTCTACACAATGTATGAGCTGAACACATCAGCAGCTGCTGCACAAATCCTATACTTTGCCACAATGTACAGGTCTGTAGTCTAGGTTGTATAGCTGACAGAGGGTTGCATAGACTAGAAACAATTATATCCCCTTCTTAAGTGTAAGGCTATGTTGACACTACGTAAAATAACGGCCGTTGGCCGTGCCGCAAATCTACAGCCGTTGTTTTGAGGTTCCCTATAATGACTGCCATGCAATGTAACTACGGCCATTGAATGCGCACTACATATCAGATAACGGCCGTTGTTTATACAGCCCCGTGAAAAATGAACATGTCAATTATTTCCGGCCAGTAATACTGCAACAACAGCCGTGGATTTTAATGCGGCAGCGAACGTAAAGCTTATATCTGCCGAATTAAACTTTATTTTGATGTAAAAAAAAAATTCTGAGTGGTTTCTCGGCCTGGACGCAGTATTTAAAATAAATGACCTGTTTCATCTCGCTTATAAACATGCTAGGAATCGAAATTAAACAACGGCCGTAGTTTCACAACTAGCCCGTAGGATCGTAATTCTACGGCCGCTATTTTCGCCTCAAAATAACGGCCATTACTTTAGGTAGTGTGAACATAGCCTAACTCATTTAAATTTATATTGCAGAAAACAATAGTACAAGCAATTTTAAGACATTTTTTAATAGGTTTTATTTGGCAAAAAAGCCTTTCTGTACTCAAAAACACACACACTTCTTATTTGTTCATTATCAGGCAAAGTTTTCTTTATTACAGAGAAGCAAAGTGAATACTGGTTTGCTGAGTCCACTATAACCTATGGGGAGGGGCTGAGGGGGATGAGTGACTAGGAAGAGGAGACCAACAGCTCTGTTGTTTGGAGACTGTCTGGGCAGATAAAACGCTGGATTCACAGGGATTCCCCTCCCGCTCCATAGACCACAATGGACACACAAATCCTTCTTCTTCTGAAGTGAGTGTGTGTGTGTGTGGGGGGGGGGGGGGGGGGGGGGAGGTGGCAAAACAGCATTCTAAGTACAGAAGGAAACTATTTTGCTAAATTAAGCCTATTAAAGAGTTTCTTAAAATGGCTTGAACTGACTTGAACACAACAATGACTGAGCTCAGGGAGGTCAGTGAAATAAAATCCAATGAAATACTCAAGAGTCTCCATTGATACATATTGCCCCTTTAAATTTAAATATGAAAAAAGGGATCCGTGGAGTCTCAGAATCTCAACACATGGGAATAGCCAGATATCCCTCCAGGTAAGGAAAACCCTAAAGAGACACATCCACTAGTTGTGGGAAAGAAAGTCCGTAAATTCCAGATTGCCTGCTAAACACTGCAGGAACACTATGGTCTCCTAACAGATTCATTCACAAAACCAGGAGACATCTCTTCTGCTCTCTTCTCTATATTCATTAGGTAAATAGAGACACCGACATAAGCGAGTACACTGCTCATACATCTCACCCTGTCTGCACAAAAGATGCTTCATGAGTCAGATATACAGCACTTCAGAATAAACAGTCCACAGCATTGTTCTGCACCAGTTATTAAGCAGTCCTGTGTGGATTGTGCCGCTGAGATAACAGTTGCCTCTCTTTTATAACAACACTTTTTGAGCTTCCACGCAAACTGCTTTATGGAATTTTTGAAGAAATAACTAGCAACTGATTCAAATACAGTAGTAGGATATTTCCTATATACTTCTCCTCACATTACAATCCACTCCTGACATCAGCACCAAAAACGGCCCCTCAATGTTTTATGCTGCAGATATTTTTTTTTTTTTACTGAAGAATAGAGTAGAGAATTTATCAAGGCCAGTGCATCCCTATGCTCGTCTAAAGTTAAAGGGGTTATCCAGGCTTACAAAACCATGGCAGCTTTCTTGGAGAAACAGCTCCACTCTTGTCCTCAAATTGTGTGTAATTTTGCAGCTCTGTTCTATTGAAATGAATGAAAGTTAATTATAATATATATATATATTTTTTTATTTTGTCTGGAATACCCCTTTACGTTTGCTCAACCTTGCACTGTATTGATGTGATCATTTAAAAGCAAACTTTATGAAGGAAGGAATAATTTATTGGACAGTGTATAGACTGTTAAAGGGGTAGTGTGGCATTTCAAAATTATTCACTAAATAACACACATTACAAAGTTATACAACTTTGTAATGTATGTTATGTTAGTGAATGGCCCCCTTCCCCGTGTTGCCCCCCCCACACTAGACCCGGAAGTGTGATGCACTATACTCACCTGATTCGTGTCGACCCCCGTCCGCCATCTTGGGACAATGATGTCATCTTCGGGAGGCCGGCCGAACCGCTCCATCCGTCCCCCCTCTGCCGCGTCATTAGCTGCTCAGCCGCGATTGGCTGAGCATAACTGTGAGGGCATGAGGGACGGATGGAGCGGTTCGGCCGGCCTCTATTTTAGGGTACTATTCCACAAAGCGATTTGTCAACGATTAACAGTCTCAAACGACCGCTACGGCCTGAAATCTGTCTGAAATTGTTCAACCAATTACACAGAACGACGATTGTTACTTATGATTGTTCTTGCGGTCGCCCTGTCATTGTTATTGCGTTCGCCGCTACTGAGAGCGACATCTTATTATATGCGAATGATTTGGATCAATGATAATAAAAGGTCCAAATTCTGTCAAACGACCAACTTTTTCTCGTTGGTCGTTTAATCGTTGTCTGTTATTACACTAAACGATTATCATTTAAATCCGAACGATCATCGTCCCGTGTAATACCACTCTTAGTGAAACCACTAAGTGTTGCCTACCTACATGCCACATTAAGGGTACAAACACACACACCGTATACGCAGCAAATTTGGTGGTGCAGATTTGATGCTGTGTTCAGTTATTTAGATCTAATCTGCTGCGTATTTGCTGCGTATCGCAGCAGTAAATAGGCTGCGTATACGGTGTGTGTGTTTGTACCCTAAGGGATATTTTACTTTAGACCTAAGGGCTGATGTGTTTGCAAATTACAAATGAGGGCAATCTTCATAGAGCGCGGTAGAACATGCAGGTGCTATAAAAGCAACTGATTTAAAAAGGATACTGTATAATGGATATAAAATACAGATCTCTAATAGAACAAAGCTACACCTACAGTATCATAAAAACCACAAGGATGGCCAAAGCAATGGGTAGCATAGATTTCCATAGGAGCCCTGTCATTATTACATAGCTGTCAAAGACACCCTGGTTATAAATGCTGTGAAAACCCTTATCTTCAGATATGAGACGCCTTCCGGTAATCATATCCAGCAATGTGAATGATGAATAATAGGGAAGCAGTGGTGACAACAAATATACCTTTTCATATACCCCATAAGACACTTTTGATGGATCAGTGTTGCACTACAGTAAAAAACAAACGCTAACAATATTGAGAAGAATGCAGAAGTTATATATAATAGTGACTGTGCCATATATCCATATCCATCTCCTTCAGGCATCACAACCATGTGATGTGCAGAGAATAAAGGGTAGAATACAGATTATTTTATATCAAAGTGAAATGCACAAGGAAATAAAGAATGAATGAGAGTAGTGTAGTATTATAGAAACACATGCTGAATAATATGGTATAAAGGAGTTGTCGGGGAATAGATAACAGGGTCTCGTTTTCTTTCATTCTTCTCCATGGGCTGTTTCTAGTATTGCAACTTGCTTATACGCACTTGAATGGGGCTGAGCTGCAATACTGATAAACAACTGATGGGTTCTTTCTGGAAACAAATGACACTTTTTATTTAATCTCCCAAAACTCCTTTATCATCTAGGTTTGCCAGGTATAAAATGTTATATGCTGATGTAAAAGTATTGCATTAAGCAAAAGTTAGGTTTGGAGTTTAAATTCAGTCTTTCTCCTCTTGATGATTGGCAGAGGGTCTGTAATAATGAGTGGCAGCATATTACGCCAGACCTTCTCCTTTCCCCATTGATGGCACAGGGGACTTGCTGTGTTACAGAAGAAGCATGGTCTGTGTTATGCACATAGCAACAGTATATGTGCCAGCTTTAAAGGGGTTATCCAGCGCTATAAAACCATGGCCACATTTCCCCCTCTCGTCTCCAGTTCAGGTGTGGTTTGCAATTAAGCTCCATTTAATTCAATGGAGTTTCAAACCCCACCCAATCTGGAGACAAGAGAGGGGGAAAAGTGGCCATGATTTGAAGCGCTGGATAACCCCTTTAAAGAATAGATAACAACGCTTCTCCACTAGAGAAGGTGCCACTATAAAGACGTTTCCAGAGTAAACTACTTTTTATACTCCAACATTATTCACAATAATCTGGAGTTGCTCCTTGTGAGATCAGGACAAAAATAGACCTAAACTAATAAACTTAGACGCGTAAAACAAATCAAACCCCTTTTCTTTAGTGTTATGAATTACAGAGGAAATGGGAAAAAAACTCCTATAAATTGGATAGGTTAGAAGAATCACACAAAAACTGCCTGTGATTCCAGACTAAATCAGTTGGTAATCATGTTTTCCCCCCGCATTTAGCTCCCCAACACGTATACATACAGCCTTCTATAGCTTTATCCAGCTCATTCTAATGGGTGGTCATCTGAACGGTGACGTTTTTGCAAATGACACTTAATCCAATAGGAAGTGAAAATTTACAGAGAAGCTTCATAAAAAATTAGCCATAGACTACGACAACCGCATAAAGAAAATGACACTCATCTTTAAGTAACGAAAGCTAAAGGCCCTTTTACATAGGCATTGAGTATTCGAATCGAAGTACTTCGTTTGATCAGCTCTCCTCTCATCAAACCACCAGCATTTCAGCACTGCTCCCCCCTGGGTGCCGGAGAAAAGCTGGATCCAATCCAGGGAAACAAGAAGTTTGCCAGGGTTGGATTCGGCTTTTCCGGGCATCCTGGGAGGAGTGGCAGTGATCGGAGCAGCACTCAAAGGCCAGTGGCTCGATGAGTGGAGCGCTGATCAAATGAAGCACTTTGCTTTGTTTAGATGAACAATTCGCTCCTCTCTAGTTCCTAGAAATGCTGAATTAGCTAATAATGAGCCTAAACTGCCAGTAATCAGCCGACAGGCAGAAAAACGCCCACTCGTCAGCTGATCGGAGCTTTTGGGCAGCTGTAAAATTTATCATGATTGGTCGCACATCTCCTGTAAACAGTTAATATGCAGCTGGTAACCATGAATGTTAATGACCGTTCCTTGCAAAGGTATTGCAAATGAGCGTTGATCTCACGGATCATTCGCAGCCATGGTTGGCCAAAGACTGCCACATGTAAGAGGACTCCTAGGGGTCATTCACACGTCTGCAGAATTCTAGACTAGACAGTATTCTATTCGGCATGGGTTTTCTTGACTAAAGGACTCTAATGGGTCATTCACAAGTCTGAAGAATTTCGTCCGTACATGGACGTTGTTCTGTAGACTGAACCTGTGAGCTCTCAGCATCATGATTAATTATGTCAAGAGCTTCTAGACAGTTTAAAAGTTTGCCCTAGTGTACTGAAAAAGCCACATTGCTGTTTCGGTACACTAGCGTGAACTTATAAACTGTTTAGGAGCTCCCGACATCATAATCATGATGCTGAGAGCTCACAGGTTGAGGCTGGGTTCACACTATGTATATTTCAGTCAGTATTGTGGTCCTCATATTGCAACCAAAACCAGGAGTGGATTATAAACACAGAAAGGATCTGTTCACACAATGTTGAAATTGAGTGGATGGCCGTCATATAATGGCAAATATTTGCTGTTATTTTAGAACAACGGCTGTTATACTGAAATAATGGCCGTTATTTACTGTTATATGGCGGCCATCCACTCAATTTCACCATTGTGTGAACAGAGCCTTTCTGTGTCTTTAATCCACTCCTGGTTTTGGTTGCAATATGAGGACCACAATACTGACTGAAATATACGTAGTGTGAACCCAGCCTCAGTCTGTAGAACACCGTCCGTGTACGGACAGAATTCTATGGATGTGTGAAAGCCCGTTAGGGTACTTTAGACAAGAAAACCCATGCAGAATACAATACTATCTAGTAAATTAGCACTTGTTTAATGAGCCTTAAAGGGGTATAAAATTACATTTAGCTATGCTACCAGGCTGTGAAGTACATGTCAGTGATACATACTTACCTGTCCCGTTCCACTGCCGCTGCAGAGTTTCTGTTGTGTTCCGTTCCCTCTCAGCATAACTAGAATACAGCCTATACTGAACTTTTTATTTCTGGTGGGAACGGCATATCACCGGATGTTTTGATACCACTGACAGTGATGGAGAGCGGTAAGTATATCACTGACAGCTCCCCTGCAGCCCTAGCAGCATAGTTAAATGTAATTGTATCCTGGACAACCCCTTTAAGGCCCTTTTACATGGCCCCACCATTGAACAGTTGCTATCACAGTTATTGTGCTAGCTAAAGCTTGTGTGTAGACACAGTGTACAGCCGCTTTGACATGGCAGTACTTGTCAGTATTTCGGATCAGTATATGTAAAATCAGAAGTGGGACCAGATATAAATCTTCCCATTACCATTTTCCCTCTATTACCTATTATGCTTGTCTGAAATCAGAGGTATATTTTTATTGTAGGCCTCATTCACATGGCAGTATTCCTGTCAGTATTTTGAATTAGTTTGTGTAACCAAAAATTAGGTGAAGCATCTGCATCAATAAACCATATCATAAACTGCAGTGGTTGGTT
Organism: Dendropsophus ebraccatus; assembly: GCF_027789765.1. Taxonomy (NCBI): domain Eukaryota; kingdom Metazoa; phylum Chordata; class Amphibia; order Anura; family Hylidae; genus Dendropsophus; species Dendropsophus ebraccatus. The sequence goes on from NC_091454.1 coordinate 164,533,128, forward strand.
TCCAAACCATTGCCAATGTATATGTGCAAGTTCATCAATAACGGCTAATGTTATCTGCACTTATTTTAACACAGTGTGAACATAGCCTTATGGAGTATTTCATTATACTCTGTTCTGTATAGAAAGTTGCATATTAATAGAGTAGCTGATTATATAATGTTCTCTACTAATGAAGTGGTTTATTATAGGATCTTCTGAATTAAAAAGGCAGTGTAGAATGTGCTGTAAGGTAGAGCTTCTGATAATATAAAAGTTTATAGTAGAGCTGCTCTTTATAGAATCTTGTATTATAACAGAGATGATCATTACAGAATCAGGTGTTATAATACAGTTGGTCCTGTGTTATTTTACACTTAATTGTCATAAAATGTTACAACATAGCAGATGATTATAAAAAAATATTTTATAATACAGATGGTCAATATAGTACTTTGTCTTAAAATATAGCTGACCATTATAGAACCTTGTCTTATAATATAACTAGTCATTATAGCATCCTGCGTTATAATAGAACAGGTCAATAATGAACCTTGTATTATAACAGAGCAGGTCATTATACAATCCTGTGTTAGGATACAGCTGGCTATTATAGAATCCAGTGAATAGAACTCAGTTTAGAATGCTGTGTTATAATGCAGCCGATCGTTATAAAATGCTGTGTTATAAGTTTTACAGCCAGTTATTACAGAATGTTGTGCTATAATACTGCCGGATATTATAGTATGTTGTGCTATAATACTGCCAGTCATTATAGAATGCTGTGCTATAATACAGCTGGTCCTTATAGAATCATGTGTGTGTTATACTATAGCTGGGTTATATAGTATAAACTGTGTTTTATAATACAGCTGGTCCTTATACATTGCTGTGCTATCATACAACTGGCCGTTATACAATGCTGTGCTATCATACAATGCTGTGCTATCACACAGCTGGCCCTTATACAATGCTGTGCTATCACACAGCTGGTCCTTATACATTGCTGTGCTATCACACAGCTGGTCCTTATACATTGCTGTGCTATCACACAGCTGGTCCTTATACATTGCTGTGCTATCACACAGCTGGTCCTTATACATTGCTGTGCTATCACACAGCTGGTCCTTATACATTGCTGTGCTATCACACAGCTGGTCCTTATACATTGCTGTGCTATCACACAGCTGGTCCTTATACATTGCTGTGCTATCACACAGCTATTCCTTATACATTGCTGTGCTATCACACAGCTGGTCCTTATACATTGCTGTGCTATCACACAGCTGGTCCTTATACATTGCTGTGCTATCACACAGCTGGTCCTTATACATTGCTGTGCTATCACACAGCTGGTCCTTATACATTGCTGTGCTATTGCTGTGCTATCACACAGCTGGTCCTTATACACTGCTGTGCTATCATACAGCTGGTCCTTATACACTGCTGTGCTATCTGTATAACGGTTCCCGCACGCTGTGTTGCTGGGAAAGTTGTGTGAGGGGGGCACAGGTACAGCGGTGAGGGGGGGACAGGTACAGCGGTGAGGGGGGCACAGGTACAGCGGTGAGGGGGGCACAGGTACAGCGGTGAGGGGGGCACAGGTACAGCGGTGAGCTGGATATAGAGGGGGCATCCTGGCAGCCAGGGTACCGCTGATCAGTCACTCACCCCATGGTGCTGTGCCGGGCAGCTGCCTGTCAGTAGCGGGCGGACGGTGTGTGGTCTCCCGGGGATCAGCAGCTCTCGCATCAGCTGTTATTTAAGTCCTGTCAGGGCTGCAGCCGGCAGTAATAATAGCAGCAGCGGATCCGGGAGGCTTAGTGGTGGCTGACGCCCGCTGCCATGCCTCTCCTGCCGCCGCCGAGCACTCAGATGCCGGGTACTCCGCGCTCCTCTCCCGTAGGAAGTGTGTAGGAAGTGATCGGAGACTCCGAGCCGCGACACAGAGCGGATCCCACCTGCAGCGGCAGCCTCCCACATGGAGGAGGGACGGGAGCTGTGTGCCTGCCCACGCCTGCCTGCCAAGTGTCAGCCGCACTCCCACTAGGTGCAGCGCTCATCTGGGAGTCTCCTATGCCCCAGGGTCGCCTGTAATCCCGGTGTGGAAGGATTCCTGTCATCAGCCACACACGAGAGGCTCATCTTTACTGAACGTTCACATTCAACTGTAAGGTGTCACTAATGCCCCCCAACCTGTGCTCCCCCCACCAAGATGCCCCCCAACCTGTGCTCCCCCCACCAAGATGCCCCCCAACCTGTGCTCCCCCCACCAAGATGCTCCCCAACCTGTGCTCCCCCCACCAAGATGCTCCCCAACCTGTGCTCCCCCACCAAGATGACCCCTCTGCATACACCGCCTCACCTGTACCCTCTGCACACACAGTACACAGCCTCACCTGTACCCTCTGCATACACCATACACAGCCTCACCTGTACCCTCTGCATACACAGTGCACAACCTCACCTGTACCCTCTGCATACACCATACACAGCCTCACCTGTACCCTCTGCATATACTATACACAGCCTCACCTGTACCCTCTGCATATACTATACACAGCCTCACCTGTACCCTCTGCACACACAGTACACAGCCTCACCTGTACCCTCTGCATACACCATACACAGCCTCACCTGTACCCTCTGCACACACAGTACACAGCCTCACCTGTACCCTCTGCATACACAGTGCACAACCTCACCTGTACCCTCTGCATACACAGCCTCACCTGTACCCTCTGCATACACTATACACAGCCTCACCTGTCCCCTCTACACACACAGTGCACAGCCTCACATGTCCCCTTTGCACACAGTGCACAGCCTCACCTGCCCCCTCTGCACACACAGTACACAGCCTCACCTGTACCCTCTGCACACACAGTACGCAGCCTCACCTGTACCCTCTGCATACACCATACACAGCCTCACCTGTACCCTCTGCATACACCATACACAGCCTCACCTGTACCCTCTGCATATACTATACACAGCCTCACCTGTACCCTCTGCATACACTATACACAGCCTCACCTGTACACTTTGCATACACTATACACAGCCTCACCTGTACCCTCTGCATACACTATACACAGCCTCACCTGTACCCTCTGCACATACAGTACACAGCCTCACCTGTACCCTCTGCATATACTATACACAGCCTCACCTGTCCCCTCTGCATATACTATACACAGCCTCACCTGTACCCTCTGCACACACAGTACACAGCCTCATCTGTACCCTCTGCATACACCATACACAGCCTCACCTGTACCCTCTGCATATACTATACACAGCCTCACATGTACCCTCTGCATATACTATACACAGCCTCACATGTACCCTCTGCACACACACTACACAGCCTCACCTGTACCCTCTGCACACACAGTACACAGCCTCACCTGTACCATTTGCACACACAGTACACTGCCTCACCTGTACCCTCTGATACACAGCCTCACTTGTACCCTCTGCATACACAGTACACAGCCTCACCTGTACCCTCTGATATACAGCCTCACCTGTACCCTCTGCATACACAGTACACAGCCTCACCTGTACCCTCTGATATACAGCCTCACCTGTACCCTCTGCATACACAGTACACAGCCTCACCTGTACCCTCTGATATACAGCCTCACCTGTACCCTCTGCATACACAGTACACAGCCTCACCTGTACCCTCTGATATACAGCCTCACCTGTACCCTCTGCATACACAGTACACAACCTCATCTTTACCCTCTGCATACAATACACAGCCTCACCTGTACCCTCTGCATACACAGTACACAGCCTCACCTGTACCCTCTGATATACAGCCTTACCTGTCCCTTCTGCACTCACAGTACACAGGCTCATCTGTACCCTCTGATATACAGCCTCACCTGTACCCTCTGCATACACAGTACACAGCCTCACCTGTACCCTCTGATATACAGCCTCACCTGTACCCTCTGCATACACAGTACACAGCCTCACCTGTACCCTCTGATATACAGCCTCACCTGTACCCTCTGCATACACAGTACACAGCCTCACCTGTACCCTCTGATATACAGCCTCACCTGTACCCTCTGCATACACAGTACACAGCCTCACCTGTACCCTCTGATATACAGCCTTACCTGTCCCTTCTGCACTCACAGTACACAGGCTCATCTGTACCCTCTGATATACAGCCTCACCTGTACCCTCTGATATACAGCTTCACCTGTACCCTCTGCATACACAGTACACAGCCTCACCTGTCCCCTCTGATATACAGCCTCACCTGTACCCTCTGCATACACAGTACACAACCTCATCTTTACCCTCTGCATACAATACACAGCCTCACCTGTACCCTCTGCACACACAGTACATGGCCTCACCTGTACCCTCTGCATACACAGTACATGGCCTCACCTGTCTCCTCTGCAAAAAAAATATTAAAACCTTTGTCCTGTTGTAATTAGAAACAAATTTAAGACCTATTCTCAGGCTGTGTTCACACATTGCATTTAATTAGCATTATTATTAGAGATGAGCGAACCTCGAGCATGCTCGAGTTCATCCGAACCCAAACTTTCGGCATTTGATTAGCGGTGGCTGCTGAAGGATGGTACCTGGCTGAATAATTCTATATGTGGCTCCCACAAGTCTATAGTACAAACAAGAAATAGTGAAGGAAGAAGGACTATTGTGGTGAGCCCAGCATATTATACAAAAAGCAACTTTATTAGATGATCATAAAGTGCAGAGTACATAGAAAGTGCAATTCTTCCATAAGTGTGCAATAGAGGTGTGAATGAGTTATTAAAAAAAGGGTAGGGTGCTGTCGGGTAAGGTGACCCTGTTATACCCTACCTATACTAGTTGAGGCACCGCTGGATAAGGCGTCCCCTCCGCCAGACGGCTTCTGGCCCTGCACTGGTTCGTCATGTAGAGGTATGTAGGCTGTCAAGGAAGTATATATGTCAGATCGATGGCTTTAGTAAAATAGGCACCGATCGGTTGTGCAGTAAGGGGAGTTAGGAGACTAGGATGGTGTCTCAGGTCAGTACACGGCAATAATGACTCATAACATTCGTATATGCTATCGTGTGTGCTTTCTACAATTCCTATGATATTAGGAGTGTGTAGCAAGTTTCCACTTCTTCCAGTTACTCCGACGCGTTTCTCCTCGGTGGTGTACAGAGGTTCATCAGGGAGGTATCATGGAAGTATACCATACTCTGACATATATACTTCCTTGACAGCCTACATACCTCTACATGACGAACCAGTGCAGGGCCAGAAACCGTCTGGCGGAGGGACGCCTTACCCAGCGGTCCCTCAACTAGTATAGGTAGGGTATAACAGGGTCACCTTACCCGACAGCACCCTACCTTTTTAATAACTCATTCACACCTCTATTGCACACTTATGGAAGAATTGCACTTTCTATGTACTCTGCACTTTATGATCATCTAATAAAGTTGCTTTTTGTATAATATGCTGGGCACACCACAATAGTCCTTCTTCCTTCACTATTTCTCGGTGGCTGCTGAAGTTGGATAAAGCCCTAAGGCTATGTGGAAATCATGGACATAGTCATTGGCTGTATCCATGTTTTCCAGACAACCTTAGAGCTTTATCCAAGTTCAGCAGCCCCGGCTAATCAAATACCGAACGTTCGGGTGGACTCGAACAAGGTTCGCTCATCTATACTCACAATCTAAATTCACTTATCTGTATGTTTTGGGAGGAAACCCATGGAAACATGGAAAGAACATAGACTCTTCAGATGTTGCCCTTGGTGGGATTTGAACCCAGGACCCCAGCGCTGCAAGGCTACAGTGCTAACCACTGAGCCACCATGCTGCGAATAGTGCAATTTTGGAAAAATAAGCACTATCTTTGCCACAATTTATCGGCAAAAATAGCGATATTTTACAGCGACTGTGCAACTTGTGGCAAAACTGCAGCAAAAGCACGATTAATGCTAAATGCTGTGTGTGAACATAGCCACAGTCCCTACCAATCAGCTTTGCAGGAGAGCCACTGCACCCAGGCCCAGAATCCATATGCTATTCATTGTATAGAGAGCTCCCATTGAAGCAAGGATAGGCCATAAATCATTTAAGTCCGGAAAACCCCTTCAAAATACATAATAGCCGCATATCGCCTTTCTGCTGTGAACTCTACTATAGTGTCACTATTCCAGACATACACTACTGTCACCGATTCTGTATACAAAGTCATGTAAGATCTGGTATTCTGTAACCAAATCTTCTATAGCATGAAATGTACTTTGTAAAGCCTAGGGATATTGGTCATGACTGCCTACATGGATAGTGCTTTCTAAAGAGGAAAAAAAACTGCATGTACTGCAGTTGTTCACAGTATGTCAAGATAGAGCGCCTAAAGCGAAGTCTTACTTAAATGGACAGCAGTGTGCTCATTTTGGTGACTTGTTATTTAGCATGAACCACCACAGAACTGAAGTGCTGACATGTTCATGTGGATAATCTGCAAGTGTTATTAATAGATTAATAAATTCTGCTGCAGAATGCTTACCATCAGATTCTTGGGGAATGTTCTAGCAATGTATATAGCCTAGTATATAGTAACCTAAGCTCTACACTGCATCACTCTGCTTTCTAGTTTTATACAGTTCACAGGGTTAGAGGTTTGGAGGTTAATATGGTGTTGGAGACATGCTTGTCAGTGGTGTAATGTGCTGAGATGGGCCACCATGGTTTATATGTCTGCTGCTTGAAATAAGATACCTTGGTTTCTGTTACTCTAAGAAGAGTCAGATGTCTGGGTGTAAGGGTATAAACCCACACACCGTATACACAGCGTATTTACTGCTGCGATACGCAGCTAATACGCAGCAAATACGCAACAAATACGCAGCAGATTAGATCTAAATAACTGAACACAGCATCAAATCTAAACCATAAAATCAGCTGCATATTTGTTGCGTATCTGCTGCGTATACGGTGTGTGGGTTTGTACCCTAATGCACACTTGCGACTATGAGGAGACTATTTAAATTAGCTGTTAAGAATAATATTGCACAATGATGTTAATCCTCCCTGTTACATGGTATTGCTTACATTTACATTGCTGCTCTTCACGTTGAAAAATTGCCAAAAAGAGAGAGTGAAGATATTTGACATTGTTAGAATTCTTTAACTTTCTACTACTAGGGCATTTTTTCTAATTCTTAGTACTAAACTTAGTGTCAGAAATGGTCATTTTCTTATAAATAAGAGTAATAATAATATTAGTAATAATAAACAACAGTAAAAACAAAGCCATCTCCATGATTAATCACACTACCATAACTTTAGGTATATATTATATTAGAGGGGTACTCCAAAGATTAAAAATTTGTTTTCAATACAATGGATTAATAAAGTTATATTACTCTTTTGTTTTGTTATTTATTTGTAAGGGTAAATTCACACGGGCGGATCCGCAGTGGATTTAACGCTGCGAATTCGCAGCTAAATTGTCAGCGGATCGAATTCCAATGCAATTACATACTGGCAGCGGGATTGTCATCCCGCTGCCAATATGTAAGTGCCGGCCGCGTTAACCCCAGCCGCCCGGGATGATACATTACCGAAACCATGATCCGGCGGCATCTGAGGCTCCCGGCTCCCGAAGGTCCCGCACAACCAATCAGTGCATGGCCCCGCCACAGTCACTGATTGGCTGCGTGGGACCTCCAGGAGCAAGGGATCAGAAACTGCATGGATTATAGCCCTGCAGGTCCGGACACAAACAGTGACAGCAGAGAGGCTGTGTTGCCCCTTAGTTCTGCCTGGCAACAGAAGTATGTTCACAAATGAAAAAATGTTTTTTTTTTATAAAGTTATATTAGGCACCATTCACACTACGGAATCCAATCCTGCCTTCAATCTCTTTGAATGAGACATCTTGTGCGCCTCCGCTCCTCTCTGCTTAAAGAAGTGACATGTCAATTCTTTAAGAGGAGAGGCGCGGAGAGCAGAGGCATACAAGCACTCCTATTCAAACACTTTGAAGGCAGGATTCGGCCGATTCCTTAGTGTGAACAGGGCCATACAAAGTAATATAACTTTGTTAAAGGGGTTATCCAACGCTACAAAAACATGGCCACTTTTCCACCTCTCTTGTCTCCAGTTCAGGTGTGGTTTGCAATTAAGCTCCATTCACTTCCATGGAACTGAGTTTAAAACCCCACCAAAGCTGGAGACAAGAGAGAGCGAAAAGTGGCTATGTTTTTGTAGCGCTGGATAACCCCTTTAAACTAATGTATTAGATACATTGTACCACTTTAAAATAAAAGACCTTTTTAAAGATTTTACAAAAATAGGGTTCAATATACAATATGTAAAGGGGTAAAATTATGCTTCCTCTCCCCTTAGGATATGTTCCCAAAATGTAAAAATAACGGCAAATAACGGCTGTAAAGATCATGATCATAAATAACTACTGTTGTTTTGCAACAACATCTGTTATTTGCCTTTATTTTTACATTGTGGAAACATAGCTTAAAGGTTATAAGACTGTGGAACATATACTGTATATCAAGCTCATCTGGCATTTTTTTAAACATTTTTTGTGACTATTGGTCTAATTTTCCTGTGCCCAAGATATTTATAAAGCATTTGCACTTTTTCCCTTTTTTGTGTGTGTGTCTGATGTTATACACTCCAGTTTTTTGACAGGATATGCAGCCTAATTTGCAACAATTTTAGGCTAGGTTCACACACAGTATATTTCAGTCAGTATTGTGGTCCTCATGGCAACCAAAACCAAGAGTGGATTGAAAACACAGAAAGGCTCTGTTTACACAATGTTGAAATTGAGTGGATGGCCGCCATATAACAGTAAATAACTGCCATTATTTCAATACAACAGCCGTTGTTTTAAAATAACAGCAAATATTTGCTATTAAATGACGGCCATCCACTCAATTTCACCATTGTGTGAACAGATCCTTTCTGTGTTTTCAATCCACTCCTGGTTTTGGTTGCCATGAGGACCTGACATTAGGACCAAATACTGCCTGAAATATACTGTGTGTGAACCCAGCCTTAAAGGGGTTATCCAGCAAAAGAGAAAAAGCACAGCTACTTCCTTGACTGTGTGACTTTTTCATATTTGTCGCAAAGTATGAGAAAAAAAAATTGTGACTTAAAAAACCCTTTATAATAAAAATGCTCCACGATAATTGAGCCCCTGTATGTTTTACTTTAAGAGATCCCTTTAAAAGGATTGTGTTGCCGGATTAACAAAACTACAATTCTGCCAGGGCTGTGTACGACACAACAGTGTTGTATACTCACCTGTCCCATCCCAGCTGCCAGTTCCTGTCATAATTCTGACAACTGCCAGTGATTTGCCGTTCCTACTGGAACAAACGCTACTAAGTAAGAATGCCTTAAAAACTAGATGGGGAACAGTTAGCGATGTTATGTCCCAGGTGTACGCCAGGGAGAAGGTGCAGATTCACCCCTTTCCCCTTGCGTACGCCAGCCTTTTCAACCGATCTCATCGCTTTTCTTCTAATTTTTCATTTTTCCATATTATGAAATAATCCTAAAATCCTCCTGTGACTTCCTGTTGTGTCTGTGGTAAGAGGAGGCTGCTGGAAAATTGCAGCCAGGACAGTCCAGTCTTGTAGCATAGTGGACAGGACAGAAGATGTTAGAGAGAATATTTAAAGCGTAACTGTCATTTCAGGATTATTTTTCTGAAAACAATAAATATCTATAGTACAAGCGATTTTAGGAAAATCTGTAATAGGTTTTATTTGCCAAAAGTTTTCTTCTGTACTCAAAAAGCTGTTTTCCTAGGCCCCCCCTCACTGCAGAAGAAGCAGGATTTCTCTGTCCATTATGTGTCTATGGAGGGGGGAGGGGCTGAGAGGAGTGAGTGAGCACGGAGAAGTCCCGCACAGCACAACACCCTGCAATCTTCTCTCAGCAAGTTCCTAGATAACCACTGACTTTTCTGACCTCTGAATTCAGCGTTTTAGGTGCCCAGAGAGTCTACAAACAGCTGACCTTCATGTCTCATCTTCCTGCTCCCTTATCTCCCTCGGCCCCTCCCCCTCCCTAGGATATAATGGAGACAGCAGAACCCATCTTCACTGGCTTCTCTGTAATGAAGATGGCTTTGCCTAAAAATGCACAGATAAGAAGTGAGGGGGGAGGCTGGGCAATTGCTTTTTGAGTACGGAAAAAGGACTTTTTGCCTAATAAAACCTTTTATAGAGTTACTTAAAATCTCCTAAAGTACTGTTTTCTGCAATCAAAAAAAAAATATGACAGTTACGGTACGTCCTGGGCCGCCTAGGGGTGTTTGGAGCGGGCCGTGGTCCCAGGTGCCGCTTGTAGCCCGGGACCGTGGCTATTAGCGGGCACGGTCTGATCACCATGCCCGCTCATTAAGTGATCAGATGCAGCTGTTAAAGTTGACAGCTGCATCTGATTACTACTTGCAGCCTGTTCCCTGGTGTCTAGTGGGGGGATCGCCCCCCCGCGTCCTCATCCGGCCGGGGTCTGCACCGTAATGGCGCTGATCCCGGCTCGGCACTTGAATGCTTCCAGCTGCAGCAACCGAAAGCAATTGAGTGCCGATCTCATTGATCTATGCAGTATAACTATACAGCATAGATCTCAATGAGAGATCAGGGGGCTTCTAGTATAAGTGTAAAAAAAAAGTGTTGTTATTAATAAAAAGCCCCTTCCCCTGAATCACCCCCCTTTTCCCATGTTATAAATAAAAATAAAGAAAGAAACATGTTTGTTATCGCCGCGTGTGTAATCGCCCAAACTAATAATTTATCACATTCCTGATCTCGCACAGTAAAGGGCGCAAGCGCAAAAAAGTCCCAAAGTGCAGAATTGCGCATTTTTGGTCGCATCAAATCCAGAAAAATTGTAATAAAAAGCAATCAAAAACTTGCATATGTGCAATCAAGGTACCGATAGAAAGTACAGATCATGGCCCAAAAAATGACACCTCACCCAGCCCCATAGACCAAAGGATAAAAGCGTTATAAGCCTGGGAATGGAGCGATTTTATATATTTCTATATTTATATATTTCTATATTTATATATTTCTTAATAGGTTGAAGTTTTTTACAGGCCATCAAATAAAATAAAAGTTATACATGTTAAATATTGTTGTAATCGTAACGACTTAAAGAACATATATAACAAGACAGTTTTACCCCAGGGTGAATGGGTAAAAACAAAAACCCTCCAAATAAAAAAAATGCTTTTTTTTTTTTTTTATTTCACCACACATTTAATTTTTTCCTGATTTTGCAGTGTGCTTTATGAACAAATTCAGCCTGTCATTGCAAAGTACAATTAGTGACGCAAAAAATAAGGGCTCATGTGGGTTTCTAGGTGAAAAAATACAAGAGCTATGGCCTTTTAGGCACAAGGAGGAAAAAACAAAAACGCAAAAATTGAATTTGGCCCCGTCCTCTAAGGGTTAAGGGAGGGTTCCCTGTTGAACAGAAAAGGTTGTATTTAAAATGTTACACTCAGACATGTAATTTGAATCTGCGTTCTAGAGAGCAGTGTGAAGACAACACACTGCTTATTTTTGCTGTGTGTAAACCAAGCTTAAGTATGCTGTGCCATTGCTGCTTCCCCAGTATAGTGGGTAACAATGTCTTTTAAAAGGAACCTAATCAACCACTACTTTTCAAGTACACTATTGTGAAATATTAATCCTGTTGCACATATTGGATATAAATGCAAAATGAGCTGCATTAGGCTGACATTCATGCATTCATGCTTCATAAAGATGTAAAAATGATGCTACTTTTACTTTCTGACAGCATTCCAAAACTGGGTGTGTATTATTTTACCTTCTGCCATTAGCACATTGTGCACTATTTTAAATATTGCTATAGGATATATATGAAATATTAAATTTGTGTTTGCAGAAATATCTACAGAAATAAAACCATATGCAGCAAGTGGGTGCCAAGAACACAAGTCCAACCAACAAAAGTATACAGAGTCTTAACACAGTTGGAAGCCACTTGAATCTGTGTGTTCTTTCTTAAAAGAGAAGTCTGGTGCTGTAAAAAAATTTTGAAACAGCAGGGGCAGTGGGGAACATAATAACCATCACTACTTACCTCTCCCCGTGCCTCTCCAGCGCTGGATCATCTTCTCAACTGACGTCACTACCCGATTGATGGACAGCTAACTCAGCCAGTCAGTGACTGGGGCGGGACACTGCTGCAGTCGGCTTGGCATTTTGCCCTGAGTTGTGAGGTCATCAGGACTTGGGGGAAAATGGCTTCCAGCAGGCATCACGAAGCCAGTGGCGCAGCGCTTCATGGGCGCATGAAGAGGTAAGTACTAGTGCTTGGTTATTATGTTTCCCCTCCGGCTCTCAATTATTTAAAATCCCTAGACTTCTCCTATAATACTTCTAAAGTTTAACGTTTACTGATAGGTCAGCCTATCGTAGTCAATAACAGTTAAATTAATATTGAAATTTAATCTGGAACAGCTCACCACTGCTGATAGGAATAGATACTATGAATTTCTTCCACAAGTGTCATATGCATGTCTTTTTCACATAAAGCAGCGATCACATCCTAAAGATCATTCCTTGTCCAAATTGGTTACAGGCATCTTATAGATGCCTGCACTTAAAGTGCCACTACAATTTCTAAAGGCTATATTTTATGTAATCAAAGACTATTTTTTGCTAAGGCAAAAGAGTGTGAGCCAGCTAGACTGCAACTCAGCAGAAGACACTTATCAATCTACATTGGAAAAGAGTTGGTCTTTCTTATAGTTTGTATGCTTGTACATGACATTTAGAATTAATTTGCATTAAAAGAAGGCCTAAGGATGCTTGGATAACAAAAGTGTGGTATACAAAACTTGCACCATGGCAAAAATGGTGCTTCTTCCATGCACTTGTCCTTACTACCACACTCCACCATTCTAAGGAGAACCTGTCATTTCCATGCTGCATGATTACAACTCTGGAGCTGTGATGCCGGGAATGATGCCGCCCACATGACTAGTCATTGCTGATCTGCATACATTGCAGCGAGGAATAAAACTACATTTTTGGGTGATTTGGACAGCAGCAAACCAGCAGTTTACATGGTAGGAAGCACTGCAGCATGGTTTATAACTTCATTATTCTAACCGTAATTCATCATGATTGGTTCCCTTTAAGAACTTTTAAGCACCCTCTTTTTTATGTGTAGCAACAGAAAAAGATGGCTTCCCTTGTTTCTATATGCTGTGCTACACATACTTACAGATGCAAGGGGAAAATGCTATTGGCCAGTTTAAAGGGGTTATCCAGCGCTACAAAAACATGGCCACTTTTCCCCTACTGTTGTCTTCAGTTTGGGTGGGGTTTTGAAACTCAGCTCCATTAAAGTAAATGGAGCTTAATTGCACCTGAACTGGAGACAACAGTAGGGGGAAAAGTGGCCATGTTTTTGTAGCGCTGGATAACCCCTTTAAGGATAACCCCTTTAAGCAGTTGTACAGATCTCCCTATGATACATACTGCATACCCTTTCCAACAAATTTCTAATGTGCAAAGAATTCGGCATGATAGAAAAAAATCTACACTGATTATGATGAATGTCAGAGGAAGATGCAGCATTTCTGATCCAGCTTTAAGATAGTGTCTAGGCAAAACGCTTGCCTGAAGTCTACATATTTATTCAGCGGGAGTGTTTCAGGATAAGACAAGGACTCTTTGACACAGGCACATTATCTCACGCGGTTTGACTACTTTGGTTGTGCAGAATGTCAGTGCATTAAACTGAGATGTAACACTGTTATCATAATTTGGAAGCAGTCTGGGAGGAGAGCCAGGAATATATGGCAGATACCAGACTTCTTCTAAAATTGTCATATGAAATTCTTTATTTAGCACATGCAGATTTTTGTACCATTGCTTTTTGTACAATATAAAGCCAACAACTTGTCCATAGTGGAATAGTAGCTTGGCAGATTTCTTCTAGAAATTATCTAATACTGTATTCTTCTCTTACCCCTACAGCAATACTATTTTTTTTTATTTTAATTTTATTTATTTTAAAGAGGCACTTAACTATTTGAAGTTAGTGACTGAGACCTATAACTTATTTGCTTCCTATCTCTGATTGTGTAACCTGTTGAGTGTTTACTGACTACAGTGCTGCGACAAACAAATGGATGGTAATGAGCAAGGCGAGCTGCTGAGAAGTAATAGGTCAGGAAAAGCACGCTGATTTATAAGTGATAGAGAAAATTAGAATGGAGAAATAGTAAAGATCATAAAGGCAATCTCATTTGGCCCATGCTAACACATCTAGAACATGCTATCACTTAGGGCCCTATTCCACAGGATGATTATCATCCGCATAACCGTTAACGATCAACGATCCAAACGACCGCTATTGCGAAAGACCTGAAATCGTTCACCCATTTACATGGAAGGATAATCGTTACTGTTCCTGTGTTCGTCTTGTTGTCGCTATTTTGTTCGTCACTACTGTGAATGACCGAACAACATCTAATTCAATGCGAACGATTTGCGAACGAGCAACGATAAAAATAGGTCCAGGTCTTATTAAACAGTCAACGATTTCTCGTTCGGTCGCTAATCGTTAACGGCTATTCAAACGAACGATTATCGTTTAGATTCGAATGATTTAACGATAATCTGAACGATAATTGTCCCGTGGAATAGGGCCCTAAGCCTCTGTTCACATTAGTGCTAAGGTTTCCATTCATAAAAGAACCACCACAGCTATGCCAGAAGCGTTTTCAAACAAATCCTGACTGACTCCATTAAGTTATATTATAATCAGGTGTTTTGACAAGGATTCAAGAAGAAGAGCAATACAGACTGTGGGGGATATTTATCAAGGCTGGCATACCTGTACATAAATCCCCATGCCCCACAGCAGAGCCCGTAGACTTAGTGGAAAAGTGCAAAGTGAGTGTCTGACCTGTATGCTGGCGATCTGGTTGTTTGAAATAAAACTGCACTTGATGGTTAGTGGCCACTGCTTCATTTCTGCTCTTCTACTCGCATATATGAATTGTCTTTATATTAAAACACCACTGAGCAAGAACTTAGCCTTGTGGCCGCTGCAGCGCTGAGAGGCAGTGCCAGGTGTATTGCTTTGTACTTTGCTGGATGTAAGCTTTACTTTATTTGTGATATTGATTTATGCAGTTTGAAAAGATAATAGTCGTTTAAACATAATAGTGCTATTTGAGCAATGTTGGGTGCGTATAATGAAACAAATATTACTCATTTGATTTATCTCTTTTCATTGTACCTTGATAACTGATCAGTACCTATACAAAAGGCTTTCAACATAGCTGCCTA
This sequence comes from Dendropsophus ebraccatus, assembly GCF_027789765.1. Classification (NCBI taxonomy): domain Eukaryota; kingdom Metazoa; phylum Chordata; class Amphibia; order Anura; family Hylidae; genus Dendropsophus; species Dendropsophus ebraccatus. Next base: position 164,548,468 of record NC_091454.1, read on the forward strand.
TTAATTATACAGATAGTGTTTCAGGTCAGGATGTTACAATGTATGTCATCTTTGGTATTAGGAAGCTGCATAAACAGCTATTCACTAATTCATGCCTATTATCAGGATCAATCCAATGATAAGCTGGGACATTCCAATGATAAAGCATGGTGAATCTTATCAGAGTGCCAGCCATGCTATGCTTTCCTAAGCTATGTTCTCACTAGGTACAAATAAGGGCAAATAACCTCAGATGTTGCAAAATTATGAATGTTATGAATGAACATGGTCATTAATAATGCTCATTGTTTTGGAACAACGGCCGTTATTCACCCTTATATTTACCTTATTCATCCTTATGTAGTCCGCTTAAAGCATACGTTTTATAGGGGGGAAAAAAAGATAAAAAATAGATGAAATTGTGTGCAATATGTTATATCTTTGACTTCTAAAAAAAAAGATAAAAACTGATGTTTTTTTCCACCTTTTTTTATAGTACACAAAAACATTGTTGACCATGTTTTTGTGTACATTAAAAGTAAACATTTTAAAACAAATACGTTAAATGGACTGCAAAAATGCAGTGTGAACCCAGCCTAACTCATATACTTTTCTGTCTTAGGGTGCCTTTACACAGAGAGATTTATCTAACAGATTTTTGAAGCCAAAGCCAGGAACAGACTATAAACATTGAGCAGGTCATAAAAGAAAGTCTGGGATTTCCTCTCTTTCTCAAATCCATTCCTGGCTTTGGCTTCAAAAATATGTCAGATAAATCTCTTTGTGGAAAGGCACCATTAGAGCCAGTTCACAAAAACTGGCGGAATTACACAGCAGAACTTTCTGCCACAGAATCCCCCCAGCCTCCGTGTCATACTGGCAGTCTATGGCAGGGCTTGCACGCCTTCCCTCTCTGCTCAGAAGAATTGACATGTCAATTCGTCCGCACAGAGAGAGGAGGCACGTGAGCCTCCCATAGACTGCCAGTATGACAAGAAGGCTGGCGGGATTCCGCGGCAGAGAGTTCCGCCACAGAATCCTGCCAGATTTACTTCATGTGAACTGGCCCTTAGGCTGTGGCCTACGTTATCCGTGCCCTAACTTTGCACCACGCCTTCGTCCCTCCTCCCCACCCACTTCATCACTAGGAATGCCACTGCAACATTTTCTCCTGTCTGAACATTGCACAGGTGTCTTAATGATTCAGCCCATGTGTAGTGCTGACACAGGTGAGGAATAGTAGGCAATCTGTCTGGGGCATTCCTAATGATGAGGAGGGCGGGAAGGAGGGACAGAGAGGGTGTGCTAGTCTAATGCATACACAATCTAGGCCACGGCCGTTGGGCACAGGGCTGCAAGTTTAAAAGTTGTTTTTTTAGATAATAACTTCATCACCTGCCGAATGGACCCCAGATCTTGGATTAAAAGCAGCTATCTGATGGTACAATCGGTTTGGGGGGTCAGATTGTGGGAACAAAGTCGCTTTGAAGTCAATAGAATTATGGCCATCCAACGCAAACAGTGTATTAAATAAAGGACGTTGTTTGCGGGGAGGTAAAAATAATGATCATAAAAATTATTTTCGGACGTCTTTTGCAAACATCGGATGTTATTTTTTTGTTCTTCACAAACAGTTTAAATTTTTCCCCCATCCTTTCACCGTCTTTTCTATTAAATTCAATGGACACACCAAAAGGCCAATCAATCCACCTGAACTAGAAACATGTACCAACAGCTGTCATTTGCGTCCAAAACGCAAAATGGCGGATATCATTTAAAAAAAAGAAACAATGGAAAAAATATCATGTGAACACAGCCTTACACATTGTGTGATTCCTTTATAATTCATTTTCATAGCCAAGACGTTAGGAATAGCAGCTGTTGGACGATTCTTAGTGTATGTACAAACAGCAGCCTGTATTTACATGGTCTATAAACAGAGATATACAGTACATAAACTGTAGGTCAATGCATGCACTTCATGTACTTCATGTACTTGTCTTCAACAAGTAATATAAAAGACTAATGAGTGCTTTATTAGCTACAAGCTACACTGGGAAATGTAAGTGGAAATTAGCTGCAGTATTGCATTTGAACAAATGTCCTAGTATTGTATATTCACATGCAGCAGATTTCTTGCAGAAGGTTCTGCAGCTGTACTCTTGTAAGGTGGAGCCACATGTTGCGGCATCCATATGCAGATCAAACGACGCTCCTTGGGGTGGCCAACGGATGCGTGGTTTACCATCAGCATAGTGCAACCATAATTTAGGACTACACATTGACCATGGCCAGGACACAGGTCACACAACCAAACACTGCAGTGTCACATGCCCGCATTGCAACACCCTGTATATTACTGTCACCAGAAATCCATTCTAGATAAATTTTTGGCGTGCTACATTGCAACCTTTGGCAGGTACTCCAGGCAAAGGTAAAAAAATCTATGGTGAGCAGGTGGTGGTGGGAACATAATAAAGAAGCTACACTTACCTGTCCCTGTATCTCCAGGGTTCCTGTTCCATCACGGCACCAGAGGAACTACCCTCTGGTGTCCTCTGGTACCCTCTGCTCAGCCAATCAGCTGGTATTTCTGAGGGGGGCCGTGGCGCCAAAGGACCAGGAGCTTCAGGAGCCCGGTGAGTGAGTTATTTTAAAGCGTCCGTGATTCTAGTGTGCTGTATATATAAGGGGTTAACATACAGAATGCACACATACAAAATGTAACAATTTCAAGAAACTAATGGTGCGTTTACACAGGCAGATTTATCTGACAGATTTTTTAAGCCAAAGCCAGGCACAGGCCATAAACAGGGAACAGGTCATAGAGGAAAGACTGAGATTTCTCCTCTTTTGAAATCCATTCCTGGTTTTGGCTTCCAAAATCTGTCAGATAAATCTGCCTGTTTAAACGCACCATAAGTAAAGTGAATGACAGACTGGTACACAGGGAGAGAGGACCCTGCCGCTTCTAGTAGGTGAAGGGAGCAGCTGGTCACAGTGCAGTGAGATGGCAACAGGATTATTGTAGGTTGTAGCCTAATCTGAAGAGAGAGGATTTCAAGTTGCTTTTGAGGGTCTTGATGGTGGGTGAGAGCTGGATGTGTCGGGGTAGTTAGTTCCAGAATATAGGGGAAGCTTGGAGGTGGTTGTGTGAGGAGTAGACAAGAGGAGAGCACAAACTGAGGTCTTTTGAAGATCATAGATTGAGTGAGGGATGGTATCAAGTCAGAGATGTATAGAGGGGACAGGTTGGTGATGGCCTTGTATGTCATGGTTAACAATTTAAACTGAAATTGGTAGGCAACCTGGAGCCAGTATGGGGGAGAGGAGAGGAGGAGAGGAGAGGCAGAGGAGGAGCATGGGTAGAGGTGGATTAGTTGGGCAGCAGAGATAAGAATGGATTGGAGAGGAGTGAGAGTGTTAGGGTGGTATTACACGGGCCAATGGGGGCCCGATAATACCTGTAAACGAGCAGCGATCTGATAGATCGTCGCTCGTTTACTGAACCTATTACACGGCCCAATAATTGTTAAACAAGGGCTGCAGGGACATCGTTACCGATGTCCTTGCAGCCCTTGTTTAAACTGCATACATTACCCATTCACGTTCCAGGGCTGCTGCTGCGGTCTTCTCCCTGGGTCCTGCGTGCTCTAACTTCAGAGTGGCCTGTCAGCTGACAGGCCGCTCAGCCAATCACATCCTGTGATTGGCCGGGCAGCCTGTCAGCTGACAGGCCACTCTGATGCTAGAGCGCTCAGGACCCAGGGAGAGGACCGCAGGAGCAGCCCTGGAACGTGGATAGGTAATGTATATCGTCAGTCGCCAGCCATTACACGTAGCGGTGTGCGGTCGGTGCCCGACGAAAATAGGTCCAAACCTATATCAACGATCAGCCGATGATCATTGTCATCGGCTGATCGTTTTATTTATTACATGGAGCGATAATCGGCCGAATCGGGCCGATTCGGACGATTATCGTTCCGTGTAATAGTACCCTTAGGGTACTATTACACGGAACGATAATCGGCCGATTATCGCTCCGTGTAATAAATATAATGATTAGCCGATAACAGCGATCATCGGCTGATTGGTGATATAGGTTAGAACCTATATTTGTCGGGCTCCGACCGCGCATCGCTACGTGTAATAGCGGTGCACGGCCGGCGACTGACAATATACTTTACCTATCCACGCTGACAGGCCGCTCTGAAGCTAGAGCGCACGGGACCAGGGAAAAAGCGGACCGCAGGAGCAGCCCTGAAGCGTGGATAGGTAAATTATATAGTTTAAGCAAGGGCTGCAAGGACATTGGTAACAGGTATTTACAGGTATTATCTGGCCCCCATCGGCCAGTGTAATAGCAACATTAGGGTGCCTTTACACCAGTCATGTCAAACTCTGGCCCGTGGTGCCATTATTTTTGGCCCGCCAGGCACTTTAGAGTTTTAATTACATCAGGCCTGCCATGGCTACTATATAAACGACTATGGGGGAGGGTTTGCTACTATGAGACTATTGGGGGGCTGGCTATTAAATAAGAGACTATGGGGAGGGCTGACTACTATATAAGAGACTATGGGGAGGGCTGGCTACTAAGAGACTTTGGGGAGGGCTGGCAACTATAAAAGACTATTGGAGAGAGCTGGCTACTATATGAGACTTTTGGGCAGGGCTGGCTACTATATAAGACTATGGAGGAGTGCTATTACTATATGATACTTGTGTGGAGGTCTGGCTACTGTATGAGACTATTGGGGAGGGCTGGCTACTGTATGAGACTATTGAGGAGGGCTGGCTACTATATGGGAAACTTGGGGGGCTGGGTACTATTTGGGCACTATTGGAAGGACTGGATAATATGTGGGGCAATTTTTTGGGGATTGGCTTTTATATGGGTTGGGGTTTAATCATGTCATAGCAATTTATTATGTCATTTATCATAGGCTGGGAGACGCACACCACTGACAGTGCCAGGAACAACGCACACTGCTTTAACAGTGACACACCATGGCATTTGCGCTTTAATAATTATCAAGTTTGGCCCACAACATTGTCCAATTTTTTTTAATTTTGGCCCACTGTGTATTTGAGTTTGACACCCCTGCTTTACACAGAGAGATTTATCTGTAAGATTTTTGAAGGCAGGAACAGACTATAAACAGAGAACAGCTCATAAAGGAAAGACTGAGATTTCTCCTCTTCTCAAATTTATTCCTGGCTTTGGCTTTAAAAATCTGTCAGATAATTCTCTGGAAGGCCAGAGAGGAGGATGTTGCAGTAGTCCAAGTGCAAGATGACAAAGCGGGAGATAAGGGCATGTACCTGCAATTTGGTTGAGTCAGAATTAAGGAAGGACCGAAATCCCATCATAGAAGAACATGAAGCAATGATAAATGCTGTCAGATTCCACTGGGGTAAAGTCATTTGGATTAGTTACACATACACTATTTTCTCACAGAGCTTTCCGTCATCTGTGTATTTTCTCCACATATCATACATTACTCTCATAGCTGATAGCTATGAATCAGTACCACCATGTTAGTGTGAGGATGATGGAAGTCACCAAATGTTAAAATGTCATGTAGCTCATCTATATACACTTTTGAATTGCTGGAATAGTGCAAAATTACACAAATATTCCACAATGCTCAAGGAAACCACCGATATCCACTCATCTCGGCTTATAGCACTTATGTCCCACCGTGTCCGAGCCACAACATTACTGCAATGCGTGTGAGTATAAGAATTGAAGAATCACTCACTTTTCGTCATCTTTAATGTAGATTTTATTTCTTTGCAAAAATGCAGTTTTCTGTCTGCGTGTAACAAGTACTAGAGGTAGTTAGCGATACTTTTCCTGCCACAACGTTTCAGAAGGCGGGACTCCGACTCCTAAAACGTTGTGGTAGGGAAAGGAACGCTAACTACCTCTAGTACTTGTTACACGCAGACAGAAAACTGCATTTTTGCAAAGAAATAAAATCTACATTAAGATGACTAAAAGTGAGTGATTCTTCAATTCCTATACTCACATGCATTGCAAAAATTCTATGTACCTCTACATGTTAATGTTGCGTATAGGTTATGGCCAAAAACACAGCAGATCCATTGTAGAACTTTCTGTGACTAACATATCCATTCTGTACTTCTGAATGTGTTTTTTCTGTGATTACATTCAGATAAATGTAACCATTGCAGAAAACCTTAGCACTCACACACATAAATGTATCCAGCAACTGTGCATAGTGAGCCTCTGTATTCCATGTGCTCTTCTCCATGTGCATACAGGTTTCATATGGAAGCAGAGACTCTTTTTTTTCATGGATTATGTAATCCTGGCATACTGAAACATATGCTGCATCATAGATAGTAGTGAACACTAGAAGCAGTGCTCTAGGGGAGAATACTCTGGCACAACCTAGGGCACAGAGGCACCCAGTCAGCTACACAGGATGCAGTATGCATTTCTACTAATGTGTGTAAAACTGTAGTTCATGCAATGTGTACACACGCACATCCCAAGATCTGTAACTGCATGTTTCATGCTTATTATATGCTATAGCAATATTTCTTAAAACCCTTTCTTTCATTTATACAAAACACCTTAGAGAACATCGAGAAAATAGGAAGTTTTTATTATTTGAGGCATGATTTTTGATGTCTACAATACAATTTTTTTGAATATTTGTATGCCTATCTATAGATATATTCTAATATTATGAGGAAAGTAATTTTCTATTAATGCTAGTCACATTTTTGCTGCTTGTGAAGCTTAACAGTACTCTACTGCCCCCTACAGGAGTTATATGCTCCCTACATTTGTGAGTCAGGTGTAATTCAGAATTTCACAATTTTCACTCATAAGAGAACAGGCTCCAACACATGAACAACTTGGCAAAGCTTCATTTTTACTTATCCTAGGGTACAGTTCCATTTCTTCCACTATTATAATCCAAAAGTTTAATTTTGGTTTTGTTAAACTTTTGACAATTAAGGACATTTTAGAACATCATCTGTGGGGTACTTCAGCTGGATGACTATGCCAGCTTTAACCCGTAGAGGACGGGGCCAATTATAATCTTTGCGTTTTCGTTTTTCCCTCCTTGTGCTTAAAAGGCCATAGCACTTGCATTTTGTCACCTAGAAGCCCACATGAGCCCTTATTTTTTGCGCCACTAATTGTACTTTGCAATGACTGCCTGAATTTTTTCATAAAGTACACTGCGAAACCAGAAAAAAATTCAATGTGTGGTGAAATTGTAAAAAAAAAAAAGGCATTTCTTTTATTTGTTTTTTTTTTTTTTTACGCCGTTCGCCCTGGGGTAAAATTGACTTGTTATATATGCTCCTCAAGTCGTTACGATTACAACGATATGTAACATGTATAACTTTTCTTTTATCTGATGGCTTGTAAAAAATTCAAACCATTGTTAACAAACATATGTTCCTTAAAATCGCTCTATTTCCATACTTATAACGCTTTTATCCTTTGCTCTATGGGGCTGTGTGAGGTGTCATTTTTTGTGCCATGATCTGTACTTTCAATCGGTACCTTGATTGCGCATATACGACTTTTTGATCGCTTTTTATTACAATTTTCCTGATGTGACCAAAAATGCGCAATTTTGCACTGGGATTTTTTTGCGCTTACGCCGTTTACCGTGTGGGATCAGTAATGTGAGTAATAGTTCAGGCGATTACACACGCGGCGATAGCAAACATGTTTATTTATTTATTTATTTATAACATGGGAAAAGGGGGGGTGATTCAGACTTTTATTAGGGGGCTTTTTATTAATAACAACACTTTATGTTTTACTTTTTCATTTATACTAGAAGTCCCCCTGGGGGACTTCTAGTATAAGTACACTGATCTCTCATTGAGCATAGATCGATGAGATCGGCACTTTGATTGCTTTCAGCTGCTGCAGCCGGAAGCAATCGAGTGCCGAGGCGGGATCAGCGCCATTGCGGTGCTGAGCCCAGCTGGAGGAGGATGTGTAGATCGCTAATCCACCCCACTAGACACCAGGGATCTGCTGCATCAAGAAATCAGATGCAGCTGTCAACTTTGACAGCTGCATCCGATTACTTTATTAGCAGGCACGGCAATCGGACCGTGCCCGCTAATAGCCGCGGCCCCGGGCTACGAGAGGCACCCGAGACCGCCGCAGTTCAGAGCGCGGCCCCGCTTTGAACACTTGTAGGCGGCCCTGGACGTACAGGTACGTCCAGGGTCGCCTAGGGGTTAACCTCTTAGGGACATATAACCATATAAGGTACCGGTACGTACGAGGGGCCACCCTGTTGTTTCCCTATTTATGTTCCAATACTCGCAACTGAGTGGGACTTAAGGGGCTATTTATCAGGGTGGTGTGGTGCTCTCCCCATCATGGAGGCACCCCGTGGCAACAGGCTAGAGATATCTGGGTATCCCGTGTTTTGAGACTCACAACTGAGGCTCCACGGACTCTTGTTTTGCACGAGACAGGAACTGTCCAGAGCAGGAGAGGTTTTCTATGGGGACAACCATCAGCCCTAAAGGTCCAACACTAAATTTCTACAGAGCCAGCTGTTATCAGAGGATTTTCTGTTCATATGTACTACAACTCCATGCATACCCTGAGGGCTGCAGGCAGTCAGTAAATGCTGGGTGTTGTATTGTTTTTTATCTGTTGTACTTGGAGGATCCTAGATGTATTGTACACTGGATGCTTTGTAGGAGATCAAAATACATAGTTCTGTAGATGCTCAGTGCGGAAGTGACCTCAGAACAGCACTAAGAGGACATAGAACAAATATCTATATAACGTTACCATATTGTCATCATACTGTACATATCACCATACATCAAACTGTTACTGACCAAATCCAGTACACAATATTACCAATAATACCTGTATATAAGAAATAACTATTACCACCTTACCGTGACCACCACCATGATCACCACATAGTTACTAATAGCACCATACCATAACTAAAATGCAGGCTACCAAGACCAATAATACGAGCATATAAGAAACAAATATTATGACAACAACTTCACCACCACCATTACCATCCCCATACCATTACTAAATAACATCCACTGTACAAATACCAGTATCATTCCCATACACTGACCCATTTAGAGGTAGACACCAATGGTACACAGGCTCTGCACACCATGTAAGTGATTACAGTGCAGTTATCACTGTAATCACAGTCATCGCAGTTGACGTCTTCTCTGATCGCAGTCACTTACTTTTCGCTTTCTTCTTCATCTTGCCCAGCAATTATGAAGACTTTTACAGGACACAACTGGTCTCCACAGAATCTGCCAGACAAACATTTTAGAGTTCTTGCTCATACAGTATAGACATCCTCTGTGCCCCCATATAGTAGTAAGGCCCCCTTGGTGCATCCACATGGTAGTTGGGCCCCCTGTGTTGTGCCCCCATAGTAATAATGTCCTCTACCCTGCTGTGCCCCTCCATATAGTAAAAATTCCCCCTGTGCTGTGTCTTCATGGTAATAATGCCCCCTCTGTTGTACTACCATAGTAATAATGCCCTGTGCTGTGTCCCTATAGATATAATGTTCCCTATGCTTTGTACCAGTAGTAATAATGCCTTCTCTGCTGTGTACCCATAGTAATAAAGTCCCCTGTGCTCTGTACCCATAGTAATAATGTCCCCTGTGCTGTGCCCATATAGTAATAATGTCCCCCTGCATTGCCCCAACACAAAAAACAACAAACCATTATACTCTCCTAATCCAGGCATGGGTCCTCTTTTCTGGCTGTCTTCTCCAGCCTGTCATATCATTGTGCCTGCTGGAGAGATTACATCCTCAGAGACACTGCTGACTGAGGTCAGCGCGGCAGGCGGGTGGCGGCACAGAGCACAGTGATGGAGAGGGGGATAGCTAGCTGAGTGAGGTCTGCTAGCTAGCCTCCTCTTCCTCACTGTGCTCTGTGCTGTCACCGCCCCTGACCTCAGTCAGCAGTGTGACCCCCAACATTAACACCACATAGTAACTAATACCACGTATCATTGTCATGTCATTGCACCTGCTGTTTGGGCATCTAAACCGCAGGATTCTGGGGTAAGAAAGGTCAGTGCTTATCTATGAACTTACTGAGAGAAGATTGCAGGGTGTTGTGCTTTGCAAGACTGCTCCGTGCTCAGTCACTCCTAACAGCCCCTCCCCTCTCCATAGCCACATAATGGAGACAGAAATCCTGCTGCTTCTGATGTGAGGGGGGAGGCTGGGAGATTGTTTTTTTAGTACAGAAGGAAACTCTTTTGGTTTATAAAACCTATTACAGAGTTTCTTAAAATCGCTTGTACTGTTGATATTTAATGTTTTCAGAAAAATGACCCTGAAATGACAGTTACGCTTTAAAGAGGACCTGCCATGTCTACTGACAGAGCTACAAAAACATGGCCCCTTTTCCCCAACTCTTGTCTCAAGTTCAGGTGTTGTTTGCAATTTACTCCAATGGAACTGAGTTTGAAACCCCACCCAATCTGGAGACAAGAGAGGGTAAAAGTGGCCATGTTTTTGTAGTGCTGGATAACCCCTTTAATTGCAAACCACACCTGACCTGGAGACAAGAATGGGGGAAAAGTGGCTGTGTTTTTGTAGCGCTTGATAACCCCTTTAAACCCTAGACGACCCTGGACGTAGGGTTACGTCATGGAAGTCTGTCCCCAGACGACCCATGACGTAACCTTACGTCCTGGGTGTTTTTCCCGCTATGAAGCGCGCTCCGGAGCGGAGTGCGCTTCATAGCAGGTGGGGGCCGGCTGCAATCAACAGCCGGGACCTCACCGGTAATGACACGCTGCAGCGATCGCGCTGCCGCGTGTCATTAACCCCTTAAAAGCCGCGATCGCGGCGCGACCGCGGCGTTTAAGTGTAAGTGACAGGGGGAGTCCCCTGTCACTTACCGATCGTGACTGCGGGGGTCCCGATCGTTGAAACGGACTGCCGGAGGTCTCTTACCTGCCTCCGTGCGGTCCGATCGGCGATCTGCTACACTGAGCCTGCACAGGCAGGCTCAATGAGCAGATCGCCGATAACACTGATCAATGCTATGCCTATGGCATAGCATTCATCAGTGTAGAAATCTAAGTATTGTATGTACAAGTCCCCCAAAGGGACTTCAAAAGTGTAAAAAAAAAAAAGTTCAAAACACTAACACACTACCCCAAAACCCCTCCCCCAATAAAAGTCTAAATCACCCCCCTTTCCCATTATATAAATAAAACATATAAAAATGAATAAATAGATAAACATATAATATACTGTAGCGTGCGTAATTGTCCAATCTATTAAAATATAACAAGCGTCATTGTGACCGGTAAACGGCGTACACGAAAAGAGGGGAAAAAGTGCGCAGATTACCGATTTTATGTTACATTATATATTTAAAAAAATCAATAAAAAGTGATCAAAACGTCCGATCTTCACAAATATGGTATAAATAAAAACTAGAGATCATGGCGGAAAAAATGACACCCCATACAGCCCCATAGGTGAAAAAATAAAACCGTTATAAGCGTCACAATAGGCCCATTTTATTAATATTTAATTGCCAAAAAAAAGGATTTCATAAAAAAATATATATATAACATTAGAGAATCTGTGTAACCTGCATATGGTTGTGTTCGGACTGACCTATAGAATAATAGTGTCATGTCGCTGTTACCATATAGTGCATTACGTAGACACAGGAACCCCCCAAACATTACCATATTGCATTCTTTCTTACGATTTCACCTATTTATATCTTCATAAATAATATATTTGGAATTCCATCATACATGTTATGATAAAATGAAAGATGTCATTACAAAGTACAACTATTCCTGTAAAAAACAAGCACTTACATGGCTTGTAGATAGAAAACTGAGAGTGCTAGAGCTCTTAGAAGGGGAGGAGGGAAAAACGAAAGCACTAAGATCAAAATTTGCGCGGTCCACTGGGTCATTTTGGGCCTGGTCCTCAAAGGGTTAAAGCGGTTACTCCAGAGATTTTTTTTTATTGCTGATACATTGCTTTAATAAAGTTTGTAATATAACTTCTTTAAAATAATTGTGGTTTTTTGTTGTTGTACTTTCTCTGAGTGGGAGAAAAACCCTACCCCTCTATGATTCTAATGGAGCTGTGTCATAGAGGGGCGGCGGTTACCTCCCACTTGGGGCGGGCCAGCCCGCCTTCAGTGCTTCAGCCCCGACCGGTGCTTGGGAATAGAATAGTGCCGTACCCAGGAACCGGGCGATTAAAAAAAAAAGAGCCACGGCACCAGCTTCCACACATCGGCGCCGTTCTATCCACATGAAAATCTTAAAGGGAATGTACTGCTGGTACATTTGCTTTAATAAAGCAACTAGTGTGTGTGACTGCAACCTAAAACATGAGGCTTTGAGCGTAATCTAGTGCTGACAAATTCCCTTTAACATTAGCTCTGGATTACAACAGAATGGAATGGTAGTGCATGGACTGTGTGACTGTCCTCATTCTCTTCTATTGGTGTGTCACTGTTGGGAGCTGCAACCTCAGCCAGCTAGTTAGGGCTCTTTTTACGGGGCAACAATATTGGCCAGTGTAACAGACCCAACAATCAGCTGACATACAACCATTGTTCGTCAGCTGATCAGATCATTTTAGCAGGTTTTTTATGCTGCATTTACACAAAGCGATAATTGATCCGCTGTGTTTACACAAGCCGAATATCGCTTATATTTGATTGTTATCGCGAAAATTCAAATGATAATCCTTCCGTGTAAACGCACCATTAGCATTGTTCATGGGCCTTGCACCTCTCCTCTACACGGCCTATGAATGAAGTAAACGTCTGTGTGGTTCATGTGGCCCGGCCTGCACTGTGGTCCAGCCATGTTAGAGGCTGCTTTGTAGTGCACACACAGTGACACACAGGGAATTGTATTCGGGCAGGCCTATGCCAACATTGTGTGCTTTTAGGCTATGTCACTATCCCTCAGCTCCAGCTGTACTGAGAGGCATAGTGAGCGGCAGCTCTGGGGGCACATAATGCAGGCCGCTCTACATGGTGTTTGGGGAGTGTGTCTCACTCTATTGCATAAGCTGCAACCAAGTTCCTTCTAGAGCAGTGATGGCTAACCTTGACACTCCAGCTGTTGCAAAACTACAATTCCCATCATGCCTGAACAACCAAAGATATGGCTTTGGCTGCCCAGGCTTGATGGGAGTTGTAGTTTTGCAACAGCTGGAGTGTCAAGGTTAGCCATCACTGCTCTAGAGCAGCTAAACGCCACCTCCCAGCACGATGAGAGTTGTAGTTTTGCACCATCTGGAGGACCGCAGGTTGGTAAAACCTCATCTAGTCAGTGCAGAGTCACAGCCGCCTCCCTCGCTCTCCAGCGCTTAGTGAGCTCCACCCTACTCCCTATGTACAGCCGGCGACTCCGCCCACAGGAGTCACGCGGCCGTCTTTGAATGCCCGTGACGTCATCGCGCCGCGCCGATTAGACTACTTTGTTACGTTCGCCTACCTGCAGATACATTGTGAGCCGTGTGTGCGCCGCGCTCAGGTATGTACACTGCCGCCCGCGAGGGCTCATGCTTCTTCTTCATATCCAGGGTTATCTGTTGTGTGTAATCCCGCACTCTGTGCTCCTCTGTAGCCTTCAGCATAGCTCGGGATATTGGGCTACCTGCCCTTGATGATGTAGTGTCCTTAAAGGGGAACTCCATTGGGATCCATGTTTTTAAGGTTTTGTGAATGATTTTGGATGTTGTCATTCATACTGTTTAGTATACCACAGTCTGGTTGGTGCAGCTCTAGACCTCCATGCTGCTGTGTCCCTCACACTGCATGGGGTAATCCTGTGGATATGAACAGAATTTGGCATAAAATCTCATAAATGCAGGTCCCACCTCCAGTATAGAGGTCCTTATGTCCCACAATCTCTCATGGGGATAGGCTGGGTGGAATACCTCTTTAGAAGTTGAGCTAGTGTTGACAGTACTGCTGCTGTAGCAAAAGAAAAAAATAATAATCAACTGGTACCAAAGATTAGTAATTTACTTTTATTATAAAACTTCAAGTCTTTCAGTACTTATCAACTGCTGTATGTCCTGTAGGGAGTGGTGTATTCTTTCCAATCTGCAGAGCAGGAGAGCGTTTTCTATAGGGATTTGCTGCTGCTCTGGACAGTTCCTGACTGGAAAGAATACACCGCTTCCCACACCTCTGTATGTTTTTTTGGGTGTGGGAGGAAACCCACGCAAACACGGAGAGAACATACAAACTCTTTGCAGATGTTGCCCTTGGTGGGATTTGAACACAGGACTCCAGCGCTGCAAGGCTACAGTGCTAACCACTGAGCCACCATGCTGTAGGACATACAGCAGCTGATAGGTATTAAAAAAACATACGATTTTTTTAAGTAGAAATAAATTACAAATCTCTGGCACCAGTGGATTTGAAAGAAAATATTTTTTGCTGAACTACCCCTTTAATGTTCAAAGGAGCTGAACAGATTGATACATAGTGCTCCTAACACACTCTGAAGTGAACAGGAGCTAAGTTGCAGTGAACTAGGCCCCTTCTCTTCATAGATCCAGTTGTAGCAGCCCCCCTGAACAGCTGGGTTTGTTGGGTGTTGGCATCCTGCTGATCAGCAATTGATGGCCTATCCTCATGCTGCGTTTACACGGAACGATTATCGTGTGAATTTGCACAATACGTGTAAACACTGCGAACAATCAAACAACGAGCGAGAAATCGTTCATTTTGATTTTTCAACAACTTCTAAAATCGTCGTTGATCGTTTGCAATTCGCAGATCGTTACGTGTGAACAGTCGTTCGCCAATTTAACCAATGTGTGAGATAGGCTTAAGCGATCGCAAAACAAGTTTTCCGTACGATATAGCGTACCGTCTAAACGCTGATCGTTATGAAAATAAAATCGTTACTCCGACATCGTTAATCCTACGATCGGGCGAATCATCGTTTCGTGTAAAAGCAGCATATGGACAGGTCATTAATCACCTCTGCCCAGTAACCTCCTTCAGTAGGGTTGGGGAACACTTACTGATTTGGTTAGTTCTCGATTTAGTTGGATACTTACATTTTGTTTCTTTCTTCAGAATGACGGACACATCTGATATAAAGCAAACGTATGAGAATCTGTTTTCTGACCGCTTCACAGCACAGGATGCAGAGTATCAAGAATATCTGAAAATGCCAGAAAGCCAACCTCCTATTGTTGAAGACTGGAGGGGAGGCAATCAGAGGAATCAGGACAGGTAGGTGCCTGCACATCTAGGGTACGTTTACACAATATGCTGTGGATCTGATGGTGTAATTGTGCCGTATATAAATAAATAGCTTAAATGTGCACAATGAAATATGCAGCGTGAAATAAGTAGCATATTAAGTATGTGTGAATGTACTCTTATAAGTGGTTGTCTTCCTTGAACATTCGATCTGAACACCTAAAGTTAAACGCTTTTTATTTTTTAAATTAACAAACCACAGATCTTGGATTAAAAGCAGCTATCTGATGGTACAAGTGGTTTGGGGGAGGCAGATTGTGGGCACAGAGTTGCTTTAATAAAAAGTTGTTTTAAACCAATTAAAAAAGAAATTTTGGGTATGAAAGTAATGCCCTAATGCCTCCAGGTGCAGTAAGAAAACTAAAGCCATAACTCACCTGACCTAAACGCCTGGCTCCTGTTTCCCACTGCTCACCACTTCCTGTGACATTTCACTTGGGTTACTGCTGCCAGTGAGAAGTCCTACAGAAGTACAAAAACTGCAGGCACGCTGGTGGGGGCAGGAAAATAATAAAAAACTGAACTCGCCTGTCCTAGTGCCCCAGATGTCCCGCTCCTGGGTCCAGTTCACAGCAGCTAGCTGTCATCTTCAGCGTAACCTGGGTACGTCACGTGGCTTCTCCAGCTGAAACGTCATAGCCCTGCTGAGCAATCGCCCGCTCAGACAGTCAGTGAATAGGTTGGTGTTCAGCCCCACTCGCTGATTGGCTGGGTGGGATCTCACTCATCTGGGTACGTGACGTTCCAACTGATAGAGCTGCAAGTCATCAGCAGATCTGAACGGGGCCCGGGAGCGGCGCATCTGAGGCACAAGGAGGGGTGAGTTCAGTTGTATATTTTTCTTCCCCTTCCAGCCTGCCTTTAGTTTTTGTAATTCCGTGGGACTTCTTGGGAAAACCTGCTTTAAACCAATCAATGTAACACTGCCATTCTTATGACTGTTGCCTTATTCTGTTCATTACAGATATAGAGACAACAGACACCAGAGACGCTGGGAAGGAAGAAGGGACTGGTCCAACAACAGCTATAACAGCTATAACCAACCACGAGGTGGTAGAGGCTGGGGCCACAACCAATACAGACAGGATCAGTCTTACCGTCAAGAAGGACATCGCGACCACCATTCCGGGAACCAGAGATTTTACCCGGATCGTTATTAGTGATTTTGGTTTTGTAATAAAACATTGTTTTGTTTTTTTTTTCATTTATGAGATGACCTGCAATTCCTATGGTAATTGCATGACCTAGAATTAAATGCACCTATTTTTTAGCATATGGTCAGATGTTCTTGCACTGTAGTAATTTAATCAACCTGATCAGATCATGATCTGAATACAGTATGTGCAGTCTTCACTGTTCTCCAGCTCTGCATCGAATGTATTGTCTAATTTGAGTATTAAAACTAAGGGCACTTTCAGAACTATTCTGTAAGTAAACGCAAGGGCAGAGGAATAACTAATGGTGGCCAATGGCTGCACAATTTGGCCTGCTGTAATGTGTGGCTGCACTCTTACATACATGAGGAAATACAAATACCAGGAGATGTAAAATGATGGTAGGCATTAGTTAAGTTTAATCTCTTCCTGCAAAGTAACAAAAACTACTTGTATTGATCAGTGCCAGTGCACCTTAGGGTCCATAAACACAAAGATTATCTGACAGATTATCTGCCAAAGACTTGAAGCCAAAGCCAGGAATGGATTTGAAAAGAGGAGAAATCTCAGGCTTTCCTTTATGACCTTATCTCTGTTTATAGTCTTTCTGGCTTCGGCTTCAAATCGTTGGCAGATAATCTTTCTGTGTAAATGGACCCTTAGTCGCACAAAGAGCAAGTCCTCAAATGGCACAGTTGACAAAAATAAAAATGCTATGGCTTTCAAAATAGATTGACACAAACATTTTTTTTAAACTCATTGCTGTAACCATACTGATTCTTTTGTGGGAAAGTGATAGCAACAATATCAAACTTTAAAGACCTCTTGTAGCATTTGACTTCTTTTATCAGTTAAAAAGAAAAAGTATGCTTTGAGGAATAGGCTGGGTTTACACGGAACGATAATTCGCCCAATCGAACGGTTAATGATTTTAAAGCAACGATTTGGTTTTTATAACAATCAGCATTTAGATGGAGAAAAATTGTTATTCTGATCGTTTTTAAGATCGCTTCAGCCCATCTTTTACATAGGGTGAATCTTTAAAAGACTATTTACACGAAGCGATCTTCAAATTTTTAGCAAAGGAGGATTTGATAACATGTTGAAAGATCAAAATGAATAATTTTTCGCTTCATCGTTTGCAGTGTTTACACGGAACGATTATCGCTCAAATGCGATCGTTATTGCGAAAATTCGAGCGATAATCGTTCCGTGTAAACACAGCAATTAACTGTACATTTTCAATAGGTGTCAGCTGATTGAGCATCTTTAATGACATTCAAAAGGGGAGAAAGCTGCTACCAGCAGATGCTAGTCTCTCTGAACACAAAAAAGAATCAGGCATGTCAAAATCCAACATGCTCAACTATTTTCTCCCTTGATATCTGCTGTTAGTATAGTTCTTTTACATATTTACACGAGCTTGTCAAGTCCAGTCCCACAGAAGGTCCACTGTAGTGCAAGCCGCTAAAAAACATTTATGTAGCTTATGATCGAAAGGTGTCAAAGCAAGCAATACACTGCAGCTTGCTGCACAGCGGCCAAGACACCTCGAAGACCCCTGTATACTTCAGTGGACATCAGAACTGGACTATGAAGCAATTTAAAGAAGCAGTTCACTTTTTATTTTTTTCACCCCCCCGGGTAGCCGCTGTCATGTATACTTACAGAAGATGATCGGTGTCCCGTTCCCGTCGGTCAGTTCCGTCCCGCGGTGCCGTTCACATCGGGCGCGCGCTCACTTCCGCCGGCTGCTGCGAGTCCTCTTCTCTGCCCAGTGATTATACGCCGGAAGTCACTCGCTTCCATGCATTCTCTATGGAAGCGCGTGACTTCCGGCGTTCAAATGACAAGGGAGAGAAGAGGAGTCACAGCGCCGGCGGAAGTGAGCGCGCACCCGATGTGAACGGCACCGCGGGACGGAACTGACCGACGGGAACGGGACACCGATCATCTTCTGTAAGTATACTTGACAGCGGCTACCCGGGGGGGAGAAAAAAATAAAAAGTGAACTGCTTCTTTAAGATTGCCTGCTCTTATGAATCACATTTTCTGTTACGTACTGTGTTTCCCCGAAAATAAGACAGTGTCTTATATTAATTTTTGCTCCCAAAGATGCGCTATGTCTTATTCTTCCATGAAGAATTCACACTAATTGTTGCACAAAAAAAAATGAACATTATATACTGTGTAGGTGTTGTCATCACAAACCACCATAACCCTGGTGGCAGAGGGGGTCTTACGTTTGGGGGATGCCTTATTTTAAGTTATCCTGTAAATCCTCCACTAGGCCTTATTTTTGGAGGATGTCTTATTTCTTGGGAAACAGGGTAGTTACAGGCAGGGGGATGTGCGTGCACATTGCTTGCCAGGAGGAGATATGTCACCAGCGTGCAATATGGAAAAAGGCAAGTCTGTGGAGGTAGTGTGATACTATGTATGTTCATTTGGAAAATCTTAGGCCCAATCAAAGTAGAACAGTACTGGCATTTCCTAATGGCTGTGGCTTTCACCAGAATAATGCACATGGATTGAAAAACATGACCCAAGTTTAATGCTGCGTTTACACAAAACGAAAATTGGCCCGATCATACGATATATCGTACGGAAATTTCGTTTTTGCGATCGCTTAAGCCTATCTCACACATTGGTTAAATCGCCGAACGACTGTTCACACGGAACGATCTGCAAATTTTTTGCGAACGATCAATGACGATTTGAAAACATGTTCAAAGATCAAAATGAACGATTTCTCGCTCGTCTAATCGTTCGCTCCGTTTACATGTATGATTATCGTTCGAATTCGATCGTTATCGCCCAAATTCGTACGATAATCGTTGCGTGTAAACGCAGCATAAGGGGCTGTACTTAGCCTACAGATTCTCCACATCTTATTCTGATTAATCATGAATGTGATAAGTTAGAAAAAACGTGTAATTAGAGATGAGCACAACTCAAGCATGCTCGAGTCTGATCATTCAGCATTTGAATACCTGTGGCTGAAGAAGTTGGATGCAGCCCTAGGGAGTCCTGGAAAACATAGATGCAGCCATAAGCCATATCCATGTTTTCCACGACTTCCAGGCTGTAACCATGTTTTCCAGGACTCCCTAGGGCTGCATCCAGCTTCTTTCACCACCAGTATTCAAATGCCAAATGATTGTGCTTGAGTTGCGTTCATCTCTATGCGTGATCCATTGAACCTCAAAAGTTAAGAGGATCTTTAGGGTAAGTGCACACTACGAACTCTGGGGGTCGCGCACATTTCCGCCCGTGCCATATACTTCAATCTATGCACAGGCGGATTCCGCCATCCGTCTAAATAGTAAACAGGGTCATCGCAATTCCATTGTGTGCACATAACCTTACAATGTAGTTTTCTGCTGCTGATAACATTTGTTTCACTAATGTTTCAATATGAGCTAATACGGACAATATTACTTGGTGTTGATTCAGATGTGTTTTCTATAACCACTTACAGATAGGACTGTCATGTAGTGGTTCCTCCATAAACTTGACCTCAATGTTACTTGCACAATAAAATAGTTTGTATTTTCCTTATCCAGTATATAAGCCGACCGCATCCAAAATGTTTCCAATATTTTTTAGAAGTTTTTTTTTCTAATTTCTCATCCTTAGAAAATTTATGTTTAGCGCCAATATTTTTTAGAAGTTTTTTTTTCTAATTTCTCATCCTTAGAAAATTTATGTTTAGCGATGACTTCTGTCACATAAAAAATAAAAATAATTTTCTGCAAATAAGGGAAACTTTTACAGTAAGTTGAAAGAGTCCATCAGCAGCTAAAGCGAAGACACTCAACCTTTGGATGCTTCACTCTTTAGTTTTTCTAAAACAAATTCTGGTGTGACAGCAGCTGAAATCTTCACTATTTTATCCCGACTTTTTCCACCCTGTAAAGATAATATTAGCCAGCATTTTATTTACATCACATTATTCACACATTTAACCCCAGATTTATCGATCTGCTCACAGCAACCAATCACAGCTCAGGCTCTGTATACTTCTCCAGATGATGTCAGCAGAATAGGGACAATGCTTAACAACCCCACTGCATTGGCTTCAGAGCGTATGTAGAGGGCGTCATCGTCAGGGAAAATGAACAGAGGCACCAGGGATGGGCATGGTGAGTACAGTGTATTTTCTAATTTTACACATATAGCTACATCCACATAACAGACAGTTGTTGGTTGAATACTTATTTGGGTGAAAGCTATCACTACAACTTCCCCTATACACAAGAGTGCTTGGCTACATCAAGGGTTCATCTGAATACAGAAGTCTGATGGCAACTTATGGATCAGGCATATCAAATTCAACATTTCAAATCTTTCCCCCAAATATACGGTCATTGGACAGTTGAGGCCCACAGAAATTGGTGGGTCCAGCCAACATATGTCTAATATTTCTATTTTTAGGATACACCAAAGGTTGTGAAGCTATACTGCACTGATTAGTCATGACCCCTATAAAAATTCAATGCTAGCTACTCGGGCACCCACAACAATTTGGCCACAAAAACAAAAGACAAGATGGTTATCTGGTGACTTGATTCCAGGATCTATTGCCAGTATCTGACCATCTTTTGTCAGCACTTGCTGAATTATTCAATTCATTGCATTCATTCTTCCAGAATAGAAAAAAAGATAGGTCAAAGGGAAGCAAATAATCAATGCAATATTTATAATTCTAAACTCTATTTTTATTTGAAAACCATATACCATTCGCTCATCTACCCGTGCAAAAGGATATGTGTGGCCAATGGCTGATTAAAGCCATTCATGCAGGCTCTGTAGGTAGGACTGATTTAGCAGATCAGCACTGGTTTATGTACATCGTGGCATGGGCCATATAATAAGGCATTAAAGGGGTTATCCAGCGGAAAAAAAATTCTTTCAAATTAACTAGCTTCAGAAAGTTATATAGATTTGTAATTTACTTCTATTAAAAAGCTCAAGTCTTCCCATACGTATTAGCTGCTGTATATCTTGCAGGAAATGTTTTATTTTCAGTCTGACACAGTGCTCTCTGCTGACATCTCTGGCTGAGACAGGAACTGTCCAGAGCAGGAGAGGTTTTCTATGGGGATTCATATAAAACCAAGACAGAGTTCCTGCCTCGGCCAGAGATGTCAGCAGAGAGCACTGTGTCAGACTGAAAATAAACCAACATTTCCTGCAGGACATTTAGCAGCTTATAAGTGAGATTTTTTAATTGAAGTAAATTACAAATCTATATAACTTTCTGATTTCATTTGATTTGAAAGAAAAAGATTTTCACTGGAAAACCCCTTTAAGGAGACAAATATGCCACAATTCTATGGCAAAATCAAACTCAGTCCCCAAGTCAGGTACAGCTGCTACCTCTGTACCCCTATACCTATGCCCCTGCCACCCATCCACATGTATTTTACTGTACATTTTGCCATGTGTTATTGTGACCTTAGAGACGGCTATTAAAAATATAAAAGACTTACCTTATCAAGATTAACTTCGCTCTTCTTTACCTCCAGGACCTTTGAGAGATAGCGGCATAATTCAGCATTTGCCTCTCCTTCTGATGGAGGAGCTGCAATTGCAACTCCAACAGCCTCTGTTGTCACATCTATTGCATAAATATAACACCATCAATATAGTACAGTTGCAGAAAGCAGATTTCATCTTCAAACAATGGAAATGAGGATGGCGTGTAAGAATAATGACAGAAAAGTAATGTAGGAGGATTCTTGTATAAAACCCATGATTATGTAAAAAAAAATGTATTCACAAATCTCAGCCTAGAAAAATAGTGAAACCCCTAACACAACTAAGATACATACTTACATAAAGGTGCTATGAAACTGCCTCAAAAAGCTGCTTGACACCCACAGTGGCAGAACTACAGGGGTCACAGTGGTTGGAATTGTGACCAGGCTCTCCTGTCACATCAAGCCCTTCGGTCCCCTGCATACAAGGATCAGGAGCTAAGCATCACAAGGATGTTGAGTAAGACTTTGCTTACAACTTGTGCCTCCTACTCATACAGTAATTTCATTTGGTGAGTTTACTTGCTTGGTGCTCAGCTAGAAGACCTGGAAAAGCCAGGAGTAGTTGCTCATGAAGGAGATGGATCATGTAAATACAAACTACTTGGTAATATAACTTTATTTAAATAAATGTATATTTTATATATTTACACATGCACCTCTGATGACTGGCAGCAGTAAAGGGTGACATGCCCTTGCACTCTGTTAGTAATTCTAGCACAGTGGGCGGTGATAGCAGTGTGGAGCAGAGGCTGCCACACACAGTGATTGTTTCGGTCAGCCTCCAACATGTAAATTATTTGGGTGGACAGCAGAATCCACCTGGGCATAGAATGGAGTCTATGGGACGGGTGGAACTTCAAGCGGGAGCGTGGAGGAACGAGCATCGGAATCCACTGGAAGTTGTCTGCGTGATTTCTGTTGTGTGCACATACCCTTATAAAGTAAGAGGAACTATGGGAGACATTTATCAAGGGGTTTGAGCCTAATTTTTGGTGAATAAATGCATTTTTCACCCATTTTGGGTCTAAGTTCTATTTATGAACTAGTATTCAACAGGTGAATATTTTTAGATGCAACTTTTTTTTAATCTTAAAATAAATAACCAACACTGCACTTGCTCAATGGCATAAAACAGTCCATCCACATCCAACCGGACCCCACTAAGTCCACTTTATATAATACCACACATGTGCAAAGATGTGTATATCGTATTAGAAATACCTTGTATTGCGGCACTTGAACACTTGCTCTTTCCAGCAACAAGGATGAATAGTCAAAAAGATGAAGACTTAGGGTCCTATTCCACGGGCCGAGCAGGGACCGATCAACTATGTAAACGAGCGGCGATCTGCTAGATCGCCGCTTGTTTACTGGGCCTATTCCACGGCCCGATGATCGTTACCGATATCCTTGCAGCCCTTGCACCAGCATACATTACCTGCAGGTCTTCTTCTCTGCGCTGTCTTCATCCCCGGGTCCCACGCGCTCTATCTTCCGAATGGCCGGTCAGTTGACAGGCCACGCGGCGGTCCCGGCCTGTGATTGGCTGAGCGCTCCGTCAGCTGACCGGCCATTCGGAAGATAGAGAGCGCGGGAAGCGGGGATGAAGACAGCGCGAAGAAGAAGACCTGACAGGTAATGTATGATGCTGCGCTTCTGAAATCGTCGGTCGCCCGCCACGCACCGCTATTCAACCGTAGCGATGCGCGGTGGGGGAATGATGATTTTAGGTCTGGCCCTAAATGAACGATCAGCCGATGACACGGATCACAATACACGGAACAATAATCGGCCGAATCGGGCCAAATGGGGCCGATTATCGTTACTGTGGAATAGGGCCCTTAGTCTGCCGCTGTGGGGGTGGATGGTTTGGACTGAGGGGAGAGAACACGTCAGCCTGTGAGCACTTTTGGATGTCCTGTATGAGAAGCCGAATAAATTGTGAATTTTGCAGACTAAGGCTATGTTCACATTATGTGAACACCCGGCCGTTTCGTGACCCCGGCCGGGTCACGGAACGGCCGGTCTTAGCCCAGATCATCCCGGCCGGTACTTAAGTACTGGCCGGGTGATCTTTCCGGCCGCGGAGCTCTGATGCGAGCGCATCAGCGCTTCCCATAGCCCACAGTGAACTGACAGGTCTTTCTGCGGCCGGAATTCACTGAATTCCGGACGCAGAAAACTGACATGTCAGTTTTTTTCAGCGCCGCATGGGATCCCGGCCGGAACGTATACGATGTGTGTACGCTCCGGCCGGAATCCTATTGAAAATATGGCTATATTACACACCGCAAAACTACGGCCGTAGTTCTGCAGCGAGAACTACGGCCATAGTTTTACGTAGTGTGAACATAGCCTAAGTCTTCATCTCTGTGAGTATTTAACCTTGTTGCTGGAAAGAGCAAGTGTTCAAGTGCCGCAATACAAGGTATTTCTCATACGATATACACATCTTTGCACATGTATGGTACTTTTTTTTAATCGGCCTGTTTTAAGGATTAACCCAAAAGTTTGCATAATCTGGGATTAGCGCCCAATTTATCATTTGCGACTTTTCAAAAAGTCGCATAAACAGGCGCAAGCTTACGTCTGGTCAGAACCAGGTGAATAAAACAGCACAGTTTTTTCATAGTTGCGCCTTTTTATTTAGATGCATTTATTATGGGAGTGCTACATGTTTATGAATCAGTCACAAGATATTAGAACAAAATACACCAATCCCCATTAGACTAGTTGCACTTATTAGACTCCTTAGTAAGGCCTTATGCCCTCGTTCCGTAATTTTTTCGGGTCCGGAAACCACCCGCTAAAAATTACGGGTTGGACATCCGTATTGCTTCCGTATTGCATTCGGAAGCACGGAAGTCTGATGATGCCTGCAATCACCACCGAGCACGGAAGCGTCCCCAGTTGCCATGGTGATCGCAGGACACTTCTGTGCTCGGTCTTTACAGGCATCATCAGACCCCTCCTGCGATCACCATGACAACCGGGGACGCTTCCGTGCATGATTGGCATCATCAGACCCCCTCCGTGGCATCAGACCCCCTCCTGCAGCATCATCAGACCCCTCCTGCGGTAATGATGCGATCTCCTATGCGATCCTCCTGTGCCGTTCTGCCTTCAGTGCTCTTAATTGATTCATTGATACTTTCCTAACTTCATTGTAAACACCCCAATTTATTGAGGTAATTGGTACTTGTACCTTTGTAGCCCAGCTGCCAATCATCATTACCAATTAGCACGATAAATTGGTGTTTACTATGTGGTTAGGAAAGTATCAATGAATCAATTAAGAGTCTGTGAGCAGTGAATGAATGGCCTGTCAGCTAAATTCGGCACAATATAATAGATCCCAGCACTTCTATATACTGCTGTGCAAATAGGAGCATGAGTTATCCATATTTTTCTACGGAAATACGGATGCCAAACATGTTGCAATCCGCAAACAATCCGTAGACAATTGATGTCAATGAGAGCATCCGTGAAAAAATCTGGGTCCGCACTAGGACATGTCCTTTTTTTTTTACGGATTGATTTTCATCCATTTCTGCTACTGATCGTGTAAATAGCCCAATAGACTTCAATGTGCTCTAACTCGGATACGGAAATACGGATCCGTAAATTACGGAACGTGTGAATAAGGCCTAAATGTCTCATTTAGTGTATTGGATGTATTTACCTGTGACAGCATTCAGTTTGGAACCTGGTTTGGCATGTACAGATATTAAAACAGAGCCATTTTTGTCGAGCACTACAGGACCTGTAGGCTGGGCTGCCTGTGCAGACTCCTTCTTCTGGCCTTTTCCCTGTAGAGAAGTGCAGAATTTTTATTTTATAGGCAATGTAAAAATAACACTGAATCAGAGGCTGACAAACTGTGTGGAATCAGTATATGGGCCTCATGGAATCCAATACCTTGTAGAGACCCCCTTTATGTCTCACAATCAGTCAGTAATTGTGAGGCAGGACATTAACAAGGTTTATGGTCCACTTACACGGAGCGATAATTCACCCAATCGATCGTTTAACAATCTTAAAGCAATAATTTGTTTTTTATAACTATCAGCGTTTAGACGAATAAATCGTTAGAAAAATCGTTATTGCAAATGTTTTTAAGATCGTTTAAATCGATCTCACACATAGGGTGAATTGGTGAAAGACTGTTTACACGAATCGATCTGTGAATTTTTAGTGAACGACCGAAGACGATTTGAGAGCATGTTGAAAGGTCACAATGAACGATTTCTCACTCATCATTTGATCGTCCACTGTGTTTACACGAGCCAGTTATCGCTCAAATGTGATCGTTATTGCGAAAATTTTAATGATAATCGTTCCGTGTAAATACACCAATAGGCACTTGGTGGTGATTATGCGCCAAAGAGGCTAATTATTGCTCGGCCAATGAATGAGCAATTGCTTCTTATGGTGCGTTTACATGAAACGATTATCGTTCGCATTTTTGCTATAAGGATCTGAGCATTTGAGCGATAACTGGCTCGTCTAAACACAGTGAACGATCAAGCGACGAGCAAGAAATCGTTCATTGTCATCTTTCAACATATTCTCAAATCGTCGTTGGTCGTTCACTAAAAATTTGCATCGCTTCGTGTAAGCAGTCTTTCACAGATTCACCCTATGTGTGAAATGGGTTTAAGCGATCATAAAAATGATGGCAATAACGATTTTTAAATCTGTTTCTCTCTTCGTCTAAGCGCTGATCGTTATAAAAACCAAATCGTTGCTTCAAAATTGTTTAACGATCAATTGGGCGAATTATGGCTCAGTGTAAACGGACGATTAGTCAGCTGATCACTGGGATCATCGGCCACTAACAATCTTCATTGGCTGTCAGCACATCACACACATAACCATGGGATGTGCGGTCAACAATAATGCAAGCAAATCACATGATCAAATATAAAGTGGTTATAAATAAAAATTCTTAAAGGAAAATGGAGATGAAGCAGGGGCTCAGGCTGGAGGTGTCACTCCTCCATGTGTTACTATGGAGCATGCCACCCTGCACCCTGGTGGTACACTGCCTTCCAGGCTATGTCCACATCATCGTTCATGGAGTAGGTGAGTGCCCCATCAGTAGCCCAGTTTTCTGTAATGGCTTCCCTGTCAGGATTAATAAAGTTATAAGGCTGCCCAGCTGTCTCTGAGCTGTACGGATGGCAAAACTACAATTCCCAGCATGCAACAGCTTTAGAGTCACAGGTAAATGAACAGGAGCAGAAGATAGGCCAGTAACGTGAAAGCTCCAGGACTCTGGTGTCTGCTATTCCCCGGGCAGTACGGCCGCAGCGGTCACCTCTTTGCTCTCCTTCCGCGGCATGGTGTGAGCTCGTCCAGCGGCGACTGCGGCCCGGGCTGGTGCGGTCAGTGTCAGAGCCGTGCGGCACCGCCGGCCCAGCATAGATGCACACCTCCTGCCTCAGGGGGGCGCTGTCTGCCCGCAGTGATGTTTCTCCTCTCTACACTGCTGAGTCCATGGAAGCGGCGGAGCGTCACGTGTTCAGCGTCATGTAGTGCTTTGTGTAAAATTCTGTGTGGTTTTTTTACGTCCACTTGCCAGGTTTTGATATATTTCCCCCAAATGTTGAGGACCTGCTTGTTGTACAAGCACAATGAGCTCCAGTTTTGGAGCTTTGTGGTGGTTTTATTTTAGTATTGTATGCCAACCAGGTCCTTGCTTACAATTTTCAAGTGCTTACATAGATTTTTTGGACAATCCAGTACATGAACTTATTATTTATAGAATAAAATGTTAAATATGTATTACTGGGGTTTAACATTACAATAGTAAATGGCAGAATATATATTCGCATAAGGAGACATCTCGAAAATCACGTTCCATTTTAAGCTGTACATATTAGATGGTGGTGATATACAGTCATGGCCAAAAGTTTTGAGAATGACACAAATATTATATTTTCACATGATCTGCCGCCCTCTGGTTTTTATGTGTGTTTGTCAGATGTTTTTATCACATACAGAAATATAATTGCAATCATATTATGATTAACAAAAGCTTATACTGACAGTTAGAAGGAGTTATTGCAGTAAGTCAATATTTGCAGTGTTGACCCTTCTTCTTCAGGACCTCTGCAATTCTCCCTGGCATGCTCTCAATCAACTTCTGGACAAAATCCTGACTGATAGCAGTCCATTCTTGCACAATCAATGCTTGCATTTTGTCAGAATTTGTTGGTTTTTGTTTGTCCACCCGTCTCTTGATGATTGACCACAAGTTCTCAATGGGATAAAGATCTGAGGAGTTTCCAGGCCATGGACCTAAAATCTCTATGTTTTGTTCCCTGAGCCATTTAGCTATCACCTTTGCTTTATGGGAAGGTGCTTCATCATGCCGAAAAAGGCATTGTTGATTGCCAAACTGCTCTTGGACGGTTGGGAGAAGTTGCTCTTGGAGGACATTCTGGTACCATTCTTTATTCATGGCTGTGCTTTTAGGCAGGACTGTGAGAGAGCCAATTTCCTTGGCTGAGAAGCAACCCCACACATGAATGGTTTCAGGATGCTTTACAGTTGGCATGAGACAAGACTGGTGGTAGCGCTCACCTCGTCTTCTCCGAATAAGCTGTTTTCCCAAACAATCTAAAAGGGGATTCATCAGAGAAAATGACCTTACCCCAGTCCTCAGCAGTCCACTGCCTGTACCTTTTGCAGAATATCAGTCTGTCCCTGATGGTTTTTCTGGAGAGAAGTGGCTTCTTTGCTGACCTCCTTGAGACCAGGCCTTTCTCCAAGAGTCTCCGCATCACAGTGCGTGCAGATGCACTCACACCTGCCTGCTGCCATTCCTGAGCAAGCTCTGCACTGCTGGTGGCCCAATCCTGCAGCTGAAACACTTTTAAGAGACAGTCCTGGCGCTTGCTGGTCTTTCTTGGGCGCCCTGGAGCCTTTTTGGCAACAATGGAACCTCTCTCCTTAAAGTTCTTGATGACGCGATTGTTGACTGAGGTGCAATCTTTCTAGCTGGGATACTCTTCCCTGTTATGCAATGTTATGTGCAATGATGACTGCACATGTTTCTTTAAAAATAACCATGGTTAACAGAAGAAAAACAATAATGCCAAGCACCAGCCTCCTTTTAAAGTGTCCAGTGATGTCATTCTTACTTAATCATGACAGATTGATCTCCAGCCCTGTCCTCATCAACACCCACACCTGTGTTAATGGAGCAATCACTGAAACAATGTTAGCTGGTCCTTTTAAGGCAGGGCTGCAATGATGTTGAAATGTGTTTTGGGGGATAAAGTTCATTTTCTAGGCAAATATTGACTTTGCAAGTAATTGCTGTTAACCCTTTAAGGACGGGGCCACTTTTCGTTTTTGCGTTTTCGTTTTTTCCTCCCTGTGTTTAAAAGGCCATAGCACTTGCATTTTTCCACCTAGAAACCCACATGAGCCCTTATTTTTTGCGTCATTAATTGTACTTTGCAATGAGAGGCTGAATGTTTGCATAAAGTACACTGTGAAACCAGAAAAAAATTCAAAGTGTGGTGAAATTGAAAACAAAAACGCATTTCTTTTATTTGGGGGGATTGTGTTTTTACGCCATTCGCCCTGGGGTAAAACTGACTTGTTATGCATGTTCCTCAAGTCGTTCTGATTAAAACGATATATATAACATGTATAACTTTTATTGTATCTGATGGCCTGTAAAAAATTCAAACCATTGTTAACAAATATACGTTCCTTAAAATCGCTCCCTTCCCATGCTTATAACGCTTTTATCCTTGGGTCTGTGGGGCTGTGTCAGGTGTCATTTTTTGCGCCATGATATGTTCTTTCTATCAGTACCTTGGGATTTTTTTTGCGCTGACGCCGTTTACCGTACGAGATTAGGAATGTGATTAATAGTTCGGGCGATTACGCACGCGGCGATAGCAAACATGTTTATTTATTTATTTACTTTTATTTAAAACCTGGGTAAAGGGGGGTGATTCAAACTTTTATTAGGGGAGGGGGCTTTTTACTTATAACAATACTTTTTTTTTTTTTTTACACATATACTAGAAGCCCCCCCCACTTCTAGTATATACACTTTGATCTGTCATTGAGATCTTTGCTGTATAGTTATACAGCAAAGATCAATGAGATCGGCACTCGTTTGCTTTCGGCTGCTGCAGCCGCAAACAAACGAGTGCCGAGCCGGGGATGGCGCCATCTTGGAGCGGTCCCCGGCCGGCTTCAGCAACAGAGATCGCTCGCGATCTCACCCACTAGACACCAGGGAAGTGCTGCAGCCGGTAATCGGATGCAGCTGTCATGTTTGACGGCTGCATCTGATTACTGTATTAGCGGGCACGGCGATCGGACCGTGCCTTCTAATACCCACGGTCCCGGCTACAAGGGGCACCCGGAACCGTCATGTGTCCTTAAGAGGTTAAAGGGGAACTCCGGATAAGAAAAAACTTATTTTCTATTAAAAGTACATTAAAAGTTAAATATACACTCACCGGCCACTTTATTAGGTACACCATGCTAGTAACGGATTGGACCCCCTTTTGCCTTCAGAACTGCCTCAATTCTTCGTGGCATAGATTCAACAAGGTGCTGGGTCCATATTGACATGATGGCATCACACAGTTGCCGCAGATTTGTCGGCTGCACATCCATGATGCGAATCTCTTGTTCCACCACATCCCAAAGATGCTCTATTGGATTGAGATCTGGTGACTGTGGAGGCCATTTGAGTACAGTGAACTCATTGTCATGTTCAAGAAACCAGTCTGAGATGATTATAGCTTTATGACATGGCACATTATCCTGCTGAAAGTAGCCATCAGATGTTGGGTACATTGTGGTCATAAAGGGATGGACATGGTCAGCAACAATACTCAGGTAGGCTGTGGCGTTGCAACGATGCTCAATTGGTACCAAGGGGCCCAAAGAGTGCCAAGAAAATATTCCCCACACCATGACACCACCACCACCAGCCTGAACCGTTGATACAAGGCAGGATGGATCCATGCTTTCATGTTGTTGACGCCAAATTCTGACCCTACCGTCCGAATGTCGCAGCAGAAATCGAGACTCATCAGACCAGGCAACGTTTTTCTAATCTTCTACTGTCCAATTTCGATGCAAATTTTGTGCAAATTGTAGCCTCAGTTTCCTGTTCTTAGCTGAAAGGAGTGGCACCCGGTGTGGTCTTCTGCTGCTGTAGCCCATCTGCCTCAAAGTTCGACGTACTGTGCGTTCAGAGATGCTCTTCTGCCTACCTTGGTTGTAACGGTTGGCTATTTGAGTCACTGTTGCCTTTCTATCAGCTCGAACCAGTCTGCCCATTCTCCTCTGACCTCTGGCATCAACAAGGCATTTCCGCCCACAGAACTGCCGCTCACTGGATGTTTTTTCTTTTTCGGACCATTCTTTGTAAACCTTAGAGATGGTTGTGCGTGAAAATCCCAGTAGATCAGCAGTTTCTGAAATACTCAGACCAGCCCTTCTGGCACCAACAACCATGCCACGTTCAAAGGCACTCAAATCACCTTTCTTCCCCATACTGATGCTCGGTTTGAACTGCAGGAGATTGTCTTGACCATGTCTACATGCCTAAATGCACTGAGTTGCCGCCATGTGATTGGCTGATTAGAAATTAAGTGGTAACGTGCAGTTGGACAGGTGTACCTAACAAAGTGGCCGGTGAGTGTATGTTTCTATACAATGTATGGCTGGGTTCACACTATGTATATTTCAGTCAGTATTGTGGTCCTTACATTGCAACCAAAACCAGGAGTGGATTAAAAACACAGAAAGGCTCTGTTCACACAATGTTGAAATTGAGTGGATGGCCGCCATATAACAGTAAATAACGGCCATTATTTCTATATAACAGCCGTTGTTTTAAAATAACAGCAAATATTTGCCATTAAATGGCGGCCATCCACTCAATTTCAACATTGTGTGAACAGATCCTTTCTGAGTTTTTAATCCACTCCTGGTTTTGGTTGCAATATGAGGACCACAATACTGACTGAAATATACGTAGTGTGAACCCAGCCTTATACTGTATCTGTGCGGTTCTGCCACACTGGTAGCTGATAGAAGTGAAAAAAATGGCCCCTGTGCAAATCCACATTGTCTCCTGCTCCTTCTGCTCTCCCCCTTATGAGACAAATCTTCCATGCCTCTGTCTCACATTGTGTGTGTTTGCTGAGATCAGGCTGATGATGCAGACAGGGGGCAGGGCGTGATGTCACACGAGGCTTGGCTGGATCCCATCTCTGACCAGCCAGAAGCAGGTGTTGCACAAATGGATTTTTGGTAGTTTCAAAAAAATGGAATAGATAGGTAAGTAATGCTTTATGCTTCTGCAGAAGTTTCATTTTTTATCACTCTTTATAACATTCTGGAGTATATGCAAATTGCCATTTTAAAAACGGAAGCAGTAGACTTAGTAAAAATTTAATATTTGTATCACTGTTGATTATACAAAACATATAGCCAAGGAGTAGACCTCTAATGCTGATATATAACAAGATTAGGTTTGGATATCTTCACTTGTTTAAATCAAACCAAAAGCAAAAACAAATAAGAACAGGTTACTAAATACAAAACACCAACGGCCACACCTTTTGGGTCTAGACCCAGCACCCACATTTCCCGAGGATCACCCAAGGTTAAAAAAGCATCAGCTGCTGTTGGTTTCCATGGATGTGTTTTCTATGACCACAAATGGGGACTTCATTCAGGGCCGTAATCTCAGAACTCCCAATGAGGACGACAATAAGTTCAGCTTGGAAGGAAAACTCTATTTTATAACTTAGTTAACAGCCATCAGCTAATAGGTATCATTTGTTTTATCTCCCTAGCAAAGCTTACAGATTCCCTTTAAGATTGTGTGCTGTCAAACCAGTACCAAGAGAGGACCTGACCGGAAATGCTAGTGTATCTTGTAGGAGTTTGGGTGAGCTCATCATTTGTGGTTGCATGTATATGGAAAGTTTAGGCTCTCATAATGTTCTGCTGACAGTTGTGCGGCAGCTTGCACTAAAAAGAATCTCTCTCTCTATCTTTTCTTCTTGACCTCTGCTTCACAGGCCCGCGATACACATACAGTCTCTGACCCTTGCTACCAGGGCTCTCCTGTTACACAAATTGGCACTTGCTATAAAAGCTACTACCGTAACAGTTCACTTGATGCCTGTTCCAGGATCTCTTTACTATCATGTATGCAAAAATTTCCTGGCACTCACCGATCTTGCAAAAGTAGAAAGCCTTTAAATCACATCACATAAGAGAAGTGTACACAGACTGGATGTGTTTCAGCTTCTGCCTTCCTCAGTTGTCTAAAGCATAAAGCATAGCTACTCGATTTCTGACAAATCAATTCATTAAACAGTAGAATGAGTGGTAACAGCAGAAGCTACAGTTTCCAGTGTAACTGGATATGATGGGGCACATTTATCATTATGAGTCCTGACGCATGCCAAGGAAAAACTTCAGATATTTGCGCAAATCACCCAGGTCATGCAAAAATCTGTGCCTTTTCTGTGGCGTAAGCCCTGCTTGCCTGATGGGCTATAAGGGGGTGCAGCAAGGAACTATAACTTAAGTCTACACATGCTCAGCAACAGGTGTAGATTTATATGCCCGCTGTGTGGCAGGTGCAGGTCCTGCCAGATTTACTAAGAGGCGTACAGAGTGAAAGGGGCTGATTTAGACTGATGTATGGGTATACCAGTCTTTATAAATATCAATAAACAATAAAGAGCCTATAAAGTACTTATCTCTTTGCGCCCCCAGTGTCCTGTTGCAGTATTGCTGGTGTCCCTTGCAGACTGCAGCGCCTTCACTTCCGAGACAAACTTGTTTTGGGAGTGACAGCCTGCTCAGCCAATCATTGATTGGGACAAGTTCGTCTTAGAAGTGGAGGTGCTGCAGTCAGCAAGGGACACTTGTGACACTGCAGCAGGGGAGCGCAGACAGGTAAGTGTAGGCTCTTTATTGTTTTCTATACAATATATTGAAATTTGTGTAATTCTGGATTTTTAACGAATTGGCATCTCTCCAAGAAGGATTCCAAGATACATCAAGTGCTGTTTTACCATATTGTAGGTTACCAGATTCAAGAATTTCGCTTTCGGAACAATTTATTCAATAGCCTAAAAAAGAGTGCGATATAACTGCGGACACAAACAGACATATAAGTATTAAAAAAACAAAAAAAAGCAGAAAAGACAAAAAAGTATGACAG
Organism: Dendropsophus ebraccatus; assembly: GCF_027789765.1. Lineage (NCBI taxonomy): Eukaryota > Metazoa > Chordata > Amphibia > Anura > Hylidae > Dendropsophus > Dendropsophus ebraccatus. The sequence goes on from NC_091454.1 coordinate 164,582,700, forward strand.
ATTAATGTACGTTGTCTTGCACCATCCTGAGTCAGCGTCACAGAATGTTATCATATGCTCTTTAAGTCAGAAAAAATACAGTGGTTTTCTTATATTCAAAATAGAAAAGATACATTTGGGAACAGTTACCCGGGGCAACCAATCAGAGTCAAGCTTTTACCTTTCCAAGAGCATGTAAGAAAATAAAAGCTGTAATCTGATTGGTTGCTTTGAGCAACTCCATCACTTTTTTTATATATGAGGCCTGGTATGTGTATGACAAGAGAACATGTGGCTTAAAGCTTATTTATAGCCCAGTAAGCAGACAGCCAGTTCACATACCTCACGGCAACAGACGGGAATAAAAACTATTACCAAACATGTCCACAAATAAACCAGCGCATTTCTCCTCCCAGCTTTGCAGCCATTTTGTCACATGCTGACCACATGCCTTCAATTACAATGGCAATTATCTTGTGGCAACCATGTATGTAATAGTGATGGACGTGTGTAAGAGAAATCTTGTACAGCATGTAAAAACAGCAAGACGTGGAAGATGGACAGCAATAAAAAATGAGGTTTAAGTGCTATAGTCTGAACACCTGCTGGCACCTTTACTGATAATATAGTATATGAGAGTACTCTCCTTCACACATTAGTACAAAGCAGTGAAGCAAAGTGTTTAGAATAAACCAATGTGTATGGGTGGTATGTCTGGTAGAATAAGGGTCCACCTGTTTAAGATTGAGACCCCCTCCCCTCTTCCTTCTTGTAGCTGATGGAGGTGATTGGAAAGTCAAAAACAGTTAAACCAGCTGTTTTATACATTTCACGTGTCTAACTACACTGTTTTGTAACTGGGGAGTTATGGAAACGGCATAGCTCACAGTGCAATGCTACTTGTGGAATTCCTGTTAACATTAAAGGAGAATTGCGGCCAAAGCATATATTTAAGTATTTTATTGGCCAACAAAAATTATACAAATTCTCAATATACAATATAATTATGGGAAATGCACAAATAGGGGTTTATTTTTTCATTTACTCCAGCTTGAATTCTTCTATTTCTTGCAAAAATTACAACATCACGACCCACTGTCTAACATACAGAGGGGCAGGCTGGGCTGTGTGGGGATGGGAGCGTGAAGCAGGTTAAACCCCGGTAAAAGATTCGGTGTGGGATGGAAGAGAGACCACCGGGATAATGTGATATGTGAATTATCATCATCCCAGCTGTCATTATCTGTATTGTGTGGGCGGCCAGTAGATCTGGATAGACGACTGCTGGGGGAGCTGCTCTCTCCAGCTCTCCTCTCCTCCGTCAGACCTGTCAGCCTGTGCTCTGTCCCTGCTACCAGTGTAGCCAACCCGCCGTCCGGACCTTCCTTTACTTCTCCCTTCCTCCCTGGGCACAGCCTGCTCTCTCCAAGCACAGAGCGACATGGAAGATCTGGACGGCGGGTCGGTTACACGGGCTGTCAGGTCTGATGGAGGAGAGGAGAGCTGGTGAGAGCAGCTCCCCCAGCAGTCATCTATCCAGGTCTACTGGCGGCCCACATAATACAGCTCCAGTGCAGGAAGAGAGACCACTGGGATGATGCGAATTCACGTCACATCATCCAGGTGGTCTCTCTTCCATCTTGCATCGGAGCTGTTACCAAATTTTTGCCCTGCTTCACGCTCCCATCTCCACTGCCGCACAGCCCAGCCCGCACCTTTGTATGTTAGACAGTGGGTCATGACGTTACCATTTTTGCTAGGAATAGATCACTTCAAGCTGTAGTAAATGAAAGAATAAAGCACAATATGTGCATTTCCCATAATTTGTGTAAATTGAGAATTTGTATCATTTTTGTTGGGCAATAACATACTTAAATATGTGTTTTGGTCGCAATTCTCCTAATAGGAGGTACAAAATTACTTAAAACAATTGACTTGGCAATTTTTGGCTTCCTTACCACCTTGTGGGCTATAATATATTTCCAAAAAAAATTAACTTAAAAAAGATACTCAATAAAGGAGACACAAAATAGGTACTCCGGCACTTAAAAACTTTTGATTTTGTGCTTCCTCACCATGTTCCTCTCGTGTCTTCCTCCTGCGGGGTCTCGGGAACCCCCTCTGAACATTACCTCCTCCACTTCCAAGACAAACTTGTTTCAGCAGTAACAGCCAGCTCAGCCAATTACTGGTCACACTGCTGTCCTATGTCTGAGCCAGCTGTCACTGCTAAGATGAGCTTGGAATTGGGGGTGGCTGCTGTCAGTGGGGTAACTGGAGACAAGGCAGGAGGACTCTGGAGGAGTATGGAGAGATGTTTAAGATGTTTATTATGTGTTACATAAGGACAGCAATATATCAATAGTTTTTAGGTGCTGACAGCAAACAGCCTCTCTGCCCTCCAATGCCAGGGCTGAATTTCAGTCCCAGTCTGGTGATAGGCATACTTTCTGTGCCTGCTTATTACTGGATAGACCAGTGAGATTCTTGTAGCATCTTTGGAGTCCTTCACATTTGCAGCTATTAACATAGGTGCTGAAGGAAGCAAGCACAAGTATAGGTCTGCAAACAGACGTGACCTTAACACATCCACTGTGATAGCTGAAAATACAGTATAAAAACCCATGTGGACCAAGGCATCCGAAGCAAGATTCAGATGCCACTGCCATACCATGAAGATCCATGGATTAGCACCATTACCTAGCAATGCATGACACATAATGTCTGAGAAGTCTCAGTTCCAGCATATATAACATAATTGGAATTGTAAGCTACAGTAAGACCTAGGATTTGTTGACTGACTCAGATTTAAGAACCATAAATCAGTTGTAAAAAGTTCCACATAAAATGTCCAGCATCCAGGAAATGTAAAAATGCAATACAAATCTTTTTTTTTTAATTAATATTCCATTTAAATAATGGAAATACATAAAACTGTTGCAGCAATATTAACACATTTCAACCCATCCCCTGTTGTTAATCATAGTGTCAGGAATGTGCAGTAGCCTGGTGTGAACTGGGCCTGTTTTTTTGCTTTTGTGTGACATACCCGATTACTTTTTGGCTTCCGGCAATGCAAGAGTTACTGTCATGACAGGCAGGCGTAGACAAGACAAAAGACAGTGGGCCCTAGATCTGAACCCACCCACTGTCACCTGCCTACTTGCCTCAGTCGACCCTAAACGGTCGTGGACAACCACGGAGTCGGTCCCTACACTGCGTAGGTGAATACACAAAACGTAGACAGACAAACAAAACACAATAGAGGATAGTCAACTAGCAGGGTCAAAACCAAACAGACAACGCAGTACAAAATCAGAAGGAGAGCGGATAGTCAAATGTCAGGCAAGAGGTCAGAACACGGGTAGAGCAATAGCAAGGGGATTAGGACAGGGAACGTGGGAAAGGAGCAGGGGAGCTGGGACTAGTAACAACTAATAGCCAGCAGGGAACTGAGGGATCTGACTGCTTTTTATCCTGGATCAGAGACTAGGTCCAGCAGCTGATTGGACCAGCCCTGATCCCAGCACCAAGCTCAGCTGAACAGATCTAGCAGTGCAGTAACCCCTGCACAGCCAGAAGTCTGACAGGCAAGGTAGGTGTGGCTGGAAAGTAAAACACAGTTCATTCAGTGCAAACACAGACAGAAATTCAGCGCTTCCTCGGCCGCCCGGCACGGACTGAGGAGCGCAAAGTCACATTTCTAACAGTACCCCCCCTCTTATGAGGGGCCTCAGGACCCTCACTCAAAGGACGAGGCTTAGAGGGGTTACAATTATGAAATTGTCTAATGAGACGGGGAGCGTGGACATCTCGGCTTGCCACCCAAGTCCGTTCTTTTGGGCCGAACCCCTTCCAATGAATGAGGTATTGAACGGAGTTCTGCACCCGGCGAGAGTCCAGAATTTTCTCAATTTCAAACTCAAGCTCCCCTTGAATGACCAGGGGATCTGGAGGAATAGACGGCAACACAGGAGTGATATACCTTTTCAATAGAGCCTTATGGAACACATTATGAATTTTCATGACTCTTGGCAATTGCAACCTGAAAGAAACAGGGTTAATTATCTCAGTGATGACATATGGCCCAATGTATTTGGGTGCCAGTTTTCCAGACGGAACCCTAAGTTTCAAGTTTTTGGTGGAAAGCCACACCTTGTCACCCACTAGGTATTCTGGGCCAGATATGCGTCTTTTGTTAGCTTGTTTTTTCGATAATTCCTGGGCTTTAACCAAGTTCTCAAGAGCTTGGGCCCAGACTGTGCACAGTCTTCTATAGGTTTTTTCAGCTGACGGGTTAACAGATTCAGCAGCATGCGCAGATGAAAACCTCGGATTAAAACCATAATTGCAGAAAAACTGCGACATTTTGGTAGAATGATTTTCTCTATTATTGAGGGCGAATTCTGCCAAGGACAAATACTCCTTCCATTTGTCCTGGGCACTAGAAACAAAGCATCTTAGAAATTGTTCTAATGATTGGTTGACTCTTTCAGTCTGCCCATTAGTCTGAGGATGGAAGGCAGATGAAAATGCCAATGAAGTCCCCAATCGACCACAGAACTCCCTCCAGAACTTAGAGACAAACTGCACCCCTCTATCAGACACAATGTTCTCTGGAACCCCATGAAGTCGTAAAATGTGATTGATGAACAGAGATGCTAACGTACGTGCATTAGGGAGTTTCTTAAGGGGAATCAGATGGCACATTTTAGAAAATCTATCAGTTACGACCCAGATAACAGTCTTCCCTTTTGAAGATGGCAAGTCAGTGATAAAATCCATTGAAATGTGGGTCCAGGGTCTCTCAGGCAAAGGGAGAGGATGTAGAAGACCTTCAGGTAATCTACGAGGAACCTTGGACCTGGCACAGACCTCACAGGCCTCAACAAACAGTTTAGTATCTCTGGCCCAAGACGGCCACCAATAATACCGTGAGAGCAGATACTTTGTGCCAGCAATGCCCGGGTGACCTGCTAAAACTGAACAGTGGGTCTCTTCAAGAACTCTCTTGATTCTTCAAGAGTCGAAGGTTGGGGGGTACAAAGAGTTTTCCCTCCGGGATGTTCCTAGGGGCTAGGGATTGTGAATCTACCACCTGGGCGGCAAGGTCAGGTTGGAGGGTGGCAACGACCACACCTGGTGCTAAAATAGTCTCAGGTTCTTTCCTGGGGGCATTGCTGGTCTCAAAGCTGCGAAACAGAGCATCCGCTCGGACATTCTTAGAACCCGGACGGAAGGTAATTTCAAAATGGAACCTGGTGAAAAATAACGCCCACCTTGCCTGTCGAGGAGTAAGGCGCTTAGCTTTATCAAGGTATAAGAGATTTTTATGATCAGTTAAAACCCTGATCTTATGTTTAGCCCCTTCAAGGAAGTGTCTCCACTCATCAAAGGCCCATTTAATGGCCAACAACTCCCTGTTACCAATGTCATAATTACACTCAGTTTTAGAGAACTTCCTTGAAAAATAGGCTACAGGTCTAAGATTAGTGAGGGTCTCGGAACCTTGTGAGAGGACCGCTCCAACCCCCACTTCTGAAGCATCTACCTCGATGAATGGCTGATCTAAATCCGGCTGAATAAGCACTGGGGCCTCAGAAAAACATTTTTTCAACTGTCCAAATGCCTGTACAGCTTCGGGACTCCAGTTCACAAGATCAGCTCCTTTTCTGGTTAAGTCAGTCAGTGGTTTGGCAATGACTGAGAAGTCTTTAATAAATTTTCTATAATAATTGGCAAATCCTAAAAATCGTTGCAGGGCCTTTAGACTAGTAGGTCGTTCCCATTTCTCAATAGCAGCCACCTTCAGTGGGTCCATACAGAAGGAGTTAGGGGTGATAATGTAACCCAGAAAAGAGACCTTTTGGATCCCGAACTGGCATTTGAACAGTTTAGCGTACAGATGGTTCAATCTGAGCAATTCCATAATCTTACGAACATGACCTATGTGTGAGGCCCAATCAGGAGAGAAGATTAAAATGTCATCCAGATAAACTACTAAAAATTGCCCAAGATATTTACGGAAAACATCATTAACAAAATGTTGAAAAACTGCCGGCGCGTTGCTTAACCCAAATGGCATAACCAGATATTCAAAATGCCCTTCAGGCGTATTAAAGGCAGTTTTCCACTCGTCCCCCTCCCTTATTCTTATCAGATTGTAGGCCCCACGTAGGTCAATCTTTGAGAACCACTGGGCGCCCACAATCTGATTGAATAGATCCGGAATTAGGGGAAGGGGATGTTGGTTCTTAATGGTAATCTTGTTTAGTTCACGATAATCAATGCACGGTCTAAGACCACCATCTTTTTTCCCCACAAAATAGAACCCAGCCCCTAAGGGAGAGCAAGAGGGACGAATGTGACCTTTGCGAAGGCTGTCCTGGATATATTCTCGCATGGCCTCCCTCTCAGGTCTAGACAGATTGAAGATTCTTCCCTTAGGATACTTGGACCCTGGCATCAAGTCAATCGCACAATCATAAGGTCGGTGTGGCGGTAGCACCTCCACAGCCTTCTCATCAAAGACATCAGAAAAGTCAGATAAAAACTCAGGAATTGCTCCCTCCACAGGAGAACAATCTGTGACATTCAGCGCAATACAATGAGAAGCACAATTTGGCCCCCATTTAATCAATTCCCTGTTAGACCAGTCAAACACAGGATTATGCTGGTCCAACCAGGGCAAACCCAAAATAATGTCAGAGGATAAGTTATCCATAACCAGAAAATCAAGATTTTCTTTGTGAACTGATCCAATTTGCACCTCAAGATGCGGAGTGATGTACTGGATTTTACCCCGGGCCAAAGGGGTAAAATCAGCACCAGTAATAGTTAATGGACATTTAAGCAGAAGAGGGAAAATTCCCAAGCATGACCAAAATGCAGAACTAATAAAATTGGCAGAAGCTCCAGAATCCACATGAGCATACCCAGAAATACACTTATTACCTAAAAACAACGAGATGGGCAACATCAATTTGTTCTTATTTTCTAGAGGTACCTGTGCGCCTGAGTGACTCTCTCGGCAGTCACTCAGACGCTGGAGTCTTTTCGCCGGTTGACCAGGCTTGGATGGACATTCTTTCACCCAGTGACCAGACTTGCCACAGTACAGGCAGAGATTGTGCTGTAGCCGAAGAGCTCGTCGGGTCTGGGTGTCAGCAGCACCTAGTTGCATGGGGTCTTCTTGTGACAACAGAGGAACAGAAGGATTAGACTTAGGAGTAGAGTTAGGGAAAGAAAGAGATTTAAAAGCATCAGAGACGCTCTTTTCCCCACGTCTGTCTCTGAGTCTCCTGTCAACCCTTATTGCCAATGTCATAGTCCCTTCTAACGTGTCAGGGGTAGGGTACACCACTAATAGGTCCTTAAGTTGGTCAGACAACCCCATCCTAAATTGACACCTCAATGCTGGATCGTTCCACCCTGAAGGAACACACCACTGACGGAATTCTGCACAGTACTCCTCTACAGGTCTCTTACCCTGTCGCAGAGAAGTCAGCTGTCGCTCTGCCACAGCGGTTCTGTCTGGGTCATCATATAGTAACCCCAGGGCATCAAAAAATTGGTCCACTGAAAATAATTCCATAGAATCAGGGGGTAACGAAAAAGCCCACTCCTGAGGAGGACCCTGCAAGAGAGACATGACAATGCCGACTCTTTGGGTTTCATCTCCTGAGGAGCGGGGACGTAAACGAAAAAATAATTTGCAACCTTCCTTGAAGATCCTGAAGGCCTTCCTGTCCCCTTTAAATTTTTCGGGGAGCAGAATCGGAGGTTCCAGAGGCATTGCCGCGGTCATGGTCACTTGCCGTGGTGTGGACTCCTGCTCCTGCACCTGTTCTGCAAGATTCTGAACTAGCCTGTTCAGATCTTGCATTTGTTCAACCAGAGCTTTCACAGGATCCATGATGATCCGCAAAAGAAAAAAAAAATTTTTTTTTTTTTTTTTTTTAGGGGCTGGCTATTCTGTCATGACAGGCAGGCGTAGACAAGACAAAAGACAGTGGGCCCTAGATCTGAACCCACCCACTGTCACCTGCCTACTTGCCTCAGTCGACCCTAAACGGTCGTGGACAACCACGGAGTCGGTCCCTACACTGCGTAGGTGAATACACAAAACGTAGACAGACAAACAAAACACAATAGAGGATAGTCAACTAGCAGGGTCAAAACCAAACAGACAACGCAGTACAAAATCAGAAGGAGAGCGGATAGTCAAATGTCAGGCAAGAGGTCAGAACACGGGTAGAGCAATAGCAAGGGGATAGGACAGGGAACGCTGGGAAAGGAGCAGGGGAGCTGGGACTAGTAACAACTAATAGCCAGCAGGGAACTGGGGGATCTGACTGCTTTTTATCCTGGATCAGAGACTAGGTCCAGCAGCTGATTGGACCAGCCCTGATCCCAGCACCAAGCTCAGCTGAACAGATCTAGCAGTGCAGTAACCCCTGCACAGCCAGAAGTCTGACAGGCAAGGTAGGTGTGGCTGGAAAGTAAAACACAGTTCATTCAGTGCAAACACAGACAGAAATTCAGCGCTTCCTCGGCCGCCCGGCACGGACTGAGGAGCGCAAAGTCACATTTCTAACAGTTACACTGAACTCTCCCAGCCTTGATTGCCGCACCTGAGCAAGTCTGTTTGACCAACGTGTTTCTCTGCCTGTCTGCAACCTGGAGAATTAGAGCGCCGGTCCAATGGGGATCCGGACCGGGCCCTTTATCCTTATGAAAGAAAGCTGAGCCAGTCTCACAGCGCTGGCTATTAACGTTCATACCCTGATCCCAGCTCCCCCTGTCTATTCCTGCGATCCCCATACCTAATCCCTCTGCTCAATTTACCTGTTATCTGACCGCCCGCCTGACCTTTGACTATCTGACTGTTTACTGATTTTGTACTGCATTGCCCTTTTGGTTTAGACTTTTGCTTGTTTTACTCTCCCTTTGTGTTTGTCTGTATTGTTTCGTGTAACACCTATACTAGTGCAGGGACCGCTTTCGTGGTTGTCCCTACCTGTTGTGTCTTGTCCCTACCTCCTCTGTCCTGACAGAATAGCCAGCCAGCTGGTTTTGCCTCATGGTCACCATGCATGCTATGACCAACATAGTGGACCAAATGCAGCGGCTTAACACCATGGTGCAGGAGCTGGCTGAGAGGGTCCAGGAGCAGGAGACGGCCCCCCGTCAGCTCACTATGACCTCCCCGACACCTCCTGAGTCTCCCGTCCAGCTTCCCGAGAAATTCAATGGGGAACAGGAGAAGCTTCAGCACTTTCCGGGAGGCTTGTAAGCTGTTTTTCCAACTGCGTCCTCATTCCTACGGAGACAAGGCTCAGAGGGTGGGTATAGTTTTGTCCCTCCTCCAAGGGCCACCGCAGAAACGGGCATTCTCCCTGTCACCTGACTTCCCCGACCTGCAAACAGTTCACTGATTTTTCTCTGCATTGAACCTGCTGTATGATGACCCAGATAGTGCAGCCAATGCGGAGCGACAACTAACCAGATTGTGGCAAGGTAAACGCCCTGTAGAGGAATATTGTTCCGTTGCTCCACTTGGAACAACTCCACTCTCCGGTTCCAATTCCGGGCCGGACTGAGCGACCAACTAAAGAACATGTTAGTGGCCTACCCGACTCCTGATACCCTTGAGGAGAGTATGACCTTGGCCATTAGGGTGCATCGATGGTTGAGAGACTGACAGAGGGAAAGAAGTTCCCCAGACCTGACTAGACCCTTTTTGTCTCCGACCTACTTCCCTAAACCTTCCCCTTCATCTCACCCCCTCGGGAAGAACCAATGCAAGTGGACACCACAGATGCATTTCTGGGTATGCCCAGGTCGATTCTGGATCTTCTGCAAATTTCATTAACCCCGTGTTTTGGTCTGGTTTAGAGGCATGTCCCCTGATGGTCAGGTCTCCGGTAAACGTCACTGGAGCGGACTCTGCTCCTTTTGCCCAAGGGAAGGTACGATATATCACCCCCCGCCTTGAAGTAAAGGTGGGGTCTTTTCATGTTGAGACCCTTGATTTTCTTCTTCTGCATAATTTGTCTTCTGATGTGATTCTGGGGATGCCCTGGCTGGAAGCACATAACCCTGTGTTTGATTGGCCCAGCAGGGAACTGGTTCGGTGGGGGCCTAAGTGTGGTCCTCATTGTATTGCTGTGTCACTTGCGGAATGTTCCCCTGGGAAGGGGGAGGTTCCAGAATTTTTTAGTAATTATGCTGATGTATTTGATGAGAGTTCAGTAGAGGGGTTACCTCCCCATCGACCCTATGATTGATCCACTGATCTCTTACCTGGTGCCAAATACCCTAAGGGACGCATATTTAACTTATCCTGCCCAGAAAGGGAGGTCATGGGAGTACATAAAGGAGAGTCTACGTAAAGGTCACATTTGCCCCTCCACCTCTCCTTTGAGGGCGGGATTCTTTTTTGTGGGGAAAAAAATATGTTGGGCTTCGGCCTTGTATTGACTATTGACACTTTGTGAATGATGTGTTCCGTGAGTACCTTGGTCGTTTCTTGGTTGTGTACCTTGATGACATCTTAATTTTTTTCCCCGTCTGGTCGTCTCACATTTTGCATGTCCGCAATGTCATAGAACTTCTAAGAGCTAATCAGTAAAATAACATTAAACTCGATTAGTATGGATCCTTTTAAGGTTCAAGCCATATAGAGTTGGGAGCGACCCAATAACCTTAAGGCTCTGCAGAGGTTATTGGGATTTGCCAATTACTATCGGAAATTTATTAAGGGCCTCTCGCTCATAGCTAAACCCTTTACCAATTTAACTAGGGGGGCAGATCTGGTTAATTGTTCCCATGACGCTAACTTGGCATTTGACTTGCTTAAGCAGTGTTTTTCAGAGGCTCCGGTGCTGATTCAGCCAGACTTTGAGCGTCCTCATATAGTGGAAGTGGATGCATCCGAGGTGGGGGTAGGAGCTGTGCTATCTCAGGGGTCCGCATCTCTTACCAACCTCCAACCCATTGCATTCTTCTCGAGGAAGTTCTCCAAGGCAGAGCGCAACTATGACATAGGTAATAAAGAGTTATTGGCTTTAAAAATGGCCTTTGACGAATGGAGACACTTCCTCGAGGGAGCAAAACATAAGGTAGTAGTTCTCACTGATCACAAAAATCTCATGTATTTGGACCAAGCCAAATGTCTCACACTACGCCAGGCCAGATGGGCCTTGTTCTTTACTAGGTTTGATTTTGAGATAACCTACCGTCCTGGTTCCAAGAATGTCAAGGCTGACACTCTGTCCCGCAGCTTTGACATTAAGACATTAGGATCCAACCTGATACCATCTTGTCCCCTGGTGTGGTAGTGGCTATTCTGCAGCCGGATCTGGTGACTCAAATCACTGAGTCACAGTCCCTGGCACCCCAGAACACTCCAGACTACTGTTTGTGCCGTCTAACCTTTGTTCTCTGAGTCTTGGAGGATATTCACGGTTCTTTATTAATCACATTTTGCGCTTGCACAGTATTCCTGAAAATATTGTGTCCGACCGGGGTGTTCAGTTTGTGGCGAAGTTTTGGAGAGAGTTCTGTGGGTGGTTGGGTATCTCCTTGTCCTTCTCGTCTGCCTTCCACCCGCAGACGAATGGGCAGACGGAGAGGATCAACCAGTCTCTAGAACAATTTGTATCTCTAGCTGAGTTCGCATTGAACAATCATGATCAGTGCTCACTTAAGATGTCACTGTTCTTCTGTAATTATGGTTTTAACCCTAGGTATTTCTCTACTCACACCGCCGAATCAGTTAACCGCTCAGCCAAAGCCATATTCTCGAAAGTGTGCACAGTTTGGGCCCAAGCTCATCAGAGCTTGGTCAAAGCCCAAGAACTATTCCAAAAGCATGCTAATAAAAGACGCATACCTGGCCATCAGTACTTGTTAGGTGAAAAGGTTTGGCTCTCTACAAAGAACCTGAGGTTAAGGGTACAGTCTGGCAAACTGGCACCCAAGTATATTGGTCCATATGCTATTTTTGAGATACTGTTGAGTTACTGTTAGATTGAAATTGCCTGTTTCATTCCGTATCCATAATGTATTCCACAAAGCACTCCTGAAAAATTACATTCCTCCGGTATCTCCATCAACTCCTCCTGCTCCACTGTTCATCCCGGGTGTGTTGGAATATGAGGTGGAAAATATACTTAATTCTCGTTGGGTACAGGGTTCCACACAGTGCCTGGTCCACTGGAAAGGTTTCGGACCAGAGGAAAGTACGTGAGTTTCTGGTAAGGATATGCATGTCCACGTCTGGTTTGACAATATCACGCACGCAATCCGTCTAAGCCGGGTCCGTTCAATAAGGGTCCTGAGGTGTAAATTGGGCCTGGTTTTTTGCTTTAGTGTGACACACCCGATTGCTTTTTGGCCTCCGGCAATGTAGAAGTTACACTGAACTCTGCTGGCCTTGATTGCCGCACTTGAGCAAGTCTGTTTGATTGATGTGTTTCTCTTCCTGTATGCAACCTAGAGGATCAGAGAGCGTTGGTCCAATGGGGATCTGGACCGGGCTCTTGATCCTCATAAAAAAAAGCTGAGCCAGTCTCAGCCCCTCATACCCTGATCCCAGCTCCCCCTGTCTACTCCTGCGATCCCCATAGCTAATCCCTCTGCTCGATTTACCTGTTATCTGACCTCCTATTTGACCTTTGACTATCCGACTGTTTACTGATTTTGTACTGCGTTGCCCGTTTGGTTTGGACTTTTGCTTGTTTGACTCTCCCTTTGTGTTTCTTCGTCTGTCTTGTTTTGTGTAACACCTACACTAGTGCAGGGACTGCCTTTGTAGTTGTCCCTGGCTATCTAGGGCTGTTTGAGGCAAGTAGGTAGGGACAGTGGGTGGGCTACGCATCAGGGCTCACTGTCGTGTCTTGTCCCTACCTCTCCTGTTCTGACACATAGCTTGCTAAACCCTACTAACATGTTAAACCCATAAATAGGGTTTCTACCTGTGAAGTGGCCGCAGTGTCTCCTCTGAGAGCTGGAGTAACCCAATCAGCACTTGTGTGGTGTTAGAGAGTAAGCTGATCCCACTACTGTTCTTGGTTTGCTTGAAGGGCCTTTAATGCCTTGTCCGGAGTAGATGAATTTCAGAATCACCTGGCTTATGATTATTATCGCATGCTCTGTTTTGTCTTTAGTGCAATGATGACCATGTTGGAATGACTGTCACAGGGAACACATGAGCTGTTAGGCAGGTTCACACAGGACAGTAATGAAGATTGCACCACTATATTTTACACAGCTTATACCTGCTCTCCCAAACTTGGGGGTAATTCCCTCTTCTTGTTCAAGTTGGTCCTATACAAAAGGTATTATTATTAGGACTCAATAGATTATACAGTATGTGTATTTCATCCATCCAGTGACAGGGCATGCAGCGCACATGAGCTTCTTACCATAGATGGGAATCATTCAGTTGTATTCATATGAGTTTAGGTGTTCATGTATGTTAAAGGGTCAAAACTCCTATTCCTGGTAATTTTATGGTAGACTTACAGCTGATTAATAATATAGCAATAGAGCTGAAGTCTAAAATCCACAGGATAAAATAGGCAGAAGATTATGTAAGTATGAACGTATCCTCCATGTGACTGCTCATGCCACCATTTGTCGGTTTGGGTCACAAAGGCCAGAGGTTTGTGTACCCTCCAAAGTACTGTATCAGGTAAGAAGTAATCAGATTTCTTTTCTTGTTTGCCAATACTGCAGCGGAGGGAGTACCCTCTGCAACTCAACTTTACCTGTTCAGAGATTGATCTCATGTGTCATGGGCCCTATGGCAGCTGCCCGGGTCGCCTCGGTGGTAGGTGTTCTCTTGATATTAATACAGCACCATAAAGCAAAACATATAGCAATGCACAACAGTTGTGACATGTGCTAAGAAGTATGCTGCTTATCCAGAGATGAATCGGATTTAGAACACTGTGGCTGACAATATTCACCTTGGGAGACATTTTGTTTCTAACATTAGCCCGCAGCTTAATGCAACAGCTGTCCTGTGCTGTCTGTCACTTCACTTTGTGAATGGCCTCACCTCTGCTAACACAGACAATTGCCCAGGGAGATACTTGCTGGTTCCCCGCTGCTATATGATGCTTCATATCATCACAATTCCTTCACAGAGCATGGCTTTCCAAAGTTAAAATGGCACAGAATACAAAGCCAGGAGAGATGCCAACCACAATACTTTTCCAAAGACAGCTGCTTCATCATGCTTTATTTTGTGTCAGCAGTGCGGGCGTACAACAAGCATCATGCCAGACTTGTCTTCTCTGTGTATTTTTAACACATCGGTCTCTATCATGTGTCAACAGGGATTGCTAAGTGAAGCATTATTTCACATAAGTAAGTCACTTCTATGTACTGTAGGTATGCAAAACTGTCAATTTACTCTCGAGCAAGTAATGTCACTGACTTGATGAGTGCCACAAGCCAGTCTATTACGCCCCTAGTATATATTTGTGTGTTTGGAATAGATTGGGTTACATTGTGAGCACAACTGGGAGATGATCTCTTTACAACTTTGACTATTCATATATTGTTTTGTAAAATTGGAGAACAAAATTAGGAGCAACGCTTCATACGTGTATTGGTAGATCTGTGTAATAGTAATAATAATAATAATAATAATTATTATTATTATTAGAAGAATGCTTTTATTTGTATAGTGCCAACTGATTCTGCAGCACTTTAAAGTGTACCTGTTGTTATAAAAACCGTTTGACATGTCACAGAAAGATCCGACGGTCTGAAAGATCTGTTGCGAGTATGTATTCACAGGGAACTGCCAGGACCTTAGATCGTAGCGGATCTCTCTACAAAACTTGCAGCGAGATTTCCACTGCGATATGTCCTTTGTGAAGGCACCGTTAAGTGTACCTGTCGTTATAAAAAACTTTTGACATGTCACAGAGACATGTCAAAAGTTTTGATCGGTCCAAGTCTGAGTGCTCAGACCCATACCAATCTGAGATAGAGCAGGGAGAGGACCATAGCTGCAGCCAGCTCTGAGTTTAAAAAAAATAGTCAGGCTCCATAGGAGCCCATAATAAGTCAGACTTCTTTTTCAAATTCAGAGCAGAGACTGGATGCACTGCAGCGCGTCTACTCTCCGCTCTATCTCCGGATCAGTACAGGTCAGAACACTCAGACCCGGACCGATCAAACCTTTGGACATGTCTCTGTGACATGTCAATTTTTTTTTATAATGACAGGCACACTAAGGTTACAAACACACTTGGCGGGTCTGCAGTGAGTCTCCATGCTGCGTTTTTGCAGCGAGACTCGCTGCAGATCCCGGCCCTATACTTTTAATGGCAGACAAACACGCAGCAGGGATGTACATCCCTGCTGCGAGTTTGTTTGCAGCCCACCCCATTAACCCCCCGGCCGCGGGAGCTGGTACTTCACCTGATCCCGGCTCCGGCGGTTCCCGATGTCTTCAGCAAGCCGGAGCAGAGACCAGGTGAAGTATATGCTCCAGCCAGCCGCCCGCAGCCCCGGCCGCCCGATCGCCCCCCCGCAGCACCGATTGCACGCCCCACCGCAGCAACGATCGCATGCCCCCCCGCAGCACCGATCGCTTACACGCCACCCTGCAGCCCCGGCCGCTCGATCGGGGGGGCGTGCGATCGGTGCTGCGGGGGGGGGGGCGTGCGATCGGTGCTGCGGGGGGGGCGATCGGGCGGCCGGGGCTGCAGGGGGGCGATCGGGTGGCCGGGGCTGCGGGCGGCTGGCTGGAGCATATACTTCACCTGGTCCCCGCTCCGGCTTGCTGAAGACATCGGGAACCGCTGGAGCCGGGATCAGGTGAAGTATCAGCTCCGGCGGCCGGGGGGTTAATGGGGTGGGCTGCAGACAAACTCGCAGCAGGGATGTACATCCCTGCTGCGTGTTTGTCTGCCATTAAAAGTATAGGGCCGGGATCTGCAGCGAGTCTCGCTGCAAAAACGCAGCATGGAGACTCGCTGCAGACCCGCCAAGTGTGTTTGTAACCTTAAGGGTGCAATCAAAACTTGGAAATCCACAGCTCCATAAAAAGTTGTATACTTTATTGTAGGTACATTAAAAGCTTCACACAGTTTAAAATAGCGCCACTTAACTTAAGGGTGCCTTCACAAAAGATGTATCGCAGCGGAAATGTCGCTGCAAGTTTTGCAGAAAGATCCGCTACGATCTAAGGTCCTGGCAGTTCCCTGTGAATACATACTCGCAGCGGATCTTTCAGACCGCTGCAAGTATGTAAATCACCTGCCGCCTTAACCCCTTAATCGACTGGTGCTGTATACATTACTGTCTTCAATCCTTGCTGCACTCTCTCCCGCCCAACCAATTAGTGCGTTGCCCAGCCGCAGCCATTTTTTTAAAAACATTAAATATCAATAGTACAAGCGATTTTAAGAAACTCTGTAATAGGTTTTATGTACTAAAAGAGTTTCCTTCTGTAGTGAAAAAGCAATCTCCCAGCCTCCCCCCTCACATCAAATGAAGCAGGATTTCTGTCTCCATTATGTGGCTATGGAGAGGGAAGGGGCTGTTAGGAGTGACTGAGCACGGAGGATTTCTGCAAAGCACAACACGCTGCAATCTTCTCTCAGTAAGTTCATAGATAAGCACTGACCTTTCTGACCCCAGAATGCTGCGGTTTAGGTGCCCAGAGAGTCTACAAACAGCTGACCTTCATGTCACCTCTTCCTGCTCCCTCATCTCCCTCGGCCCCTCCCCCCTTCATAGGCTTACAATGGAGAGAGCAGAACCCGTCTTCACTGGCTTCCCTGTAATGAAGACGTGTTTGCCTGATAATGCACAGATAAGAAGTCAGGGGGGGAGGCTGGGAGATTGCTTCTTGAGTACAGAAAGAGGCTTTTTTGGCTGATGAAACCTATTACAGAGTTTCTTAAAATCGCTTATACTACTGATTTCTGCAATAAAAAAAAAATATGACAGTTACTCTTTAACCTCTTAAGGACATATGACGTACCCCTACGTCATATGTCCTCACTTGCACTTCAAAGCGGGGCCGCGCGGCGGCCCCTCTTTGAAGTGCCGCGAGTAGCCCGGGACCGCTGCTATTAGCGGGCACGGTCTGATCGCCGTGCCCGCTAATTAGCTAATCGGAGGCAGCTGTCAAAGTTGACAGCTGCCTCCGATTACTGGAGGCAACGTTTCCCTGGGGTCTAGTGGGGGAGATCGCTCCTCCGGGACCTTGTCCCGGAGGAGCGATCTCCGTTACTGATGCCGGCCGGGGACGCGTCCAAGATGGCGCCGTCCTCGGCTCGGCACTCGTTCGTTTTCGGCTGCAGCAGCCGAAAGCAAACGAGTGCCGATCTCATGGATCTCTGCAGCATATCTATGCTGCAGAGATCTCAATGAGAGATCCAAGTGTATATACTAGAAGTCCCCCAGGGGGGCTTCTAGTATATGTGTAAAAAAAAAAAAAAAAGTGTTGTTTATAGTAAAAAGCCCCCTCCCCTAATAAAAGTCTGAATCACCCCCCTTTTCCCAGGTTTTAAATAAAAGTAAACAAATAAATAAATAAATAAACATGTTTGCTATCGCCGCGTGCGTAATCGCCCAAACTATTAATTAATCACATTCCTGATCTCGTACGGTAAACGGCGTCAGCGCAAAAAAATCCCAAAGTGCAAAATTGTGCATTTTTGGTCGCATCAAATCCAGAAAAAATTTAATAAAAAGCGATCAAAAAGACGTATATGCGCAATCAAGGTACCGATAGAAAGATCACATCATGGCGCAAAAAATGACACCTCGCACAGCCCCATAGACCAAAGGATAAAAGCGCTATAAGCCTGGGAATGGAGCGATTTTAAGGAACGTATATTGGTTAACAACGGTTTGAATTTTTTACAGGCCATCAGATACAATATAAGTTATACATGTTACATATCGTTTTAATCGTAACAACTTGAGGAACATGCATAACAAGTCAGTTTTACCCCAGGGCGAATGGCGTAAAAACACATTTCCCCCAAATAAAAGAAATGCTTTTTTTTTTTTCAATTTCACCACACTTAGAATTTTTTTCTGGTTTCGCAGTGTACTTTATGCAAAAATTCAGCCTGTAATTGCAAAGTACAATTAGTGACGCAAAAAATAAGGGGTCATGTGGGTTTTCTAGGTGGAAAAATGCAAGTGCTATGACCTTTTAAACACAAGGAGGAAAAACCGAAAACGTAAAAACGAAAATGGGCCCCGTCCTTAAATGCAATGAATTTATTCAATAAATAACGGCCAGTGTTGCAATCTGCAACAATGTCCGTTATTAATTGAATAAATACGTGGTGTCAACATAGCCACAAGTTGTTTAAACATAGCCTGTATGTAACTAATGTGCTTTTAAAAGCGTATGTCCAGACAAGTGCATTTTATAATATATTGCTGGGACTTCAGGAAACAAAACAAAGCGGTATACTTACCCAGCCTGTTTTCTGTACCACTGCCTGTTTATCAGGTACACTGAGGTTTTGTGTGGATTAGAAATGGCTGTTCAGTGGCTGATCAATTCTCATGTCTGCACGGAACATCAGTGAAACTGGTTAAGAAGAAGCCTGGGGTGGAGACAGCAGTGGTGGGGAGTGGGCTGGGTAAGCATATTTCTTCTTTGCGCCCCCTGCAATCACAGCAGTATATTAAATAAAACCCTGCCTGGACAATTTTTTTAATCAGCTTCTTTTATCTATCTATCTATCTACTGTATCTATCTATCTATCTATCTATCTATCTATCTATCTATCTATCTATCACCTTGGTTGCTTACAGTCACTTAGTAAAGTCAGGTACCTCTTCAGTGAATTTGTTAAACAGCCAATGACTTCAGCCAGCCATTCACTATAGGAATCCGAAGCAGCTTATGTTCTGAAAACAGCAGTCAGCTGTGTCACTGCATAGAACAAGGGGAGGCTCCGGTGTCTTGTGTGTAACCTTGTGTGAGCAGAGCTGGAAGCACTGGAACAATTGGAGATCTGTGAATGTTTGGTAATATGCACAGTATATGACAAGTATTATTATATGATCAGCACGAGAGCATAAACAACGCCTTGTTATGACCATGAACATGAAGATGTTGGCCAGATTCTAAAAAAAGTGGACGTTCTATAAGAATGAGTGCACCTGCAGCTACAAGGGTTTTTATATTGTCCCTAACAGCTATTCCTGTCACCTATCTCTTCAACTATGTTTCTACAGTCTATAGGTAAGTGAATGCACAAATGTATTATAACTTCTGCTTTATTCATCACTATATATATATATATACACTAGCCTAAAATTTAATAGACTGTATATGTATAGATCTTATTAGATTAAACAATTAGCATGATATAGCACATGATAACACATGTTAGACTTTTGCAGAAATCTCTACGATGCATTATGAGCTGTATGATTTGTGGAACACCTGTACAAGTAGTCTAATTTCTAACAAAAATGTGAATTTGGTTAAAGTTCTGCCCTTTAGAAAAAGCTTTTATAGTACATGACTGGTCTATGCTGTTATAACTTCTACAACAGACTGTTAGGATAGATTCACAAACAGCAGACTAAGCTTCTGTTCACACCACAATAGTGGTATTTGTTGGACAAAGCTTCCAATGTATATAGCCAGTCATAGTCTATAATCAGTCTGAAGCCAAATAAAATTCTATAGTGGTAAGGGTTCGCTGCACCTCACTAATGTATATGGAAAATCACCTACTTTGAGTGCACTACTGTCTCAGCGCTAGGAGAAGAGTATTGGATAATAGAAAATGGAAAAGTAGTAGGCGCTCTAGAAGAGGGTGAGATAACCTATATAAGATAGTAGTTTGTGTAAGATAGTATGTAATGTATGATCCTATGTTTGGGAACAGTCATATATATGAATAGATCTAAGTTATAATAGTATACACCATATATACAAGAAAGATCTAAGTAATACTAAATGTTTAATGTATCACAAAAGAATTCATGAATTGATAAAAAATAATGATTACAATGCACTTCTATAAAAAACACAAAATCATAAAGATCAAGTTTTTTATCAAAAAATAAAAATAAAAGTAAAAAATGAAAAAATGAAAATATAGGAAGTCTGAAATCTTAAATACTATCTGAGTCTTAAATACTAACATACGGTATAAGGAT
Source organism: Dendropsophus ebraccatus (assembly GCF_027789765.1). Taxonomy (NCBI): domain Eukaryota; kingdom Metazoa; phylum Chordata; class Amphibia; order Anura; family Hylidae; genus Dendropsophus; species Dendropsophus ebraccatus. The sequence continues at coordinate 164,602,854 of NC_091454.1, forward strand.
TCGGGATCACTCACTTGTATGGACCGACAGCGCCGGGCCCGGCGCAGCCGAAGTCCACTGGGCTTGCATTGATATAATTTATTTATTTATCTATGTATCTCACTTTTTAACTGAAATTTTTCATTTATCCCAAACCCATTCAGACTTCCTATATTTTCATTTTTTCATTTTATTTTTATTTTTATTTTTTGATAAAAAACTTGATCTTTATGATTTTGTGTTTTTTATAGAAGTGCATTGTAATCATTATTTTTTATCAATTCATGAATTCTTTTGTGATACATTAAACATTTAGTATTACTTAGATCTTTCTTGTATATATGGTGTATACTATTATAACTTAGATCTATTCATATATATGACTGTTCCCAAACATAGGATCATACATTACATACTATCTTACACAAACTACTATCTTATATAGGTTATCTCACCTTCTTCTAGAGCGCCTACTACTTTTCCATTTTCTATTATCAAATAAAATTCTTTTGACATGCATCTGGATGGAACGTGTCATACCCTTTTTTTATTTTATTAAGAAACATTGTCTATTTTTTCAATACAAAGGGATTGTACAAGAATTAAAGGCAAATGGTAAAATATTCAGCTGCTTAGCATACAGGTTCATATGTCAGAGAGGGAAAGTGACAACAAATAGGTAATGTGCAGCCGCAATGTCGACACTCCGTCACATGGTGCCCGAGGATACAGTCACAGTATATCAGCAAGGATTCCCGGCACTTCACAACAGCTTAACTTGCAAATGTACGTTTATTGACAATAGGGCAGAACGCGTTTCAGCAAAGTCGCCTTTATCAACTGCCAGTTGATAAAGGCGACTTTGCCGAAATGCGTTCTGCCCGATTGTCAATAAATGCACATTTGCAAATTAAGCTGTTGTGAAATAACAAATAGGTAATAACACATAAGTGTGCTAGCTCTGGCAGTTTTTACTTATCTTAAGTTGGTTCCCATTAGAGAGAAAAAAATTGCTCATCTAAACAAAGTGGAGCGCTTCTTTCGATAAATGTTCCGCTGATCACCCCACCAGCCTTTAAGTGCTGCTTTGCTCCCTGCCACTCCACTCTGGGTGCTGGGGAAAAGCTGGATCCAATCCTGGGATACTGGGAGGTTTCCCAGGATTGGATCCAGCTTTTTCCTGGCACCAAAGGTAGTGTGGCAAAGAGCGGAGCAGCACAATTTTGTATGCAACCTCTTAAACAATATAGCTGGTAATCCTCATAATATATAAAATTATGGAGGGATCAGAAAAGGGTCTAATATGTATGAGGGCAGCCCAGTGGCTCCACAGATGTCTGCTATTGAAAGACAGATGGATTGGATCTGTTGGGCTTCACCATAAATGTTACTTTTTATCTTTGAACCTTATCATTTACCCAATGTGCCTGTCAGCTGCCTATTATCTTCTCCCTCTGAGTGGCAGCAGTGGCGTAACGGCTGCGGCCCACGAGGCCCCCCCTTGCCACCACACTGCCTCCCTTCGACTCCCTCTTGTGACCGCAAGCAGTGTTTTGCTTGCGGTTACAAGTGGTTGGCCCCGGCTGCCATGCGGCTGTCCCCGTCCCGATGGTACTTCTGGCACAGAGAGCATCTATAACAAGCACCCGCTGTGCCAGAAGTAACATCCCCGGCGCACACAGAGCTCAGTATGTGCTGCAGGGGACGGGACAGAGTCGGGGAGCCGCACGTCAGCCCAGTTCCGGACTGCAGAAGAGAAGATCCATGGTGGGGGAGCGAGTTGTGAGTTGTGTGCTGTTTTTTTTCCTTATCTGCTTTGCAAAATAAGTGGGCTAAAGTGGGGGGGAGGCAACAAAAGGGGGCTAAAATGGGGGGGAGGCAGCAAAAAGGGGATAATATGGGGGGCAGCAAAGGGGGATAACATGGGGGGTAGCAAAGGGGGCTATCATGTGGGGGCAGCAAAAGGGGGCTAACATGGGGGACAGCATAAGGGGTCTAACATAGGGGACAACAAAAGGGGGCTAACATGGTGGGGCAGCAAAAGGGGGCTAACATGGGGGGGCAGCAAAAGGGGCTAACATGGGGGACAACAAAATGGAGCTAACATGGGGGCAGCAAGAGGGGGCTAACATGGGGGGCAGCAACAAGAGGGGGCTAACATAGGGGGGCAGTAAAAGGGGGGCAGCAAAAGGGGGCTAACATGGGGGGCAGCAAGAGGGGCTAACATGGGGGCAGCAAGAGGGGGCTAACATGGGGGCAGCAACAAGAGGGGGCTAACATAGGGGGGCAGTAAAAGGGGATTAACATGGGGGTAGCAAAAGGGGGCTAACATTGCAGGGGGGCAGTAAAAGGGGGCTAACATGGGGGCAGCAAAAGAGGGCTAACATGGGGGACAACATAAAGGGGCTAACATGGGGGAGGGGCAGTAAAAGGGGGCTAACATGTGGGAGGGGCAGCAAAAGGGGGCAAACATAAGGGGGCTAACATGGGGGACAACATAAGGAGGCTAACATGGGGGACAAAATAAGGGGGCTAACATAGGGGGGAAACATAAGGGGGATAACATGGGGGCAACATAAAGGGGATAACATGGGGGCATCTATAAGGGGGATAACGGGGGCATCTATAAGGGGGACAACAAGGGGACATCTATAAGGGGGAAACATTGGGGGCCATCTATATGGGGGACTACACGGAGGGGGGGGGGCGTATACAATAGGGCATGTACTATAGTGGACCACACAGAGGAATGCATGTACTATAGTGGGATCACATAGTGTCAGGGCTACCCACTAAATGAGGGTGTAAAGGGGCCAATAGAGATGTGCAGTTTGTAGAGAGATGAGGATGGTGACAGAGTAAGAAGCCTAATATGTCTGTCTGGCAGATTCTGTGGATTCGTGGCTTGGAGAAGTTCTCATAACAGCACAGGACAGAAGATGAAAAGGGAAGAACTCCGATCAGAGAAGACTTCCCCTCTGAGTCACTGGATAAAACTGCACTGCAATGTATATGGTGTACAGAGCCTGTGTAGAGCTGGGGCTACCTCTATATGACTGGATGCGGTTATAGTGAGCTGTGTACAGTGGATTATTTAGAAGCAGCGGTGGTGTTAGCCAGTATGCGGTGGCATTAGTCAGTATGTGGTGGCATTAGTCAGTATGCGGTGGTAATATTTGTTACTTGTAATCTGGTACAGTGTATTATTGGATTTAGTATACTGAATAACAATATGGTGGTGATGGTAATATTTGCCTCTTGTTTACTGGTATTATTGGCAATATTGGTCTCAGTATTAGGGATTTGGTTAGTAACAGTATGGCGGTAATATGTATAGTGATAATATTTCCAATATACTGGTATTATTGGTAATATCGGTCTTGAGATATACCAATAGCATTGCTTGGTCGATTAAGGGGGGGGGGCCCAAGTTGACCTCTTGCACCAGGGCCCAAGAGTCATTAACTACGCCCCTGAGTGGTAGGTCACAATAGGTCTGTATAGGGCTTTGGGTACCTAGGGGTCCCATTGCGGCCCCAAAACAGACATTTACTTCCTGTGCTGTTTTGTCTCCTAACTGCAATTTTGCCATAATTTGCACAAAATCATGGCCAGTTTGCTGCATTTTTACCACAATTTTGCACAAATCATGGCAGAACTGCAGCAGGGAGACCAGGGAGACCATTAGCCAATGTTAGTGTAAATTCTGAAGGAACCTTATATGGGGCTATGATGTCACCACAGGTCCTTTAGAGTCTGCTCTATGGAGGAGGAAGACAAGAGCTGTAGGTATGTGGGAAGCGGGCAGGGAGGCTAATAATGTACAGGGTGTCTAGTCTGCTTTGGGAGGGGACACAAAAAAGCTTTTACTGAGAGAGAGGAGAGTCATGGGAGCAGTGTGTGTGTGTGTGTGTGTGTGTGTGTGTGTGTGCGCGCACACGAGGAAGGTCTTTTGGTCTAATATGGGGACTAAATAAATTTCTTTTCTTTGTATGTAAAGATTTTTCTTTGAGAGACATAACAAACAGCAACTGGGTCCAACATTGCTGATGGACAAGGTCCAAGTTGGCAAGTGGTAGTGGAGAGGATGCACGCTAGAGAGTCACCTATCCAAGCACTGACCAGTGATACATCATATGGAAAAAGTCCAACAGCATCCAATATTCAGTGAGAATCTTCACGCTTTATTGCATGATGAGTACAAAGATAACAGCTACGTTTGGACCTGCATTCTTTATGTATGTTTGATAAAGACCACCAGGTCAAAATGTTTCTTTCTACTCATCAAACAGTAAAGCTTGAAGATTCTTATTGAATATTGGATGCTGTTGGACTTCAGGGAGACGTCAAAAGTTTGATCAGTCAAGGTCTGAGTGTTCAGACTGCGACCGATCAGCAGAATGAGCCAGAAGAAGTCGCGCTCAGCGCATTCCACCGTGTCACGTGTAGAAACAGCCAGCATAATATTAGTCTATGGAGCACTTCTCTTCCTACTGACACAGAGCGGGGAGCGGATCTTTTCCCATTCAATCTACTGATCGTCAGGGTCTGATCGATAAAATTTTTTTGACATGTCTCTCTGACATCTCAAAGTTATTTTTTGGTGACAGGTACACTTTAAGTTTTTGGAGTGGAGAGTCATGAAGGGGTTAAGTATAAAATAATGTACTGTCCCCTACCCTTGGCCCCTTTTTAGGCCTGAGGACTTGAGCACAGTGCTGCCTGATAATTTTTCAAAAAACATTATTTATCTCACCACTTTAGTGCCGCCACAGTAACTGTGGGGTGGGGGGCCCAAGTTTGGTAAACAGCCTAGGGTCTATGGTCCACTTAAGGACCTATTACATGGCCGGATCTGGAGGAGCAAGCGAGCACTTGCTTGCTCCTCATTCCCCCCTCGCTGCCGGTGCTATTACATGCAAAACCAGCAAGCATGTGAGAGCGGGGTGGGCCACGGAGAGCTGCTGGGGGGGCCGCCCTGGCGATCTTTAAATCGCCCAGGTAGCCCATAGAGGAGAGCGGTGGTCCTTTTGCACGGAGCAACACCCAGCAGACTGTGCTATCAGCATTGTTTGCTTTCAACGTGTTGAAAGACAATGATCAGCCGACATCGTTCACCAAGCGATTATTGGCTGTAAATGCGTCCGATAATCGCCTGTTGGTCTTTAGGGCCGTTAATTTGCCACTGCTCCCTATTGAAATAAACATACACACTTGGCCAATGCGAGCATGTGTGTTTATAGTGGAGAAATAATTGACAGCTGAATAAGCATGTGGCTGACAGCTATCTAATGTGTATGGCTTTTAGTGCCAGTGAACACATTTGTCATGTGAACAGATTGACAGGACCAGACCTAAAAGGTTGACGTGATGACAGCTCATGGGTAAATGAGAAAAATACTCATGCCTCTATGGAGTCTGTGTGTTGTGAAATGATAGAATGAATTCCACTTGTAATCATTTATTTTGTTCTAATCTATGTATACATACATTCAGAATGTAATATATGGCAAAATGAGTGATAAGGGATAAAAGGTCAATACAAGCCCACAAGAAAATGTGCACATTTCAGTAATGCAGACACAAAAATGGCAACACTTTTTAGGAAGTTCTGTAGAATCACACTACAGTAGTGTGATGACCAACACTGAATTATGCCTAACTCCTGTTCCATGACATCAACATACTAAACTGCTTCTAAAAAAAATGATATACAGTGGTGCCTTGGATATAATCCAAAACCACTCTTAAACCAAAGCAAATTTTCCCATAAGAAATCATAGAAATGCAGACAATTGGTTTCACACCCCAAAAATAATGATTTATTATTCTGAATAACATGTAAACCAGATGAAACAAACATTCAGAAACAACAGAATATGTGATATTTTAAGTTACTGTAGAGTAATGGAGAGGATGGGAAACACAAGGGCTGACAGATACTGCAGGGAGTATGAAGGAATGAGCAGGGCAGATGTGGGCACAGTATAGCAGCACTCTCTGTCTGGGGAGAGAGGGGTTACAGCTATGGAGAGATTACCCCCACAGCCCTGTCCCCTGATGCAAGCCCCAGCCTGTAGTGCATCTGCCATGATTTGGAAGGTTAGGGAGACTTCCTGGGTCAGAGTGCTACAGTGCTGTAGACCCCGCTATGCAGACCATGCCCCTCCTTCATTCGCACTCCCACCCAGTACAGGGAGCTCTTAAACCAAAGCAGTGCTCTTAAACCAAGTCACAATTTTGAAAATCTGTGGGCTCTTAAACCAAAATGCTCTTAAACCAAGTTACTCTTAAACCAAGGTACCAATATATGTATGTATGTATATATATATATATTAGCCCTTCTAATCATTTGTAATGAATTTTAGAAAAAAGCCATGTCATATTAAATATGTCTAAGTGAAAAAGTCACAAAAAAAAAGTCACAAACAAATTCACCTGGTACTGACCAGACGTAGGCCTGCACCAGTTTTTGCGACTTTTTAAAAGGTCAGAAATTATAAATTGGGCGCAATCTTTGGGTGACTATGTGAGTCTTTGGGCGAATACTCAAAACAAGCAGATTAAAAGAAGTTGCATCTAGACAATATTCATCGTCGAATGCTGGTTCATAAATAGAACAAAAATGGTCGAAAATCTAATTATTCACCTTAAAATAGGCGCAAAGCTTTTGATAAATTTCCCCCTAAGTCTGTGTTTTCCCACATAGTATTTTGCTTTTATTTTGTAACATAAATTTGAATTAGCCAAATAGTGAAATGCATAAAACCAATCACACTACACAAATGAATGAGTGTGTAAATCACAGAATGGCAGAAGTTTTACATATAACAATCTGAGCTACAAGGCCCAAATACAATAACTGGTTACAGCAGGGGTGGGGAACCTCCGGCCCACGGGCCGCATCCGGCCCCTGACACCTCCGGATGTGGCCGCGGCTCCCCTGTGACGTGCGGAGGAGAAGGAGACGACACTCACCGCATCCTCCTGTGTCTGTGACAGCTGCCAGGAGGATGCTGTGAGTGCCAGCTCCTTCCCCAGCAGAGCGGCGCACATCTTTCTGTCTCCTGCAGTTGGCGGCTCTCTTGTGCTGGGCGCCGCGCTGGTGAGGCAGGAGCCCGCATACACAACATCTTCCTGTGTCTGTGTGGGGGGTTAACTAGGCCACCAGGGACATGACTGAGGGGGTTAACTAGGCCACCAGGGACATGACTGAGGGGGTTAACTAGGCTACCAGGGACATGACTAGGGGGGTTAACTAGGCCACCAGGGACATGACTGAGGGGGTTAACTAAGCCACCAGGGACATGACTGAGGGGGTTAACTAGGCTACCAGGGACATGACTGGGGGGGTTAACTAGGCCACCAGGGACATGACTGAGGGGGTTAACTAGGCTACCAGGACCATGACTGGGGGGGTTAACTAGGCCACCAGGGACATGACTGAGGGGGTTAACTAGGCTACCAGGAGCATGACTGGGGGGTTAACTAGGCCACCAGGGACATGACTGAGGGGGTAAACTAGGCCACCAGGGACATGACTGAGGGGGTTAACTAGGCTACCAGGGACATGACTGGGGGGTTTAACTAGGCCACCAGGGACATGACTGAGGGGCTTAACTAGTCTACCAGGGACATGACTGGGGGGTTAACTAGGCCACCAGGGACATGACTGAGGGGGTTAACTAGGCTACCAGGAGCATGACTGGGGGGGTTAACTAGGCCACCAGGGACATGACTGAGGGGGTTAACTAGGCTACCAGGAGCATGACTGGGGGGCTAACTAGGCCACCAGGGGCATGACTGGGGGGTTAACTAGGCCACCAGGGACATGACTGAGGGGGTTAACTAGGCCACCAGGGACATGACTGAGGGGGTTAACTAGGCTACCAGGGACATGACTGGGGGGTTTAACTAGGCCACCAGGGACATGACTGAGGGGCTTAACTAGTCTACCAGGGACATGACTGGGGGGGTTAACTAGGCCACCAGGGACATGACTGAGGGGGTTAACTAGGCTACCAGGAGCATGACTGGGGGGGTTAACTAGGCCACCAGGGACATGACTGAGGGGGTTAACTAGGCTACCAGGAGCATGACTGGGGGGCTAACTAGGCCACCAGGGGCATGACTGGGGGGTTAACTAGGCCACCAGGGACATGACTGAGGGGGTAAACTAGGCCACCAGGGACATAACTGAGGGAGTTAACTAGGCCACCAGGGACATGACTGGGGGGTTAATTAGGCTACCAGGGGCATCACTGGGGGTTAACTCCAGCTACTGGGCATCGCTAAGGATTCACATCAGGTACAAGGGGCATCACAGAGGGCTAACTACAATAGCAGGGGCACTAGGGGAACAATACTTTGCCTTGCCCCAGGTGCTGCAAACCCACGCTACTTACTGCCACGCATGGTATAACATTGAGTGCGGCCCTCAAATGATTTTATTAATGCCCGACCGGCCCTCGACATGGAAAAGGTTCCCCACCCCTGGGTTACAGTAACAGTACTATCAGAACCAGTCCTGCGTGATACTTATAATATTGCAAAGATCCATGACAAGCAGAGTCTTATGCTTGAAAATTAGGCAGTTTTTGCATTTATTTTGGTGAGCATCTAATGCCAAAATGATCAGTGAAGAATGCTGCAGTGCATTGCCCATTGCTTCAATGGTAGTATGAATTGTGGCACATATTTTATAGTACAGACATCTGAAATAGAATTTCTGCAGCATATTAACAAATAACTTGAAGGGGTATTCCACTCAAACATAACTTTTCAGTTGCTGCCCACGGTGAGACTGACAATCCAATCCATACTTGTTATTTTCTATTCAGCCTCCTCCAAGTGCTGAACTGCTTTGTGCTGAAGACACAAAAAACTGTATTTTTCTCCATCTCCACTTCCTCCCCCCTCTCTTTTGAGATGGCTGATGTAAACAAGTCCCCATCTGCAACTTTGTAATGCCGGGAGGGTTAATTACAGTGAGCTCATAAGCAACTTGACCTCAGTTTAACCCTCCCAGCATTACAAAGGAGCTGCAAAGTTGCAAATAAAACTGGCCAGGGACTTGTTAACATCAGTCGTCTTGAAAGGGAGGAAGGAGGAGGGGGAGACACAGAGAACAGCATACACACAGTTTTTTGTGTCTTCAGCTAAAAGCAGCAGCTGAGAACTGGGGGAAGGAGACTGAGTAGATAATAACAAGTATGGAATCAATTGTTAGTCTCACCATGGGCAGCAGCATATCGAAAGTAATGTTTGAGTGGCACTCCCATAAAACTGTGTATAGCTGTGTTACAGTACTGTTTTTTCTATATTGGTAAAATGTTGCAATAAAGTTATTTCCCATATTGAGTAAAACTGTAGGTAACAAAGGTTACTTTAATGCAGATGCATCCTGGGACTTGAATTTCACCATGTTAAAGAATGTGTTAAAACAAGTTTGTAGTTACACAATCTCGGGCATTAAATGTATCTTCCTGTAAATAAAATGGTTTTTTATATGGCCATAACAAAGCTCTGCTTTAGAGTATATAAATGTTCAGAACTACCAAAAAGACAAATGACAAATGAGCTAAAGTACTATTCCACTTCTGGAACAACCTATTTTATTGCTTCTATATACATTTTCTATATCTGAAAAACTTACTTTGAGGAATATTCTGCACCTATCCTAGACGTTATTTTTTTTTTTTTTATAAAAGACTAGCCATTATGCTTAGCAAGTTATTTTTTACTTTTATTTCATTATTGCTGTTGAAAGAATATTTACAAGTGTCACTGTTTTTCAGTTCCTGGCCCGTCGCCGGTGCTAGTGGAATGGTCTTGGTGATGATAACATTATTATCCCGTTTGTTGGTGATTCAGAAACCACCCAGAGATCCTTTGTTCTACAGTATGTATACTTTGTATTTGGTGTTATTCATTGCTTTTTTTTATGCTAAATATGAGAAGCATTCATCTAACATATAAGAGCACCAACAAAGGGAATTCAAGGGAGTATGATGTAAGGTATTAATAAACCACTCACCAAATATAAAAGCATCACACAAGAAGAAATGGTGCATGATGATACATGCCAATCCAAGGGTAATGGAAAAAGGATGGGGCGGGTACCTACTGTCTCATAGAGAGCAGTAGTTTTTACAGACAACATAAAAAATTGTATTCTATTTTAGTATGGAGGTGAGGTGACACTGGAAATATATATGTTGCAGTGAAATGATAGAATCAGGGATTTGATCAAATCCCGGAAAAAAATGAAATGACCAAGCCGTTCCATCATTTTCCTGAAGAAAGTCAGTGATTTGATCAAATCCCCGACCCCTTTCTGGGAAATGATGGAATGAATTCTATAATTTCCCCTGCAACATAGAATTAGCTTACTGTATTGCCTTGCTGCTCCCCCCAGCCTATCGGGAGGTCCGGTGCATGCCGCTCTCTGCTTACTGTATGGGGCCTCCTGATCCTTCAGCCTTTCTGTCAGGAGGTCTGGACCTCCTGCTTCCCCCAGCTTGTCGGGAGGTCAATTGCATGCAGCTCTGCTCCCCGTCCGCCTCTCTTCTCCCCGTCCACCCCACCACCATGCCAGCCGGGAGATCCGGCGCCATCATGGGCCTCCGCCTCGCCATCCACCCGGTGCTGCTGTGCCTGCTGGTAGGTGACAGGACGCGGGCGCTATCATGGGCCTCCTGCTCCCCATCTGCCTCTGCCACCTCTCTGCTCCTCTTCCGCCTCCATGCCAGGCAGGAGGTCCGGTGCCACCTTGGGCTTCCTCCTCGGCATCTGCCCGCTGCTGCTATGCCTGCTGGGAGGTGACAGGGTGTTGGCGCACTATCATGGGCCTCCTGCTCCATGTCCACTGCTGTGTCTGACCTGGGTGAGAAACCAGACTTGAATAGGTTACTCATTCCATCATGAAAGGGGTCAGGGATTTGATCAATTCCCTAGGTAACGGCGTGGTCATTTCATCATTTCCCAGGATTTGATCAAATCCCTGGATTCTATTATTTCACTGCAACATACACTCACCGGCCACTTTATTAGGTACACCATGCTAGTAACGGGTTGGACCCCCTTTTGCCTTCAGAACTGCCTCAATTCTTCGTGGCATAGATTTACCAAGGTGCTGGAAGTATTCCTCAGAGATTTTGGTCCATATTGACATGATGGCATCACACAGTTGCCGCAGATTTGTCGGCTGCACATCCATGATGCGAATCTCCCATTCCACCACATCCCAAAGATGCTCTATTGGATTGAGATCTGGTGACTGTGGAGGCCATTGGAGTACAGTGAACTCATTGTCATGTTCAAGAAACCAGTCTGAGATGATTCTACTTTTATGACATGGCGCATTATCCTGCTGAAAGTAGCCATCAGATGTTGGGTACATTGTGGTCATAAAGGGATGGACATGGTCAGCAACAATACTCAGGTAGGCTATGGCATTGCAACGATGCTCAATTGGTACCAAGGGGCCCAAAGAGTGCCAAGAAAATATTCCCCACACCATGACACCACCACCACCAGCCTGAACCGTTGATACAAGGCAGGATGGATCCATGCTTTCATGTTGTTGACGCCAAATTCTGACCCTACCATCCGAATGTCGCAGCAGAAATCGAGACTCATCAGACCAGGCAACGTTTTTCCAATCTTCTGTCCAATTTCGATGATCTTGTGCAAATTGTAGCCTCAGTTTCCTGTTCTTAGCTGAAAGGAGTGGCCCCCGGTGTGGTCTTCTGCTGCTGTAGCCCATCTGCCTCAAAGTTGGAGGTACTGTGCGTTCAGAGATGCCTACCTTGGTTGTAACGGTTGGCTATTTGAGTCACTGTTGCCTTTCTATCAGCTCGAACCAGTCTGCCCATTCTCCTCTGACCTCTGGCATCAACAAGGCATTTCCGCCCACAGAACTGCTGCTCACTGGATGTTTTTTCTTTTTCGGACCATTCTCTGTAAACCCTAGAGATGGTTGTGCATGAAAATCCCAGTAGATCAGCAGTTTCTGAAATACTCAGACCAGCCCTTCTGGCACCAACAACCATGCCACGTTCAAAGGCACTCAAATCCCCTTTCTTCCCCATACTGATGCTCGGTTTGAACTGCAGGAGATTGTCTTGACCATGTCTACATGCCTAAATGCACTGAGTTGCCGCCATGTGATTGGCTGATTAGAAATTAAGTGGTAACGTGCAGTTGGACAGGTGTACCTAATAAAGTGGCCGGTGAGTGTATATAACTAACAAGGTGGGAATGTATAATGTAAACATTTTTTAAGTGATTTTTTTGTTTTTACATTTTTTCATTTTACTATTTATATTTAAAAGAAGCTCTGTGTCTTTCTAATAGACTTTATTTCAATTTCTCAGTAATATCAATCTCTCTCCTTGTATACCTGTAAACTGCCAATAGTATCAAAAATTCCTTTAGTAATGCATTAAAATTACAATATTAAAAATTGATGAGTCAAACACAAAAAAAGGTGGCATGCCAGACTGGTATCAATCGCAATTTACAAAGATCATGCTCAAATCTGCAATGAAAAGTCCCAATAGTACAATATGTGATGGTCTCTAGTGACTAATGTTGTAAATATTACTACAAAAACCCAGTGGTTAATATGAATTTAGCTAGACAGGTACACTAGTGACCCTCAACCCCAATGTTATATGTACATTGTACACTATGTACTTCTAAAAAAACAAATCAAGCAAATAAAGGACTGTGCAGACTACATATCAATATCTTGACCAGCCTGGGATGCCACCACGACCCAGACGCGCATTTTGACCCTTTGTCAGGGAGTCAGGGAGGTTCTTTAGGTCCAGAGGCTGAAAATCATACCTAATACTTTTCACAGCTACAATTATATTATGAAAAGCTATAACTCTGAGTTGATACATTTTGCTTTTGCTACATTGTGGCAAACACAAGAGAGTAAAGTGATTGGTATTCTTGCCTCTGCTGGCAGAAAAAGCTACACTTAATACAACTGTTGTAAAACTTCTGTGCAAAGTATTGGGTTATTATAAAGAAGTAACAGAAATGTTCTTTACATAAACCTAGAAAAGGGAGTTATTGCTAAATGCACCCCATACAACCATGTGTCCAGGTATAGAGCTGTGTGCCCAGGGTACTCTGCTTATTTGACCTATTTTATGCTTTTCCTTGTAGTATACGCAGTATTCGCTTTCACCAGTGTGGTGGGTCTTATCATTGGACTTGAACAGGATGGAATTATAGATGGATTTATGACTCTATATTTAAAAGAGGTAACAACAGCAAACCTGCATAAAACTGATAACTCATGACAAGACACATGGCTTAGATACCCTGTGGTATCATTATTTTTTAGGATCCTTCTTTGTGGAATAGCACAGTGATCTGAACTATTCCATTCAGAAGACAAATGCAACCCCCCATTGGAAGCCTAAATGACACTTTGCGACATGGAGAGAAAGGAGCTGCTGCACATCACACCTATGGCTGATACTAATGCCGCTAGGCTATGTTTAAAAACCAACACCAGGATGTTGGTATATAATTTGATCAAACCATATTACCCCATGTACCAAGTGCCGGTCTCCTGGTTCACATGGGTCCCTTTGCTAAATGACACTTTGGCCTCTGTGTGATTTGGGTTTATGGCAGGGAAGCTTGGCTCTCCAGCTGTTGCAAAACTACAACTCCCATCATGCCTTAGCTTTAGGTTTTGCTGCCCAGGCATGGCTGTATGTTCTGGTATGAAGAGAGTCCATTTTGTCCACAGTAGTGCTCAGTATAACGATCAAGAACATACTAGCAGTGCCTATCAACAGTAATGCATTTAGTATGTACAAAATCTATATGCTAGGGGTGATAATATATGACATAATATTGTGCTCATTTTCTCTGTGTGTAGTTTTAATGTGACACTGTCCCTCCCTTTTTGCATTCTGACTCCTCTACACAGGTGTAAAGGATAAATTTAGCAGTTTTCATACCTTATTTTATATCATACATCATGCTGCTTGTTCCAATAAAAAGTAATCGTTTATCATCTGCAGATTGTCGTAAGTGGCCCATCAGTCATCGCCGCATAGGTCCCGCCCCCTCGACGCCCACTGGTATGGGCCAACCTAGAGGGGGTGGATCCTAGACCTTTAGGCCAGCCTGTTCCAATGGGCCTCGAGGGGGCAGGGCCTATGTGCTGATGACATCACAGAGGGGGATGGGCCTACGGTGGCGCTGTGGGCGGGGCTAAATGGCACTGATGCCGCGAAGCCCCGTCCACTTAACACAATCTGCAGATGATAGATGATCACTTTTTACTTGAACAAGCACCGTGACGTATGATATAAAATAAGGTATGAATTCTGAGGAATACACTTTTTCTAATATCAGTTGATCTCCACCTATGACTTGCTCACCTGTGTATCATATTGTGTTAGGTGTTTTTTACGCTACCTTTCTGTCTATTGATATGCACAGTGCAAATTGATTTACCCCCTGCCCCATTTTTCTTTTCCTGTACCCCCCTTATGCACTGTTTACCAATAAAAGCATTGAATAGTAAAAAAAATAAGGTATGAAATTGCTAAATTTACCCATTACACCTGTGTAGAAAAGTCATAATGCAAAAAGGGGGTGACAGTGTCACTTTAATTCTCTATTCACAGATCATGTTTTGGGCGGACATATAGCATGCATATTTGAAGGGTGCTGCAGATTATGACCTTTACTTGCTATGTAAAACTGATTCCCATTTTTTTTGGAGATTTTGCTTGTAAAAAGCACTGTCTACTCTATAGAGTCAATTTTGGCATGTGCTGGAAAGAAAAGTCTGATTAGTTGGAAGCCCACAATCTAAAGGATTTACAAAGGATCTGCTGCTATTATCTTGGAGCCAGATACCACAGGACACCTTCAGAGGTCTTGTGGAGTCCATGCCTCCACAGAGCTTTTATGGCTGCACAGAGTATTGGGGAACCTACACAAGATTAGGAACAGTGTATAGAGCCTGTGGTGTATATACAAGTTATTAAACATATAAAATCTATATCTAGAGAATGATTTTCATTATCTGCAACCATCTGCAACAACCAGAGTATCAGATCTATACTATAGACAACATGTGCTCCCCATGAAAAAGAACAAGCAGTTTGACCTGCTCCCGTGTCTCCATCTTTTCTAATGTTTACATGCATAAACCTTATGAACTAATCTATTCCACATACCCATAGCAACCTGACCACAGATTAAGACATACACGCGTCATATTCGAAAGCCACTGTATGTTATATGTGCTTGTCACATTTCATTTGTGCCTGTTTATTTTCTTCTGAAGAAATATTTTAATCTACCTTGCAGCTTTTATTGTTAAGTTCTTTCTGATCCAGAAAATAAATCTCTTTGTGGATTCATTTATTTTAATGCTAAATACAGAATGGAAACTATGTGCTGCAGATTACTCGTTCATAAGGGTTTTACAGTTTTTATACCAAGGTCACCCATTACTCTTGTAAGAGTGAGAAATTAAGTCAAAATAGACTGTGTTGCAGGGACAGGTACATACAGGTCTCTAGTGTGCAGACCCTGCAAAAGGCAGTCCTGACAGCACCTTTAAATAGGGGTGTAACTATTGTGAATGCTTAGGGTAAAAAATCTTTACAATCACACTGGTAGGGCCATTACAAAGTGTCTTCGCAGGCAAAATTACTCTTGTTTCCTTGGCTAGCTGACCTTGTCCTCGCAGGCAGTTACAGACAGTAAAGCCTTTATTTGCTTTACCATCATATCATGCTGACACTAGTTAACAAATCATTTTTGCTCATATTTTAAACAGCTGTTTTCTGCTAAAAAAAATGGGCAGGGAAACTCTTATGAATTTCCTATGAAGTTAATTAAATTAATTGACATGCCTTTTTTGGCTGTTTATAGCCTGAAAAGCGAATGTAAATACTGCCTTATTTTGGGATATGTTTCATTGTATACCAGTGACTTAGGGTGCTATTACATGGCCGATGGTGGCCCGATCAATACTGTAATAGAGTGCCGATCTACTAGATCGAAGCTCGTTTACTGGGCCTATTGTATGGCCCGATTGTTTAGCAAGGGGTGCACGGACATTGTTAGACAGTTTGTTAAACAGTTTTTACATTACCTATCTACGTTCCCGGTCTACTCCTGCGCTCTGCATGGTTCCTTCTCGGTCCAGCGCACTATAGCGTCAGAGTGGCCCATCAGAGCTAACAGACCACTAAAACCATCACTGGTCGGTGATTGGCTGAGCGGCCTGTCAGCTGAGATGGGCCGCTCCGAAGCTTCAGCACGCCATGCGGAGAACGGGAATGTAGATAGGTAATGTAAACTGTCTGTTGAATTGTCAGCCGCCGGCTGAACACATTGCTGTGAGGGTACACTACAGAATCCGTGCCTCCATGAACGGGTACGAGACACGGAATCTGGAACTTCTTTGCGCGGATTCCATAGTGTGAATCAGGTAGTGATCCGTGGTCAGGGCCTAAAGAAATGATCAGCCAATAATCATTTCATTGCCTGATGGTTGTCTTGAGCAATCAGCGGCCAAATCGGCCCGATACTGCCAATTATCACTCCGTGTAATAGGGCCTTTAGTCCAAAAATATGATGTAAATGGGACCATTTGATGACACAGCTGATACAGGCAGCTTTTTTTATTAGGCTATGTTCCCACGGTGACTTTTTTAGATTAAAAAACGGCAATTGTTTGATAATGATAGCTACTAACAATGATCATTATCATTATTTACAGCCGCCATTATAAAATAACGGCCGTTATTTTAAAAACAACAATCATTATTTTAGCTAAAACACGTTGTGGGAACATAGCCGTAATGTGATTGGTAATTTAATATGCTAAATGGCAATAAATATTTGTTCTCTGCTTCCATTATAGGGAAGAACTAGGTGCACTTTAGTATAGTCAAACAATCCTTGAGTAAATGTCAGGATACAGGTTTAACAAAAATAATTCCCCAAATCATGTTCTACAGTAGTTGAGGAAATAAATGAATATAACATTCTTGTCATGATTTTCATAGGTACTGTGCTTCTCTGCTAATCTTTATGTGAGCATCATGTCAGGTGAGGCTGCAGCTTATGTGTAGAAGATGAGTAGTCATTTCACCATCTGCCTTTCTCCCCAGACTGAGCCGTATCTGAACACAGCACATGGTCACATGATCTGTTACTGGGATGGCACAGCTCATTACCTGATGTACCTCCTGATGGTGGCAGCAATTGCATGGGAGTAAGTGGATTATTTAGTACTATTTTTTATGGACCGTTATATGTTGTAATGGCCAAAAGAAATAAATGGTCACGGTCGTTTCATTCAACTTCATCCCATGTGGTAGGTGATTCTTGACATAGTTGTAAATCATTTCATTTACCAAAAATTACTCTTTACCCCCTCCCCCCAAAAACAAAAACAAAAAAAATCTTCTGTAATCTTCTGTTTGCAGCCTGTTAGCCTCAGTTAATCTCTAGTAAGGGTCCATGCTGTGCCTGAAAGGTAAATCAAGGTTTTTCTCTTATCTTTTACCAGCTATACAGTTTTTGGCAACAGCCTCCTAATTGTAATTTTGCCCTCTATTTAGTCAGGTTTGCAAATGCAGTGCATCTATACCCCCCCCCCCCCCCTTTATAAGCCCTCTACAGTAATGTACTGTGTATCATCCCCCAGCACAGTGCCGGCCTGTTCAGCTCAGTGCACTTTTACTAGCACTGTGTAATTGTATAGCAGAGGTGTAAGTGCTGCCCTATGATTGGTCAGACAGAGGAGGGAAAGGAAAAAAGGTAACTGTAACAGCTCTGGTTTCACCACCTGAAACTGAGTAAATGAGAAATACCTGTGCACCATGGAGGGGACTGTCAGGAGCTCAATAACAACCGTGAGAGCACAACAGTTGTCACTGCTTTAAAGGGTTAATATAACAAAACCAATACAATATTTAACATAGTGCCATTTTTTAAAGGGAACCTGTCACCCCCCGTGCCGGGGTGACAGGCTCCCGACCCCCCGTTAGAGCCCCCTATACTCACCTGATCCCGCCGGGTCCCGCTTCTGGAGGTGGTCGGGTGATGAAGATCTCAGCCGCTGCAGCCCGGCGCGCGCGCTGAGAGATGAGTCCAACACCCATAGAGAATGACGGAGCGCTGGACTCTTCTGTCATTCTCTATGGGTGTTGGACTCATCTCTCTGCGCGCGCGCCGGGCTGCAGCGGCTGAGATCTTCATCACCCGACCACCTCCAGAAGCGGGACCCGGCGGGATTAGGTGAGTATAGGGGGCTCTAACGGGGGGTCGGGAGCCTGTCACCCCGGCACGGGGGGTGACAGGTTCCCTTTAAGCGTTTTGTGGTGCAGTGATACAAGTATGCTTCAGTTTATATAGTCATGCACAGAACAGTGCTGCTGCTTACTACTTTCTTATGTCTTACAGTCAGAGCTATAGGACCATTGGCCTTTACTGGGCAGGATCCATTGTGATGAGTATGATTGTATTCATTCCTGGAAGTATTGTTGGTAAGTAATACACCGTAATTTTTTTTAAACCAGAATTTTCCATCCAAAAATGGCTGTAAAATAGCCAGAAAAGACTTTGAGGGAATATAGCCTAAGGCTATATTCACACAATGTATCTTTTCCTAAAAGTATATCTTTTCCTAAAAGTATGGCCGTTGTTGCAATCGGCAACAACAGCCGTACTTTTTACGAAAAAAAAGTTGCTACGTTCGTCTTTTATGGAATCCCAGCATAGTATACGCTCTGGCCGTGATCTCTTGCGGCGCCATAGAAAACTGACATGTCAGAAAGGCCTGTGCAGTGGAGAGTTCTGATGAAAGAACATTGCGGCTGCAAAGATCATCCGCCTGGTACTGCAGTACCGGCCGAGATGATCTTTTCAGAGACAGGCCATTCCGCGACCAGGCTGGTCTCTTATGTGAACATGGCCTTAGGATGGATTCACACACAGTATATTTGAGTCAGTACTGGGTCAGTATTTTGCAACCTCAACCAGGAGTGGATTAAAAACACAGAAAGGATGGCCGCCATATAACGGTAGATAACTGCCATTATTTCAATACAACGGCCGTTGTTTTAAAATAACAGTAAATATTTGCCATTATATGGCGGCCATCCACTCAATTTCAACATTGTGTGAACAGATCCTTTCTGTGTTTTTAATCCACTCCTGGTTGAGGTTGCAAAATACTGACCAAATACTGACTGAAATATACTGTATGTGAACCCAGCCTAAGACTGTGTTCACACAATGTCATTTTGTGGCTGTCTTTTGGTAATAATGGCTGAAAGTAATGACCATGATCATTATTAGCAACCATAATAATCAAAAGACAGTCATTTAAAAAGACGGCTGCAAAATGACATTATGTGCACATAGCTTTAAGGTGCTTTAGTTATTTAAACAGCATAATCCAAATGTGTGGAAAATCAGTGATTGTAATATATATGAAGCCTTTCTCAGTGTTCCGATGTTGTGATATTGTGTTGGAAGGGTTTCATGAGAAATTGTAATCCATAACTAAACTACAGGATAAGTAAGGATGGACACATCTGTTGTTGTATAAAGACCTTATGTCCTCAGCTGTGCCTCCCCACCCTCTTCATCATTAGGAATGCCACTGGAACATTTTTTCCTGTCTGAACATTGCACAGTTGCCTTAACAATCCAGCTCATGTTCAGTATTCACCCAGCTGATGAATAGGAGACAATCTGCCTGGAGTATTCCTAATGATGAGGAGCGTGGGGAGGAGAGACAGAGAGGTTGTGCCAGCCTAATGCATACACAATCTAGGCCACTCCCATAGGGCATGGGGCTGCCAGTTTAAAAGTTGTTTTCTTAGGACAATAACTGCATCACCTGCTGAACGGACAGCAGGACAGATCTTGGATTAAAAGCAGCTATCCGAAGGTACAAGTGGTTTGGGGCGGTCAGATTGTGGGTACAGGGTCGCTTTAAATGACTATATGCAACAAGCAACCCGTGCTGGTGTAATATGTCCCCGAGCAGCCTGTCACTTCATTGAATATTTCAGCTAGAACAATTGATCTAATAATTCCCTAAGTAATATAATATATCACTTTGAATGTGTTGCAAGCATGATATACTACTCTGTAAACATAGAAGTCTTTTTTTCAACTAGGAAAATATGGAACAAGAATTAGTTCTGCATTTCTTTTGAACATCCTGTATGTTTGCCTTCCACTATGGGCCGGGTTTAGAATCTACAAACAACCATCTGTTACCAATAATCTATCTGTAAAGGTAACATTGTTTGTAAATCTAGTTGATAAGAACCATTACTAAAATTGAGGACAGTTTCTGACCTGTAGACTGGCCCTTTGTTAATGTTAATGCATTCATTGTATAAACTAGAAGCCTTACAGGCTAATGTATATAATGTGTAATATGTATAATATGAGGTCATTTTATTTGCCTGTTATTTCACCAGCTGCACAGAACTCCTGAACTATATAAATACAGAATATTATAGATTATATATTAAAATTGGTAAAACTTCTAATTTTGGGTAATTTGCTTCTCCCCCACTGCTTCTTACATGGAAAAGTCAGACTTGTTACTGTCACTGTTTCAAATACAACAGCAAATGCTCTTTGTTGGATCTGGGGTAACCAAACAATGCTACAAAATACATATACCCTTAGGCCTGGAATACTCGGAATATTCCTCCTAAGGACGTTATAGGTTACAACATAACATGTTGAAGGGGCCCTAAATTCTAAATAGCGATCCCAGTGTCTAATTCAGTCATAGGCTATGTTCACACAAAGTTTTTTCAGCTCCGTTTTGAGTCTAAAATAACGGACGTCATTTAGCAGCTGGTGTTTGTATATTACTCTAGTTTGGGTTACTAATTGGCCTTTGGGTGTGGCCTAATTGAAAAGTCCATTAAATTTATTAGTAAAAACTGAGAAAGAATGGTGACAAAAGAAAAACTGAATGTGAACAACTAATAAAAAATGTCCGCTGTTTGCAAAAGACGTCCGAAAAAAATGATCATGTTCATTATATTGATTTCTGCGGTAAAAACGTCCATTATTCAATGTATTTTGCGCAATGGACGTTCGTCTTCCCAAAAATGAACGTTATTTTTCTATTCTCTATTCTATTTCGTTCTCTTTTTTTGACATTGTGTGAACATAGCCTTAGACTGCAGACTCCACTGACAAGCCTTAAGAGAGGGAGCTCTCTCCAGTTACACAGTACAATTGGGATCGTATTTTTAAATCACAACTTTTCTGAGGCTATTTGTACATTATGGCACTGTTGTTTCAAAACACTTTTGACATGTAAGAGAGATGTCAAAAGTTTTGATCAGTGTTCAGACCCATACCAATCACAAGAAGGAGCCAGAAGTCCGCTCTCAGCTTGGTCCTCTCCAGGCTCTGTGATGGCTCCAGACTGTGATGAGCCGGGCTTATGATGTTAGTCTATAATGGCATATTTGTCTAATAAACCCAATTACAAAGTTTCTTAAAATCGCCTGGACTATTGGTTTCTGCAAAAAATGTTAATGACAGTGACACTTACACTCACCGGCCACTTTATTAGGTACACCATGCTAGTAACGGGTTGGACCCCCTTTTGCCTTCAGAACTGTCTCAATTCTTCGTGGCATAGATACAACAAGGTGCTGGAAGCATTCCTCAGAGATTTTGGTCCATATTTACATGATGGCATCACACAGTTGCCGCAGATTTGTCGGCTGCACATCCATGATGCGAATCTCCCGTTCCACCACATCCCAAAGATGCTCTATTGGATTGAGATCTGGTGACTGTGGAGGCCATTTGAGTACAGTGAGCTCATTGTCATGTTCAAGAAACCAGTCTGAGATGATTCTAGCTTTATGACATGGCGCATTATCCTGCTGAAAGTAGCCATCAGATGTTGGGTACATTGTGGTCATAAAGGGATGGACATGGTCAGCAACAATACTCAGGTAGGCTGTGGCGTTGCAACGATGCTCAATTGGTACCAAGGGGCCCAGAGAGTGCCAAGAAAATATTCCCCACACCATGACACCACCACCACCAGCCTGAACCGTTGATACAAGGCAGGATGGATCCATGCTTTCATGTTGTTGACGCCAAATTCTGACCCTACCATCCGAATGTCCCAGCAGCATGCGAGACTCATCAGACCAGGCAACGTTTTTCCAATCTTCTACTGTCCAATTTCGATGAGCTTGTGCAAATTGTAGCCTCAGTTTCCTGTTCTTAGCTAAAAGGAGTGGCACTCGGTGTGGTCTTCTGCTGCTGTAGCCCATCTGCCTCAAAGTTCGACGTACTGTGCGTTCAGAGATGCTCTTCTGCCTACCTTGGTTGTAACGGTTGGCTATTTGAGTCACTGTTGCCTTTCTATCAGCTCGAACCAGTCTGCCCATTCTCCTCTGACCTCTGGCATCAACAAGGCATTTCCGCCCACAGAACTGCCGCTCACTGGATGTTTTTTCTTTTACGGACCATTCTCTGTAAACCCTAGAGATGGTTGTGCGTGAAAATCCTAGTAGATCAGCAGTTTCTGAAATACTCAGACCAGCCCTTCTGGCACTAACAACCATGCCACGTTCAAAGGCCCTCAAATCACCTTTCTTCCCCATACTGATGCTCGGTTTGAACTGCAGGAGATTGTCTTGACCATGTCTACATGCCTAAATGCACTGAGTTGCCGCAATGTGATTGGCTGATTAGAAATTAAGTGGTAACGTGCAGTTGGACAGGTGTACCTAATAAAGTGGCCGGTGAGTGTATATAAGTATATAAGTACATATAAAACAGGCTAAAAAGAACTTCTCTAAAGCTATGAAACATTATGGTATTTTTAGGATACATCATGAAACTGATTTAATGGCAAGCATGTTATTTAGGGTTTTTATTAATGGGTATAATCTAAATGTTTTTCTATTAAAGTGTCACTGTCGTTATAACTTTCTAACTCTAAATCAACAGTAGATGTGATATAAAGCAAGTTTGCAATTTACATTTATTATTTATTTTTTAGTTATCATGGAAAGCACAGCATGTCCTGTTTTCCGACTTTTTCTTTCTCAAAAAACAGGAAACAGTCAGAAAACAGGATGTTCTGTGTATCCCAGGCCACCTGAGTGAGCGCTCACGGGGAGGAGGCAGTCATGTGAGCCGTGACTCTGTACTGGCCGGAATTCCTGTGTTTAGTCTCTTTTTTTCCAACCAGCACAAGTGAGAAAGTCTGCCTTCTGGAGACTGGACCTGGATTTCTGGTAAGTTCAGCTTTGTGTTACAGCATGATAACAACAAAAATAATAATGAATGTATATTGCAAACTTGCTTTATATAACATCTACTGTTGATTTAGATTTTGAAAGTTATAACAACAGGTACATTTTAAAGAGAACCTATCATCTAAATTTCACTGTCCCTAATATTAAAGTATATCTTTCCCTAAGTCTATCTATGAAGATACAGACTGCCTTTGCAGTCTGTATCTTATGCCTTACCTACTACTCTGTGCCGGTGCAGCAGGGTCGGCGCCGCCATCTTGATTACGTCCTTGCGTTCCACCGCTGGAACGCAAGTTACGTCATCAAGATGGCGGGGCCGGCCTTGCTGCACAGAACAGAGTAAGTAAAGTAGAAGATACAGACTGTAAAGGCAGTCTGTATCTTCATGAAGTCTATTTATGAAGATACAGACTGTCTTTACAGCCTGTATCTTCTACTTTACGTAATCCTCTGTTCTGTGCAGCAAGGCCGGCCCCGCCATCTTGATGACGTAACTTGCGTTCCAGCAGTGGAACGCAAAGACGTAATCAAGATGGCGGCGCCTGCCCTGCTGCACCGGCACAGAGTAGTAGGTAAGGCATAAGATACAGATAAATAGACTTCATGAAGATGCAGACTGCCTTTACAGTCTTATACTTTACCTAATCCGCTTGTTTGGTTTAGCTAGGACGGGGGGGGGGGGGGGGGCGCCACCTTGAAGACGTAACTTGCGTTTCAGCGGTGGAACGCAAATTATGTCATCAAGATGGCACGCAAATGACGTCATCAAGATGGCGGGCCCCCCCGGCCTTGCTGCCGCTCTGCATGACGGGAGTTTCCTGTCTCGCGCTGGCTCGAGGAGCCGGCGCGAGGCAGGAAAGTAAAACAGGAATATTTTAAAAACGCAGCTTTAAAATTAATTAATTATATTTACAAATATTGTTAAATTGTGTGCTATATTCACACTGTATATTTTCTGCTGCAGTACTGGTTGGGACGATCTTTTCAGAGATGGCCGGTCTCATACGTAGTGTGAACATAGCCTAAGTAATAATGTTAAAGTGATATTATCAGCTGCAGCCGCAATAGCAATCACAGTGAAGCAAGCGCTCTACCAAGGTGGGGAGAGGAGGGGAGCAGAGAAGTCCCGCCTCAGTGACACTGTCACTCAGGTGGCACCAAGGATTAAAGGAAACCAATCATTTAAAAAACGGCTATAACGCTATGGGAATGTGCTGTAGCCTCAAACTTACCGCCGGACCTCCCGCAATGAATTTGAGGCTTTCTGCACCTACTCAGTACGGCGCGGACCGGACCCGCTGTACTGTGCATGAGCGGCACAGAAAGAACGTAGGCGTGCTGATGTTAGGGACAGCACGCCTCTTGGTGATGTCGCCACAATTATGCAGGCTAATCACGCCCAGAGGTGATTACTACTCCAGAACGCCCAGGGACCATGACTATTTGCCACAGCTCACCGCCCACCGTGACTACTTGGGGGTAATTTACATACAGGGCACCAACTTAATAAAGTAAGTTTTCGGGCTGTACACTCCAGGGACGGGGGGGTGTAGAAGCAGGTTTGAGAAGTGTGCTGGATGCTGCTACAGCACATTCCCATAGCGTTATAGCCATTTTTTAAGTGATTGGTTCCCTTAAAAACCTTTTTTTCTGCAAAGACAAGCCTCATACCTCCTTAAGTTTCTGTTCAAACTACGCAATTTGCACAGAATTTTAAGCAGAATTTGCAGCAACACGTGTAAGACATGTGCTGTGAATGTTGTTCGGGCAGTCACAGGTGACAGTATCACTTTAAGGCGTAACTGTCATGTTTTTTTTTTTATTGCAGAAATCAGTAGTATAAGCGATTTTAAGAAACTCTGTAATAGGTTTTATCAGCCAAAAAAGCCTCCTTCTGTACTCAAGAAGCAATCTCCCAGCCTCCCCCCCTGACTTCTTATCTGTGCATTATCAGGCAAACACGTCTTCATTACAGAGAAGCCAGTGAAGACGGGCTCTGCTCTCTCCATTGTAAGCCTATGAAGGGGGAGGGGCTGAGGGAGATGAGGGAGCAGGAAGAGGTGACATGAAGGTCAGCTGTCTGTAGACTCTCTGGGCACCTAAACCGCAGGATTCTGGGGTCAGAAAGGTCAGTGCTTATCTATGAACTTACTGAGAGAAGATTGCAGGGTGTTGTGCTGTGCAGGACTGCTCCGTGCTCAGTCACTCCTAACAGCCCCTCCCCTCTCCATAGCCACATAATGGAGACAGAAATCCTGCTTCATTTGATGTGAGGGGGGAGGCTGGGAGATTGCTTTTTCAGTCCAGAAGGAAACTCTTTTAGTACATAAAACCTATTACAGAGTTTCATAACCCCTTAACGACCGCGGGCGTATATTTATGCCCTGCGGTCGGTAAGGACGTTCAGAGCGAGGCCGCGTTGCGGGCCGAGCCGCTTGTAGCCTGGGACCGCAGGTATTAGCGGGCACAGTCCGATCGCCGTGCCCGCTAATACAGTAATCGGATGCAGCTGTCAAAGTTGACAGCTGCATCCGATTACCGTTTGCAGCGTCATCCCTGGTGTCTAGTGGGGAGATCACTCCTCTGGGATGTTATCCCGGAGGAGCGATCTCCGTTTCTGAAGCCGGCCGGGGACCGCTCCAAGATGGCGCCGTCCCCGGCTCGGCACTCGTTTACTTCCGGCTGCAGCAGCCGAAAGCAAACGAGTGCCTATCTCATGGATCATCTCTATGAGAGATCAAAGCACTTATACTAGAAGTCCCCTAGGGGGGCTTCTAGTATAAGTGTAAAAGTAAAAAAAAAAAAGTGTCATTATTAATAAAAAGCCCCCTCCCCTAATAAAAGTTAGAATCACCCCCTTTTCCCAGGATATTAATAAAAGTAAATAAATAAATAAACAAACATGTTTGCTATCGCCATGTGCGTAATCGCCCGAACTATAAATTAATCACATTCCTGATCTCGTACGGTAAACGGCGTAAGCACCAAAAAATCCCAAAGTGCAAAATTGCGCATTTTTGGTCGCATCAAATCCAGAAAAATGTTAATAAAAAGCGATCAAAAAGTCGTATATGCGCAATCAAGGTACCGATAGAAAGAACATGTCATGGCGCAAAAAATGACACCTGACACAGCCCCATAGACCAAAGGATAAAAGCGCTATAAGCCTGGGAATGGAGCGATTTTAACCCCTTAAGGACAGAGCCTGAAATGGCCTTAATGACAGAGACAAATTTTATGAATATGACCAGTGTCACTTTATTCATTAATAACTTCGGGATGCTTTTACCTATCCGGCTGATTCTGAGATTGTTTTCTCGTGACATATTGTACTTTACATTTCTGGTAAATTGGAGTCGATACTCATAACAAATCTTTATGAAAAAAACCCAAATAATGTGAAAAAATGTGAAAAAATGCATTTTTCCAAATTTGAAACTTTTTTGCGTATACAGAAAATGGTTATACCACATAAATTATATATTAAATAGCATTAGCAACATGTCTACTTTATGTTGGTGGCATTTATTAAACTATCTTTCATTTTTTTTAGACAATAGGAAGCTTAAAACATTAGCAGCAAATTTCCAAATTTTCAGTAAAATTTCAAAATCAGATATTTTTAGGGACCTGTTCAGGTTTAAAGTGTATTTGAGGGGCCTGTATGTTAGAAAGCCCCACAAAGCACCCCATTTCAGAAACTGCACCCCCCAAACTCTGCAAAAGCATATCCAGAAAGTGTTTTAACCCTTTAGGGGAGTCACAGAAATAAAAGCTAAGTGTGTAAGGAATTTGAAAATTTTAATTTTCTGTGCAGAGATTTTATTGTAATCCAATATTTTTCATAATTATAAACCTATTACCAGAGAAATGCACCCCAATAATTATTGTCCCGTTTCTGCAGTTTATAGAAATACCCCATATGTGACCCTATTGCGCTATTTGACGCAACCACAAGCCTCAGATATAAAGGAGCGCCTAGTGAATTTCAACGCCTCCGTTATATTTGGTCATTTCTGACTGTACCACTTCAGGTTGGCAGAGGCTCTGGGGTGCCAAAACCTAAAAAACACCCCTAAAGGGACACCATTTAGAAAACTACACCCCTCAAGGAATGTAACAAGGGGTGCGGTGAGCATCTGGACCCCACAGGTGCTTCACAGATTTTCCGAACAATATGGCGTGAAAAAAGAAAAATTTATTTTTTACACTAAAACGTTGTTCTAGCCTTCAATTTTTCATTTTCTTAAAGGGATAAGAGGCAAAAAAAGACAAGAAATGTGTAGCGCAGTTTCTCCCGAGTACGGAAATACCCCACATGTGGCGATAGAGTGCCAAGGGGGCGCAGGACGAGCCTCCAAAGGGAAGGAGCGCCAATTGGCTTTTGGAAGCTGAATTTCACTGAAAAGGATTTCAAGGGCCATGTCGCATTTACAGAGCCCTCGTGCTGCCAAGACACTGGAAACCCCCCACAAGTGACCCCATTCTGGAAACTACACCCCTCAATGAATCTAACAAGGGGTTCAGTGAGCATATGGACCCCACTGGTGACGGGCACAAATGTGGAACAATGTGACGTGAAAGGGAAAAATTTCATTTTTTCACTTTCATGGCACAAATGTGCCCGTCATCAAGGGGTCCATATCCTCATTGCACCCCTTGTTAGATTCCTTGAGGGGTGCAGTTTTCAGAATGGGGTCACTTGTGGGGGGTTTCCAGTGTTTTGGCAGCACAAGGGCTCTGTAAATGCGACATGGCGTTCATCATCCATTCTAGCCAAATCCAACCTCCAAAATCCAAATGGCGCTCCTTCCCTTCGGAGGCTTGCCCTGCACCCACATGGCGCTTTATGTCCACATGTGGGGTATTTACGGACTCGGGGGAAATTGCTCTACACATATTGTGTGTTTTTTTCTCTTTTAACCCCTTGTGAAAATGATAAATTCAAGGCTAAACCAACATTATAGTGTAAAAAATGTAATATTTCATTTTCACGCCACATTGTTCCACATTTGTGCCCGTCACCAGTGGGGTCCATATGCTCACTACACCCCTTGTTACATTCCTTGAGGGGTGTAGTTTCCATAATGGGGTCACTTCTGGGGGGTTTCAACTGTCTTGGCAACACAGAGGCCTTTTGAATGCAACATGGCCCCTCAAAATCCATTCCTTCCAAATCCAGCCTTCAAAAACGAAATGGCGCTCCTTCCCTTCAGAGGCTTGCCCTGCACCCGCACGGCGCTTTATGTCCACATGTGGGGTATTTACGGACTCGGGGGAAATTGCTCTACACATTTTGTTTTTTTTTCCTCTTTTAACCCCTTGTGAAAATGATAAATTCAAGGCTAAACCAACATTATAGTGTAAAAAATGTAATATTTCATTTTCACGCCACATTGTTCCACATTTGTGCCCGTCACCAGTGGGGTCCATATGCTAACTACATCCCTTGTTACATTCCTTGAGGGGTGCAGTTTCCATAATGGGGTCACTTGTGGGGGGTTTCAACTGTCTTGGCAACACAGGGGCCTTTTGAATGCAACATGGCCCCTCGAAATCCATTCCATCCAAATCCAGCCTTCAAAAACCAAATGGCGCTCCTTCCCTTCGGAGGCTTACCCTGCACCCGCATGGCGCTTTATGTCCACATGTGGGGTATTTCCGTACTCAGGGGAAATTGCTCTACACATTAAATGTTTTTTTTTATCTTTTAACCCCTTGTGAAAATGAAAAAATCATGACAAGATTAATGATTTAGAGTAAAAATTTTACAAAAATTACACTAAATGTTGGTCTAGCCTTGATTTTTTTCCATTTCCACAAGGGGTTAAAAAAGAAAATGAACACAAAACGTGTAGGGTAGTGTCCCCTGAGTACGAAAATACCCCACATGTGGGCATAATGTGCCATATGGGCACAGGGCAAGTCACCAAAGGGACAGAGCGCCATTTAGAGGCTGGAATGGAGGATGGAGGCCATGTCGCAATTACAAAGCTCCTGTGCTGCCAGGACAGTAGAAACCCCTGACAAGTGACCCCATTCTGGAAACTACACCCCATAAGGAATCTAACAAGATGTGCAGTGAGCATATGGACCCCACTGGTGACGGGCACTTACGTAGAACATGTGCCAAGAAAATAAAAAATAAAATTTTTTTCATTTTCACGTCCCAAATGTGGCCGTCACCAGGGGGCCATATCCCCGCTGCCCCACTTGTTAGATTCCTTATGGGGTGTAGTTTCCAGAATGGGGTCACTTGTGGGGGGTTTCTACTGTCCTGGCCGCACAGAGGCTTTGTAATTGCATCATGGCATCCTCTAATGGGAATGGCAGCCATACCTACTTAGCTGGGGAAAAGGGACAATTCTAATTTATTTGGGGGTATTAGGCCAATTATTAGTTTATAAGGTTGAAAATGACAGGTGTCCATCAAACTCAACCTGTGTTGATCCAGAGGAAGGCAAAAAACCCTCGTGAGGCAGACGACAGTAGCCTCATCACAGGGGAAAAATTACTTCCCGACTCCATATTGGCGATCAGAATAATCCCTGGATCAACGTGACCCCTGAAATAGGAATAAGGGACAGAATTTAGATAATGTAGATCCCCAATGACGTGTGGTGCGCCTTGGAGCGATCCAGTATGCAGAGGCCGGGGGGATCAGGACAGGTGTCACACTGGAAAATGTTGTCCTTCCTGATCCCCCTGTTACCCCACACTCTGCACTTCTTCTGGGGTCTCCTGTTCTCCAGTGTGCGGGACGTCACCTGGAAAATGTTGTCCTGGTGCGATCCGGGGTCCTTCATATCCAGAAGCACTGGGTCCGCTCCATGGCTGCTAAATATTAGGGCGCTATTACTACTTCTGATATTTTCGGATTGTGCCGCAAGCTACAGTAGCTCAGGCAGCGAGGGACCGGAAGAGGGGGTGCTGGTATAAAAGTTATCCCCGTACAGGTGGTAACCTTTATCCAGCAGTGGGAAGATCAGTTCCCGGACGATCTTCCCACTAACTCCGAGGATGGGGGGGCATCTGGGGGCATCTGGGGGCTGCATTCGGGTGTCCCTTCCTACATACACTCTAAGGGTACGTGCACACTGCGGAATCGCGACAGATAACCCTTCGTGCATTCCGCAGTTGGCACCCACCGGCGGACTGATGCAGGCGCACGTCTCCACACCTGTCATAGACTCCATTCTATGCACGGGCAGATTCCGCTCTCCGTCCAACGTGTTCATTCTTTGGATGGACAACGGATTCCGCCCGTGCATAACATGGAGTCTATGACACGGGTAGAGACATGCGCCCGCATCAGTCCGCCGGCGGGTGCCAGCTGCGGAATGCACGAAGGGTTATCTGTCGCGATTCCGCAGTGTGCACGTACCCTAAGTCTGTAAGTGTACCCTGAGGTACGCTCACACAGTTTAGAGAATTTCACGCCATACAGTCATCTCTTATTGGGACGGTACTGGCGGAAAAGACGTGTCGGGGGGGCAGCGTACGCTACGCTACCCCCAGACACGTCACTGGATGATGAGGATGATGAGGATGAATGGAGGAAAGAAGGATCCCCCCATTCATCCTCACTGGCTGTTTTGGTGTCGGAGGCAATAATAACGTATGCGTCCGACACCGAAAACACCCTGGGGGCCATCTTTATATGGGGACTAGTATATGGGGTATGTAGTGGTGTAGTGTCAAACTTTATTCAATGTAGTGTGGTGTAATGTAGTGTTTTTTACGTGTTTTTTATATAGTATAAAAAAAAATCCTACGCCAACAAAGGAGTTGCTGATAAATGCCGCACTTATGTGCGGCACTTATTAGCAGACTGTGGCAGTAGAATATAGAAAAAAAACACCCTACGCCAAAAAGGAGGAGTTGCTGATTAGCAGCGCACTTTCGTGCGATGCTGATCAACACTCAGCGGCGATAGGGTGCGGAAAATAGAAAAAAAAAAAATAATTTTTTCTACATTCTGAACATCCCTGTAGCTGCTGATAAGTGTATTACACATATCAGCCGCTAGAGGGCAGCAGAGCGCAAAATACGGAAAAAGCCGACGCTGGAGCCGAAAATAGCCGAGAGAAGCCGAATGTGACGTCATGGAAGAAGCCGAAGACCCGAACGAAGACGAGGACGCCTTGAACCCGGAAGACGCCGATCAGGAGCCCGGGACAGGTGAGTAATGTACAAATACCTGCTCTGGACCCCTCGGCTACCTAGCTGAGGGGTCCAGGGCAGGTATTTACTATTTTGTGGGACTCTGATCGCCGTGCCACCGGCCCGATCGCCGTGAACGGCCAGCCGGCCGTTCACGGCGATCGGGCCGGTGGCACGGCGATCACCATTACTTTTTACAGTAATGGCGGTCGGTGCCGTCCTCGGACAGCACCGACCGCCATTTTTTTCCGGGTCATCGGGTCGCCGATGACCCGGAAAGGTTCCGATCGCCGCTGTTTGCTGATCTGAATTGATCAGCCTATAGCGGCGATCGTAAGCCACCCCCCGTGCCGTGAAGCTAAGATGGCCTGCTATGATTTATAGCAGGCCATCTTCCCCGACCGCTGTGTGTGAACACGCAGCGATCGGGGAAACATCGGGCGTAAATTTACGCCCTGATGCGCCAAGTACCAGGGCGCGAGGGCGTAAGTTTACGCCCGATGTCGTTAAGGGGTTAAGGAACGTATATTTGTAAACAATGGTTTTAATTTTTTACAGGCCATCAGATACAATGAAAGTTATATATGTTACATATCGTTTTAATCGTAACGACTTGTGGAACATATATAACAAGTCAGTTTTACCCCAGGGCGAACGGCGTAAAAACACATATCCACTAAAAACACAAAATGTGTTTGTTTTTTTTCAATTTCACCACACATTGAATTTTTTCCTGCTTTTGCAGTGTACTTTATGCAAAAATTCAGCCTGTCATTGCAAAGTACAATTAGTGGCGCAAAAAATCAGGGCTCATGTGGGTTTCTAGGTGAAAAAATGCAACTGCTATGGCCTTTTATGCACAAGGAGGAAAAAACTAAATCGCAAAAATCAAAATTGCCCCGGTCCTTAAGGGGTTAAAATAGCTTGTACTGTTGATATTTAATGTTTTCAGAAAAATGACCCTGAAATGACAGTTACGCTTTAAGTTTTAATATGAAATATATTATGGTTTAAAATAGCCATTATTCTTGATCAGTAGTACATTATTTACTTGTAAGCCTTATGTTGTTTTCTGCAGGAAGTCCAGAATATTCAGCAAAAAAATATATTTCACAGACCGTCTGACCTGTTGCTGGCCATGTACCTGATTACTGCAACTATCTTCTGTATTTTCAGGGGAATGGTGAGTTAGCTACTGTACCCATTCACATTGAGTCCAGTACTTTGTTCAATGAAGATTAAAATGAATTTGTCAGCTGCAATTCGCATCCCAGACTCCTGACACTGTTAAAAATCTTGATAAATAGCTGTTAGGTCAAAACATGGAAAAATTATTTTATTCTTCTGTGCAAGCTGGAATGCCTCATCTTTTCCCTTCCCATCCCAAACTCTGCTTGATTGACAGTCAGCTGCAAGCTGGAACAGGAGCTTAGAGGTATTACAGATTGCAGCTGTTCAGGAGCCTTGGGACAGCCTCTTTGTGCTAGAGACTTAAAGCTTTTTTTTCTATGATATGGAAGCACAGGTGGATATATGAAAGGTACTGTGTGTCTCCTTGACCTAACAGCTGTCTAACAGTTTCAGCAGTTTGGAATGTGAATTACAGCTGACAGATTCATTTTAAATAGGTGCAGAGTGACACATGGATACAATTTTTATTAAGCAAGAAGAGTCTGATTTCAGCTGTAGGAGGTACACAGGGAGCTGTTGTCAGTAAGTGCTGTGAGTACACTAATATTGTACACTGAACCATTTTACTATAAACTGTCCAACCCGTTTAACTGACCTGAATGGAACCAATGAGTTGTGTATATGTGAAAACATTGATGTTGGCGGTGATGTAAAATCACACAAAGTCTTTAAAGATATTGTCCAGCGAAAATCTTTTTATTTCAAACCAACTGGTTTCAGAAAGTTATATAGATTTGTACTTTACTTCTATTTAAAAATCTTCCGCCTTTCCATACTTATCAGCTGCTGTATGTCCTGCAGGTAATTTTGTTTTCTTTTTAGTCTGATACAGTCCAAGACAGAACTGTCCAGAGCTCCTGCTCTTGACAGTTCCTGACATGGACAGAGATGTCAGCAGAGAGTACTGTGTCAGACGAGAAATAAAACACCACTTCACCACAGCAGCTCATCAGTACGGGAAGACTTGAGATTTTTAAACAAAAGTAAATTACAAATCTATATAACTTCCTGAAACCAGTTGATTTGAAAGAAAAAGATTTTTTGCTGGAGTACCCCTTTAAGACGCAACTGTAGAAGGCACAAATCTGAAGTCTGACAACAGAACCCACACCATTTATTATGCCTGTAAATTCAAGCAAAGATAGTTTAGCATAAATAACTGATAATGGAGATCATTTATATTTCATTTTTTTTATATACCGTATATTTTCTGTGTTCACATTGTATATATGGTACATTGATGTGGAAATTGAATTTCCTGTGCTACCCCTGATTGTTTGGTGCCCTTTCTGTGCTTACATGATGTGTATATAGCGGCCATTCTGATGGTTAGATGGGACCTGATGGTCAGTGGTTTGGTTACTGGTGGATGGCTTGTGATTGTCTCATTGGTATTGGAAGAAATATCTGGAGAAAAAAAACGGGTAAAACTGCAAATGGTTAATATGTGTGCATTTTACCCTGGTCCGCAGATTGCTCTAGACTGCCCTTCTGATCTCTGTCGACTATATATACAACTTCAAGAGCCATATATAAGAGACCCTGCTGCCTACCCAAAACTCCAGGTAAATTACGTGAAGCTACCCAAACTATATCCATACTGAACATTCTCTACATATATGTTACCTTTCTATAAATGAATAAAAATGATAAAACATTGATAAAACCATTATTTTTGTCTAACACAGCTAAAAAAACTCAGTTACACCGATTGATGTAGGAATATTCCACCATGTTTATTCTGCTTCATTGCTGAGTGTAAACATGTCTGTGATCAGCCGACAAAATTATTTTTTTTTTTCCCATTGAAATCATTATAATGGTGCGTTCACACCTACAGGATCTGCAGCTGATTTTCTGCAGCAGATTTCATTTAAATAATTGAACACAGCATCAAATCTGTTGCAGATCCTGTAGGTGTGAACGCACCCTTAGGCTGCGTTCACACTACGTATATTTCAGTCAGTATATTTATATTTCAGTCAGTATATTTCAGTCAGTATTGTGGTCCTCATATCTGTTCACACAATGTTGAAATTGAGTGGATGGCCGCCATTTAATGGCAAATATTTGCTGTTATTTTAGAACAACGGCTGTTATATTGAAATAATGGCAGTTATTTACCGTTATATGACGGCCATCCACTGAATTTCAACATTGTGTGAACAGATCCTTTCTGTGTTTTTAATCCACTCCTGGTTTTGGTTGCAATACTGACTGAAATATACTGACTGAAATATACGTAGTGTGAACGCAGCCTTAGTGTATATCTTCTTGTGTAAACAGGGAATGTGCTGCCAGCATCAATCTATGTCTATAGGAACATAGAAAGAACATTTGTTTATTCAAAAGCCTTCAAATAATTGAAATCTAAAATCAAAGTAAAAAAGTTTCATATAACTTCCCATGAAGAAGAACTCTTAGGGCTTTATTACATGGAACAAAATGTACTTGTGCAATAGGCACAGTGATTAGTAAGCAAATGCTTATTTGCTGAATTATTTTAGCAGATTAAACAATCCCCATTCATTGACCACACATCCCCCCCCATGTAATATGGCTTGTGTGGCCAAGCTGCTGACACTGCTGTTAGGACAAGGAGAAACATGGTATCTTACAATGGTATCCAGCTGTGCATCCAGAATATAGAATAACGCTTTTATTCTATAGTACAAAGTGTCAGAGAGGCGTTCCTGAGCTCCTGATCTGCTACAAGCTGGAATACCACCTAACTACCCCTCCCATACCTGAACCTGCTTTATTGACAGTCAGCTGCAAGCAGAGGTAAGTGTGCGTCAATCACTTGTGTCCTGCATCCCCATAGAAGTGGCAGAATGGAGATAGCGGAGAGCTGGGGAGTAAAACAAGCTACTACACTCCTCTTCCAACTTGCTTTCATGGTTGCTGGGGGTCTAAACAAACTTGGCCAATCAAAACCTTTGACGCGTACCTGTGTCATGTCAATTTTTTTTGTAAATGACAGGTACTCCTTAAGGTTCCACTGTGTTCACAACCTGTGTTTCTGTGTTTGCCTTGCAGATGCTAGTATATATGTTCTATTCTGTTCCTTACCATCTAATCATTCTGTATGGTCTTCTTGTTCCTGGATGTACATGGATGCCAGATCTTACCCTTATTTACGCTGGTGGATTAGCTCAGGTAATATGAATATAACATTTAGATAAGAAGGAGCAAATTAGGCCAAGACAATAATTGTCGTGTCACAAAACATTGGTGGAGATTTATCAAAGGGTGTAAAATATACACCTGGTGTAAACTGCCCAAAGCACAAATCACAGCTCAGCTTCCAGCTCTGGTAAAAAGAAAGAGGAGCTGTGATTGGTTGCTGTTGGCAGTTTACACCAGTGAATATTTTACACCCTTTGATAAATCTGGGCCATTGTATTTATTACTGCTAATTAAGGTTTTAGTGTGGATTCTGCACCTTACAGTACAAAGCAAGCAAAATCCACCATAAAATCCCATATGTAACACCTGTAGATTTAAAAGTGTGTCATTTATTTATTTTGCTCAATAATACAAGTGGTTTTAAAAAAGCGATAGGTTCTAGGGATGGTCCGAACCCTCCGAGGTTCGGGTTCGTATGAACCCGAACGCTCGGCATCAGATTCCCGCTGTCTGCTCGCTCCGTGGAGCGGGTGGATACAGCGGGAGGACCGCCTGGAAAACTGGGATACAGACAGATTATGTCCAAGATCTTGGCATGTTGCACAACCAGTCTCTCCATATTGCCTTGTAATTGTTGACTTTGTTCTCTTTCCACCTTTCAGGCACAGTTTTCTCACATTGGTGCATCCCTTCATGCAAGGACTCCTTACATCTACCGAGTTCCTGATGAGGCAAGACTTTTGGTTTTAATTCCAAATTTACTTTTTGGGATTTTTCCACAGATATTAGCTCATCGCTGTGTAAACCAGCCAGAATTTTTTGTAAAGATGAAACCGGGGGCCAAAACTAACTGAAGAGTAAAAGGATAATGATGTCATGGACATTTACAGACATTTGTTTTCTACTGTAATGTTCTTGCAGAAAGAATCCACTACCCAATCTAATGTGAGTGGTCCAGTTGGCACTCTAATCCTACTTTATAGCAAGATGAGGAAACATTGAAGATGCACTCATACAACTGACTCGCCCTTTATGATCAATATGTTGGACACGTGACACCTGTACGTTACTGATGTTTTTGTCTAAAAAATACTTTCAGAACTGTTGAAACAGCATGAAAATTATATTAAACTCAAAGGTGTTTTCTAAAACTTAATAATTGATGGCCTAGGCCATTAGTGTTTGATCAATATAACTGTGACCGCTGTCTGTCAGCACACTAAAGGGTCCATGACAGTCCTTATTTGCACAGGCACAGTGACTAGTAGTTACAGGTGGCTGTGTTTGGTACTGCAGCTCAGTACTGTTCAGTGGGACTGAACTGAAGTACTCAGCCACTCAACCGCTGAGAAAATGACATTTGCAGAAACGCTGCAGCCCCCTTGTTCTGGGTTGGACCACCATTGTATAAACACTGCTGGCCTATTCTAAGAACAGGTCATTAAAGGAGAAGTCCAGAGAAAATGATAATTTTCCAGGAGGTAGGGAGGAACATAATAAACAAGCTCTACTTACCACTTTCCATGCCTCCACAGCGCTGCCTTACCCTTCTGGGCATACCGTCTGGCTTCTGGATCTGCTTCTGAAGGGACATCATGAGTTGGCTGATGGATTGCCCACTCAGCCAGTCAGTCACTGGGGCAGAACACTGCTTCAGTCACTGATTGGCTAAGCAGTAATCCATCAGCCGGGTCAAGTATTTTCCCCCAAGTCGTGACATTGTAACTTGGGGAAACTTAAATCTGGAGGAAATCCCGGAGCCTGTGACATGGCATTGTGGAGGCATGAGGAGAGGTAAGTAGCGATTGTTTATTATGTTCACCCTGACTCCTGGGAAATTATGATTTTCTCTGGAGTTCTATTTTAAAGTTTACATCTTAGACAAGCTCTTGAAGGTTAGGGCTACACAGTGACATTGGTCACATGACATGAACATTGCAATGTCCCATTGAAACATTGCATCTAATGATCGTCAATATGGTGGCAATGCAACTTGCAACATGATGCAACCATGACTTAATAGTTGCATATAATTCATTTCTAATGGATTTTTAGTTGCAGGTTAGAAGTAATGTGACATTGTCAGCATTAACCTTAATGCAAGTCTTGTACTAATGCAACACATATTTTGGTTGTGTTTAGATAGCGGGATTGCAGTGTGTCTCAGGAGTAAGACCTGGTGCAATCAGTAATTTCTGCCAATGGCAATAACGCTTTAAGTTTAATTATATTTCCCAGAGTGCTATACATACATAACCCAGGGTTATTTTATCTGTTACTCATATTGCAATATAAGGGTTAAATATTACATCAAGTTGAGTTCATGTAATCAACAGGTAACTGGATTCATTATCATACAACATAAGACCTAAGACAAGTTAAAAGGTTTCTTTTTTTGCTTCTTTATTACTGAACCATAATGGACCTTCTCCTATCATCAACACTTCCATCAATATAATATACTTCATACACAACGCCAATGTTTACATAAGTTTTTCCTTTAATAACTGTGTTACATATATTGTAAATTAACTTGTGTGACCTGTTTCTTTCTTTACAATCTTTAACCACAATTTCTGACATACATCAGGAGTGTTCATTTTGTAAAAACAGCAATACAACGGTATACGACATGTGTTTCAACTACAAACACTGAAAATGCCAAAGATGCGTTAGAGAAGAACAAATGGAAAAAAATGTTTTCACAAAAAATTGCAAAAAAAATAAATAAAATCTATTATCACAATAGTAACATTATTGTTCACAAGAAAATACATTCTGGAATGGCTAATTATTAGTATTGTAAATACAACTGTTAGCTTGGTATAAAATAATTCTGTCTTCCACTGTACCGCCTGGATTGCCAGATGAGTATATACTGTAACGACACATGCTTTACACCAAGGAATGCTATTCCTCCTAGTATGCCCAGCATCTCCCAAACTCCTTGTGGAATCCTTAGACAGACCTTGACAGATGAAGAGCAGTAACAGAGGAGCTAAAGAAATAATAGAAAGCAGGCTAGCAGTGGCTATCATGGAACCCAACAGGAACCATCTATACTAATATGTTCCAATTTGGTCATGACTTCTACACAAAGCATAAGACCAAGGAAAGGTTATCTGTGACATCCAGGAAGGGTTGTTCAGTGGTAAAAACCCCTTTCAGTCTGTGGGTCTAGTGTATGATGGAAGGTTCTGCAAAATAGGATCTCCTTTCATTAGTCTTAATTGCAGAGGAAGGGGACATAATAATTAAAAAAAAATACACTTTATGGTTGCCACTAAGTAGAGCACAGTTTCTCACATCTAATCCTTAAGAAATCCAGTTTATGTATTCAGGATTTCCCATAGTATTCCATATCATTATGACAGTAATGAAATCAGCAGGGCAGTCAAGTGTCCAAGTCATTATTTGGAACGTTTGACCATTTTGAAGAAACATGGGGCACAAGTTCTCCTACTTTTCAATTTATATAGAGATAAATTAACAAATGAAACAAGTTATAGAGGTGAAGGAGTATACCTCATTCATGCTAATTTTGCAAAATTTGAGATAAATAAAGTGAATTTGATAAATTAAAGGGATTTTATTTGGGATTGTAACAGTGAAATAATTTTAAGACAATGTTTTTAATATTTTAATATTTATAAACACTCTGCTGTGTGCTGCTTCTGCCTAGAGATTGGTGGGGTATGAATACTCAGACTAAAACTTTCACCATAAGGCCATGTTTACACAACGCTGTGATTTATACAAAACATACGTTGTATTGGAATAATTGGAATCCTGGCCGGAGCATATACACATAGTATACTCTCTAGCCGCACGACAAAAAAAAAAAAGACATGTTTTGTGTGCAGCGGGCAATTGAGATGCGGGCACACACGGGTGCACCCGCATCCGAATCCACCAAAAGTACTCACAGAACGGCCGGTGTTATACGTAGTGTAACTCTGCAACACGTCAGGTTCTTATTATGACAGGGACACATTACAAAAATTGTAAATAAGCTGAGAAACACTACTGAAAGGCTGAGACGGATGCATGGATTTTTTTTTTTTTTTACTGACTAGAGCCAAATAACATACCATTCTTTTTTTCTATTGTTTGTCATTTCTGATTAGATTTTTAAAAATGTCTTTTCATTATGGGGGCAGCCATCTTGCCTGAGCTGTTTTAACAGCGCTAAGTGATATGCTATACTGGAAGCCCCATGGACACAGACAACAATGGACAGGATGTCCTATTGACATGAATGTGAAACATTACTGAGCAAACTCTGTGACCTTTGAAGAGGTCATTTCACAGGGAGGCAGAGCTGTGACCTTCATCTTTTGAAATCTACTGGTGTCACCTTTTACTGCAGTGCTGCAAACATGAATTTATAGCAGACCCCTTCTTAATATCACAGACAGAACGGGAGGTCTTATTTTCATTTTAGTCTTAGTTGTCAGAATGAGAAAAATGAAGATTTAAGGGTTATTTTATAATACAGATAGCAAAGGAAAATTGGAAAGAAAAAAATCACCAAAAATTCTTTAAAAATATGTTTAAATTAAAATCTTGATTTAGGCAATAGGTAATTTTTTTGATGACACATTCCCTTTGAACAAAGTTCTGTCTAAATACAACATCTAAAAAGCTGCTGCCAATACCAGACAACTCCCACAAAGTTTAGGGACATACAGGTAATACATATGTCTGCATCTGGTGATAATATTTTTCATACTAAATTTAAGTATATTTTTTGTAAAAATTAACGGGTAGATTTATCAAACATTGTATACAGTGAAACTGGCTCAGTTGCCCCTAGCAACGAATTAGATTCCACCTTTCATTCCTCACAGACTCTTTAGAACATGAAAGGTGGAATCTGATTGGTTGCTAGGTGCAACTGAGCCAGTTCCACTGTACTCCATGTTTGATAAATCTCCCCCTAAGCGTTTTGTCTAAAATGTGTAGGGCTTACAATTGCTTTTACTATATTGTCACTCTAATAACTTATATCATGTATGATTACGATAATGAATAGAGAGGCAGATGCTTGTATATTGAAAAAATACCAACTAGACAAGGACAGGTAATTCTTTGAGTTTAACCATGACCCATTATGCACATGTTAAATGCATGTTAAAGATTTTCAAAAGATAGGCTGGAGAACTAGGACGAGACATGGCTGAGGCCTGCGGGTATGGTGAATTATCGTGCACCCCCAGGCATTTGTAAAAAGTTCAGCTCCATTTACTTTGACGGAAATGAACTGCAAAACCTCACCCAAACAAGAGTGGTGAAAGCAGACGTGTTTTTTTTAAGTCTGGATAACCCCTTAAATGATTCTACAGGTTGTTATTGGGAACTGTCAACAGGCTATGTACCTGGAAGATCACTGCACACTGTCTGCAGCCCTGTTTTCACCATGGTCATACATTATACATACCAGTCTGTGTGCTGCTTCACACATCTATCAGACCTGTAAAAAACATCATTAACACATACAATTAGGCATATGTATGTGCATGTGATGCTGTACACTGCTGCAGGTTGTGTGTAGCCATCTGCAAGAAGAGCTGTAATTTATTCTACTTTCCCTCCTATGTTTAGCTGATCAGCAAGGGCATTTCACATGGATGTGTTATGGCTCTACTTGCGTGCAGGATAATTAGCAGCAAAAAAAAAAAAGACAGAAATAAAGGAATACATTAAATTTTTGTGAACGTTTTTCCTTGACTCCAATGACTGAATCTAGTTAGTTTTTTGAGACTAACTATATGCAGCTCCCACAGAGCCATAACCTTATAAATTAGGCTAGGGCTACACAGGGCAACCAGGAACATACCTTGCCACACTGTATGGTCATGTAACTCCACCTCACTCGAATGGGGACTGGAGTTGTACGACCAGACATTGTGGTTCCTGGATTTGCTGTGTCGCCCTAGCCTAATGGCCCTATTCCACGGGCCGTTTTAGAGGAGCAAACGAGCGCTATTAGCGCTCGTTTGCTCCTCGTTCGCCGCTCGCTGCCGCCGCTATTCAACGCGGCTGCAGCGAGCGGGTGAGTGCGGGAGGGGCGGCGGGGAGCTGCGGGGGGGCTGCCCGGGTGATCGCTGATCGTCCGGGCAGCCCATAGGATATAGCAGCGTCTGCTGCCGATGCTCCTATTCAGCGGAGCGACGGCAGCAGATCGCTGCTATATCAGTCGCTTGTTTTTCAACATGTTGAAAAACAAGCGACTGCAACGATCAGCCGACATGAACGATGTCGGCTGATCGTTGCACTCTATTCCACGGAACGATTATCGTCCGTAGCGGTCGATATCGTCCGAAAATGAACGATAATCGTTCCGTGGAATAGGGCCATAAGTCCTAAGTGAGTATTTGTGTCTTCAGAGGCACACAAAGATCCCTT
Source organism: Dendropsophus ebraccatus (assembly GCF_027789765.1). Taxonomy (NCBI): domain Eukaryota; kingdom Metazoa; phylum Chordata; class Amphibia; order Anura; family Hylidae; genus Dendropsophus; species Dendropsophus ebraccatus. The sequence continues at coordinate 164,645,063 of NC_091454.1, forward strand.
TTCCTTTTTTTAAGTATGAGAAATGGGGATGGACAGCGATGTCCCAAAAATAAATAGTATTATTTTTGTACTAACTATACTTGTATTTATACTATATATTTGTACTAAGTATAACGTTACTTTCCATTACAAATCACAGGCTTGGCAACCCAATAAAGACAGTTGTTTCACATCAGCTTCAGTTTACTACGCAACTTCAGAATGCTTCTGGAATTCATCAACACAATTACATACAAAACTAAACAACATGCTAGTTAAATAGTACTGACTGAATATTAGCATTCAGAAAACATTCGGCTTAATTCCCTTTATCTTTTCCTCTTGAATGTGAAGGTTTTGTGTTTTTTTTTTAGTTATGTGAATACCGCTTCTGTTAACAATACATGTTTAAAAAGCTGCCATAAATTTTGTACTAAGAACGTACAAATAGCATCTAACATTTATAGTGGTGAGCAACAAAAATACATTGATCTACCGTTTATGCCCAGGCAAAGTTACCAATATCTGCAGGCCTTGCTCTTAGACTTGTCTATAAAGAATGACAGCTAAAAATAGGATGGCAAACCCATCAACTACAAATATCTTATCTGAATGTGGATATTTATCAATGTGTTCTAAAGTTTTGTTGTTGTATTATTACACATGTAAGTCAATTCACTTTTCTTTAATTAGAAATAATTACACTTGTTGAAATCTGTGAAAACATAACATTAGCTAGTTTAAAGGGCAACATCATGCAACAGAATAATGGAAAATGAAAAGCTGCCCCCTGGAGGAGAAACACTTCTGATGCCAGCAAACACAACAAACAGGAACGTGATATTATGCATACAAACTGACAAATTCTTGGTGGCAACAATTAAATGTGTTGCGCCATATCAAATCCAAGAATACTAAACTGCGAAATATGGACCTCTTCCCACCGTATGCTGCACTTAGTTAAGTCTGGGGAAAAAAAAACACACAAAAAAAATAAATGTTAATTTCAAGTAGTTTACAGTCGAAACATATATATATAACTTTTTTACATTTTCTTTTTACAGTTAGCAGTTTAGAATTTTTAGTGCCTTAAAGGGGTATTCTTAAGGCCCTATTCCACGGGTCGTTTAGAGGAGCAATATCGTTCGTATTCGGCCGATAACGGCCGCTACGAACGATATTCGTCCCGTGGAATAGAGTGCAACGATCAGCCGACATCGTTCATGTCGGCTGATCGTTGCAGTCGCTTGTTTTTCAACATGTTGAAAAACAAGCGACTGATATAGCAGCGATCTGCTGCCGTCGCTCCATTGAATAGGACCTTCGGCAGCAGATGCTGCTATATCCTATGGGCTGCCCGGACGATCAGCGATCCCCCGGGCAGCCCCCCCAGCAGCTCCCCGCCGCCCCTCCCGCACTCACCCGCTCGCTGACGCCGCGTTGAATAGCGGCGGCAGCGAGCGGGGAACGAGGAGCAAACGAGCGCTAATAGCGCTCGTTTGCTCCTACAAACGACTCGTGGAATAGGGGCATCAGGGGCTGTTCACACAAATTCTGCAGAATTCCAATTCTTTGGGTGGAGAATGGAGGCAGGTAGGATTCCACCACGGAATTCCGTCAAATTTGCTCAGTGTGAACAGCCCCTTACAATTAAAAGTTATTCTCTGTGCACAAGATAGGTAGTGACTAGCTGATAGATGGGACTCCCACCACCGATCATAAGGGCCCTATTACACAAAGCAATAATTGTCTGAATCAGCCCTTGCTAAACTATTATCAAGCCGTCTAATAGGCTCAGTAAACAGGCACTGATCTATTAGGTTGGCATATCTTCACTCACACGCACTAAAGATTTTGTTACTTTCTTTTTTTTTAATCTTTATTATTTGGAACACAAAGAAAGGCATATACATTATTTTTATTATTCAATCAGGCATCTCCAACCTTTCTATAATTTGACAGCCATATTCAAAGATGAAGCTCACCAGGTGGAGCTGCGCCACATCAGGACAAAGAAAACAAAATCTACATGTGTGATGGATTACTAACTGATACAGGTGCACTTATATAATGCTGGTACTGTCTAGTTTGGCATTGCTGTTTCAAGTGCAAAGGGTTTATTCTAGGATCCTGATGCAGTAGTAAGGGGACAGTTATATGGTTCTTTTCCTGGTACCTATGTTTTGTAATACTACAAATACTATTTACAATAATAAATGTACAGTAGGTGCCCATGTTCTGGCCTTAGACAGTGATATATGGTTGCTGAGCTACTAGTTGGGAACACTGCATAAATGGCAGACAGGTGACACAATAAATATAATGTAACTGTCTGCTGGTATAAATGTATTACAAGTCCTAGGTTAAAGCAAAGCATCAGGCACAGCAAATACTATATATAAAATGTGTAAATTGGTTAAATATGCATTTTGATTTCTAAGGACAAATACTGGATGCACCGACTATGGGAATAAATGTGTGTATCTAAACATGACAGTTTCCATATCGCAGGACAGACAAAAAATTCAACATATTTTCTATTTCTTAGAGATATATAATGCAGACAGATCTTGCTTGCACGTTATCCTTACATTACATATATGTGTGCAGTGCCCAGTTCATATCACATGGGAAATTCACTGTATGCTCACCAAATCTTGCCTGTGTGCCACTAAGATTTATAATTTCTCTTTAGCATCTGTGCATTTCTTACGGGACCCACCTCTTGCATATACATTCTGCAAGAAAATCACAAAACACCTTTGTAAAACCTTTTGTTCAAGAAGAACATGTTTTGGTGTACTGTTCATGCTGAATATAGTATGAGGCTTAACATGCAAGAAAGGATAACCTTGACCAAAGTGTATCAGAAAAACCTCTATTTTACTATATAGGAAACTGTAATCTACTACTTTCCCATGCAGAAGGACACAGTAAAAAAGTGTGTTTAATCCGACATATACAGTTATTAAAGATCTTTGCGGCCAAGTTGACACGGCAGTGTTCCATCATGAAGTCCAAAACACCTGATCCTTCATATCCCTCACAATTTGTTTTATGGGTGCAAACTGTATACATGTTAGATTGTAGGCAGATCCCAGCAAAAGCTGACTCATGCTAAATGTATACGGTCAGCTCTAGTCTTCTGACAGATCATTAGAACTGGCTGATTTACAGAACATCCTACATTGGAAGCTGTATATAAAGATGTCCCTGAAGCACAATAATAGTACAGTATGCTGTAGACATTCAGAAAGTATTATAAGATCAAGCTGATGTTTCTGTCTGCCCTATATCATGTGATATATAGTAGTAAAAGTTGTTTTTCTTTTTTACAATAGTTAGCATAGTTATGACATATCATTGTCCTGTTTATATAGATTACATTTTCAAAAGGTAGTTACGAAACCGAGTGCTCTACAAATGCTACGGCCCAGAGCACTCAAATTAAGAAAATTAAATTCTTATTAGTAATAATGTCTGTATGAGAATATCTTCACGAAAGAGAAAAGCAGAATGTTTAAAAGATGATTATTGTAAAATGCTGAGCTGTTATTACAAGTGCTCTTCAAAGTCCATCACATTGTAAACACTTGAGGCAAACACTCCTATTACACCTAAGTTGTTTACACTGTAATCTATTATTAAACCAAAAACTCTCATATTAGTATATGCAAAATATAAACGCTGAAACTTGTTTCTTAGCTGATAGTACACACATCACAGCTAAATCTTATCTATATGTTCATGAAAAAGTATCCTGCAGTGCAGATTTCTTACCCTACAGTATGTCAATTCATAATACAGATTTTCACTGTAACAAAATCTGCATATAATTCTTGGATCTTAAAGATTTAGGCCCGGTTCACACAGTGTATAACACCGGCCATTCTGTCACGGCCGGCTAGTGAAGATCATCCCGGCCAATACAGTGCAGTATCGGCCTAATGATCTTCATTTTGTTGAATTCGGATGTGGGCAGATCCATGGGCGCCCTCAACCCAATTCACCATCGCACACAATGGAGAGTGAGGCCAGAGCCGCACTTTACATTGTGTGAACTGACATGTCTGCGGCCGCTGTTCAATGAATAGTGGCTGCACAAAACTGACATGTCAGTTTTTCGTGCTGCCGGTTGGAATCCCAGCCGGAGCATAAACTATGTGTATAAGCTCCGGCCGGGAGCCGGAGTATGTTTTGCATAATTCAAAGCTGTTGATGCGAATTTCGGCCGTGATTTATGCAAAACATACGTTTTGTGAACATGGCCTAAGGCTATGTTCCCACACAGTATTTTTGCTCACTACTTTTGTCAGTATTTGTCAACCAAACCCAGGAGTGGATATAAAACACAGAAAGGTTATGTTCACACACTGTTAAAATTGAATGGATTGTTGCCATTTAATGGCAAATAATTGCTGTTATTTTAAAACAGCTGTTATTTTAAAGCAGCTGTTAAATAGGAGCCATCCACTAAATTTCAAAAATATATAAAATACTGATCAAAATACTGAGCAAAAATACTGTGTGGGAACATAGCCTTACACTGTAATTTGTGGTGCAATATCTAAAAGATTTTTTTTTCTGTATTTCTGTGTTGTTCCAAATGAAAGTTACTTCACCAAAACCTAAACTCGTTATTGTCCACCCACAGTTTCTTTCCATGGCACAGTATTCAGTAGAGATCAGTGTACACAAACATTCAGTCTTAATTTTCAAGTCCAGAAGTGCACAAATTTCTCCCTAAAATCAACAAAATAAAGAAACACCAGAGTATTCTACAGTAAAGGAAACGCTTTTTGGCTAGCAATTTGTCCAAAATAACATTCTCAATTAAAGCCTTACATTACTATTGACTATAAAGTCAATCATATAATTAAAGGAGAACACCAGACAAAATGTATTTTTTAATATGTTTTTACATAAGACAAATTCCTATTGTATACTAATTATGGGAAATGCACATATACTGTTATTTCCCTCAATTTACTAGTTCAGACAGGCTTCAATGTCTCAAAAAAAAAAAAAAAAAAAAAATGACGTCACAAATCAGATGTATTTACATGAAGCGTCAAGCAGAGGGCGCAGTATATGTAGACATTAGATGGAAAAAATAACTGGCCTTTCCTGTGCTTTACTCACAAAGGCTATGTTCACACAATGTTTTTTTTTTTTTAATTGCCATTGTTAGCAATTTAAACAAAGGCCGTTCTTGTAAAAAAAAACAATGGCCGTTTTTTACAGTGTGTGAACAAAGCCTAAAGAAAAAAATAGTAAAACATATGCCTTTTTACTTACTATCAAATTTTTTGGTGATTATATAATGTTAACCTAAATTACTAAAATACTTTTTAGTTGTGCTTCTCATCCCTCAGCTTATAGGCAAGAAACACCAGACTAATTTTTACTGCTAGAGCCAATTATACCCGGCAACTGCGTTTTGGTACCAGCCTCCCAATGATCACATTATCATGATAACCAGTATCATAAAGGCAGTAGCTCTGTGGATAAGAGAATGAAATCATAAAGAGATTCTGTTAGTAGGTTTAGGCTGTCCTATCTAAGGGTATCATAAACTAATGACAGAGAAGCTAAACAGCATGATGTAAAATCCTGTTCTTCTGCATATTAGGAGAACGGCTGAACAGAATTATGTAATACACTGATCTGTTCAGCAGTTCTGTCACTAGTTTTTGCTATTCTCATTTAAAGCAGCATAAACCTAGTGAAGGATTTCCTTTAAACTCTCTTGTTTTGCCGGCTTCCACTGACATCATCATAAGAAGGCAAAACAGGAGCACAGCCAGGGCCAGAAAACTGCACAGCTAAGTATGGCTTGTTGGTTATTCAATGCCACGAGAAGGCAGTAGGGAGAGTTTAAGATTTTCATGGCCACCCTATTTAAAATTTAAATTTACATGGATTTAAGGAATAGGAGTGCTTGCTGTAAATTTATGGCAGGCAGTCCTTATGTGGTTAAACTGTGCTGTAGCAAATACAGTGGTACATAATTGGTTCTGGAAGGCTGTTCCAGAACCAAGCAGTTCGAGAACCGAGCTGTAAGTTCCCATAGGGAACAATGTAAATGTGATTAATTAGGTTTTTACACTCCGTGGGTCAGGTGCAGAGCACCCGGCCCACAGAGTGCAAAAACACTCCACATCCCACCCAACAGTGAGAGGCAGGAGCGTGCGGCTATTTAAACTTGCCGCCGTGCACCTGCTCCAATCAGCTGCGGGGGACACCCTGTAAAGAAGTGGGGAATCCCATCATAATGAGGGGAATCCCCGCTTCTTTACAGGGTGTCCCCGGAAGCTGAGAGGAGCAGGAGCACGGCGGCAAGTTTAAATAGCCGCCCGCTCCTGCCTCTCACTGCGGGGACAGGCTGTAAAGAAGCCGGCTCTCAGCACTGTCCTCCTGTCTCTCCCCACCAGCCCGGAGCGCTTCCGATAAACTTACCCAGCCTGTACACCCCTATAGACTGCGGCGCACCCGTACCCCCGCTCACCAGCTTCTTGCTCCTGCTGCTCCCCGCCGTCTCTGCATCATCATGATGGGATTCCCCACTTCTTTACAGGGTGTCCCCCGCAGCTGATTGGAGCAGGAGCATGGCGGCAAGTTTAAATAGCCGCCTGCTCCTGCCTCTCACTGTTCCTGAACACCTCTAACTGTCAGCTAAACATCAGTTCAGCTGACAGTTATCCCCCTGGTTTTGTTTGGATACCGAGCAATGTTCGGATACCGAGCAAAACTTCAGGGGGAAATTTTAGTTCGAAAACCGAATTGTTCGAACTCCGAGGTGTTCGGGAACCGAGGTTTTACTGTAGTGTTGAGTATAAAACCTGCAGCCCATAACATCTGTTCGAAATCACTCCTGAGCTGAGCTATAAAACACTGTCATGCTCTATGCAGTGCCAGAAAATCAATGTAATCATACCCCTGCACTGCTTTTCTGCACTTCTGATGCATTTCTTGTATCGTTATCCGCATCGCCGGCCTCTGAACCACTCTTATTTTCTTCATCTTTGCTGTCTTTTTCTCCCTCGTCTCCTGAAGATTTCCGAGAAAGCTTTGAAGGTTTCTGAAATTGTTAAAAAAAATAGTTACACACAATGTTAAATGAAAAACAAAATGCTAATGTGAACACAGCCTATAGCATACATGTTGTTTCCAAAGATTTTTTTTTTAATAAACAGAGAGTCCCCTCCATGGTATATAGCTATTTCTCATTCTTTTCATTGCAAAGGGCTGGACTGATTCTGGGGTGTTTGCCTGTAGTGCACACACACACAGACTTCCTTTCTTTACTCCTCTGGCAAATTAAAGCTCCGCGGATACTACTCTCTGCATTGCAATGGTAGAGGGCTGTAGAGGTGGTGAAGCCTTGATTTTACTTTCAGGGACAGTAAAGAATACCTATACCATACCTTTTTTACAGCTGTTTTCTAGGTTGAGGAATCATTAATTTACAAATATGTTAAAGGACAACTCCCATGTAAAACTTTTTCCCAGTAATTGAAGCACATTACAAAGTTATATAACTGTGTAATATTCTTCAATCACCTATCTGCCTCCCTTCCCTGTCTTTTCCACCCCCCACCAGGAAGTGTCCTAACTCACACAGACCTGATTACTGTCGTCACCAGTTTCTTCTCTCTGCGTCTTCTTGTGATGATGATTCATCAGCAGGAGGGCTGGGCTAGCTCTTGTTAGGGCCCTATTCCACAGTAACGATAATCGGCCGGATCGGCCCCATTTGGCCTGATTCGGCCGATTATCGTTCGGTGAAATAGAGATCGTGTCATCGGCTGATCGTTCATTTAGGGCCAGACCTAAAATCATCGTTCCCCCCACCGCGCATCGCTACGGTTGAATAGCGGTGCGCGGCGGGCGACCGGCGATTTGAGAAGAAACAGCAGCAGCATCATCATACATTACCTGGCTGCAGGGCTTCTTCTCTGCGCTGTCTTCATACCTGGGTCCCGCGCGCTCTATCTTCTGAATAGCCGGTCAGCTGACGGAGCGCTCAGCCAATCACAGGCCGGGACCGCCGCAGCCTGTGATTGGCTGAATGTGGCCTGTCAGCTGAACGGCCATTCAGAACATAGAGCGCGGGGGACCCGGGGAGGAGACAGAGCGGAGGACAAGCCCTGCAGCCAGGTAATGTATGATGCTGCAAGGGCTGCAAGGACATCGGTAACGATGTCCTTGCAGCCCTCGCTCAACGATCATTGGGCCGTGGAATAGGCCCAGTAAACGAGCGGCGATCTAGCAGATTGCCGCTCGTTTACATCGTTGATCGGGCCCTCCTCGGCCCGTGGAATAGGACCCTTACACCAGCCTCCCCCTCCCCTGCCTTGTCAGGTGACTCTGCTTGCTCAGCTCCGATTGGCTGAGCAACTGCAAGTCATGTCACTTGCTTATCTTCTCTCAGTTACTGACTCTCAGCACATAGGCAGCCCCCCCCTCCCCTCATACTCTCTCCTGCTGCCGAGTGGACTCAGTGAGTGAAGGAGTCCTGTTACTTGTTTATCTTCCCTCCTTGACAGACCCCGTCTTATCTTTCCTGCTGCCCTGACCTGATTAGGGACGGCCATTGTGCAGATGTCACTTTGCTATGTACACTACATTGCAAAATAAAAGTATGTGTGTGCAGCTTCAGTGCAGGGGCTGACAACCTGTGTGATTATATAGCAGCCTGACTGAAGAGAGAGAGAGAGGGGGTCATGTTTAGTGTGTGATGGGAGTTGAAGTGAATTGAGGGGCAGGCACTTGCAATGTCACAGCAGCCAAAGTGCATCATGGGAAGCTGAAACCAGGAAGTAAGGGAGAAATTAAGACTGAGAAGGAAGCTCTGGCTGTATGCAGGGGTTATTTGAAGGGTTATTTCCACCATTGTAGTCAAGTCTCATATGTCAGACACTGCACTAACACAAGCATCAATAATTTCTATATAGGTCCTCCATATTTTGAAATCCTTCTCATAAATATGAATACAGACTGAAGAGAAGCCCTGGTGGCTCATTATGGGAAGCAAAATGAGTTTACTGACATACTGTTTACAAACAATTGACAGTGAACGGTTGTTTGTCACTTGTCAGCTACTGTAGCTCACCAGAATCCACTACAAATCCATGTTAATTTCTACATGTTAGAACACCCTAAGGATAAAAAATAAAGAGAGACATAATCACACTAGCTCATATCACCTTCGAAGCATATGACTTCTTCCTCTTGGAGCCGGCTTTCTCATTCTTTCGTTTGCCTTTTCCATCTTCTTCCACCTGGTCTCCCTCTTCTTCACTGCTACCATCTGCAGCGTTTCCTCCTTCTCCTTCAGTTTCTGAAGAGCTCTGCTGCTGAATTGCCTAGACAATTAAAAAGAAAAAATAATAATAATAATAATTAGGACCAGGCACAGACTCATGTTTTGAGGCCAAATGAAGTGAAGAGGAGAACAGAGCCAGTTATCTAACTGGAAAATGTTCAACGTGAGGAGAACCTTAGGCACAAATGTTTCTTGTGCACAGATATATTCACTCCTGATCTACAGGAGCCCAGAAGAAAGAGGGCTATTCTTACACAACTGTAACATGACTGCATTTTAGTGTTTGCATTTATGGTGTTTTAAAGCGTAACTGTCATGTTTTTTTTATTGCAGAAATCAGTAGTATAAGCGATTTTAAGAAACTCTGTAATAGGTTTCATCAGCCAAAAAAGCCTCCTTCTGTACTCAAGAAGCAATCTCCCAGCCTCCCCCCCCCTGACTTCTTATCTGTGCATTATCAGGCAAACACGTCTTCATTACAGAGAAGCCAGTGAAGACGGGCTCTGCTCTCTCCATTGTAAGCCTATGAAGGGGGGAGGGGCTGAGGGAGATGAGGGAGCAGGAAGAGGTGACATGAAGGTCAGCTGTTTGTAGACTCTCTGGGCACCTAAACCGCAGGATTCAGGTGTCAGAAAGGTCAGTGCTTATCTATGAACTTACTGAGAGAAGATTGCAGGGTGTTGTGCTGTGCAGGGCTGCTCTGTGCTCAGTCACTCCTAACAGCCCCTCCCCTCTCCATAGCCACATAATGGAGACAGAAATCCTGCTGCTTCTGCAGTGAGGGGGGAGGCTGGGAGATTGCTTTTTCAGTCCACAAGGAAACTCTTTTAGTACATAAAACCTATTACAGAGTTTCTTAAAATCGCTTGAACTGTTGATATTTAATGTTTTCAGAAAAATGACCCTGAAATGACAGTTACGCTTTAACACATTCAGGATTAATTTAAATACATTTTTGCAATTAAAATGCTGACTGTGAAAACACCCTAAAACTATGTTCACACAATGAGAAAATGATGGATGGCCATCATTTTAGCGCTGAAACAGCCACAAATAATGTTCATGATCATAATTTGTGGTTGTCTCTTGGTGCTAAAATGACGGCCATTCAGAAAGACAGCCACCATATTCCTGTTGTGTGCACATAGCCTAAGGCTGCAACACTCTGAACCCCCATCCCTCCAATAGTTGTGAACCTAGATTAGATTCATGTAGGGCTCAGTGGAATTCTAAGATCAGTTCTTTTGAACAGCCAGCAGCTGTAATACAAATGTATGAAACTGTCTCAAGGGTCATTTGGATACAGCCTTTCCTAGGTAGTGACTGTAGATTTTAGTTCTAGGAATGGCAAACATACCCCTTTCTGAGAGCGGTCCCACCTGCACCTACTTAATCTTTTTTTCAAAACTTTCTAGAACTTTCTAGAACATCCTCCACAGTAAAATTCCTTGTCTTCACTGTACTTTCTTGTATTGTTTCCTGTAGTTCATGGTGCTCACCTTCAGATGCATCTGTAAAAACAAAATAATTTAAGTGTTCTTTAATATTTTACTTTTTACTATTATTCTACTGTAAGTATATCTAGAGGTTTTGTTTCTCTTTTCATTTTATAACTTCAACTAGGACCACAAACTTTCTGTCCAATTATTTATCTGCAAACTGTACTGTAATACAAGAATATGCTATTTAGCTACAATAAAAAAATCAATGATGACATTAATAATAATCACTACTTGTATAAATTCACTGGTGTTAACCTGTGTACAGTTCCATCTTACAGAAAGTCTTCCTAATATATTCACACAGATATTAAAGATAAGTGGAATTTGAGCATGCTTTTGAATACCGGTGGCAGAAGAAGTTGGATGCAGCCCTAGAGAGTCCTGGAAAACATGAGTACAGCTGTATTCATGTTTTCCAAGACTCCCTAGTGCTGCATCCAACTTCTTCAGCCATCGGTATTCAAATGCCTAATGATCGGACTTAGGCATGCTCGAGTTGCATTCATCTCTAATAGATATACATTCAAAACTTTAGTGTACTCCAATGCAATGTATTAGTAAAAATATAGAAGATGTCTCAATTAAAAAAATTACACTGCTCTAAGGGCGCCAAAATAGTGCAAAAATCACAAAGGTTTTTGAGCACAATAGATAAATTTCACACAAATAAATAATTAATAATTCCACATTATCTTTTCTCATCCACTATAAACACTACACCAAGGCTTTTTGTTACTGTCCTGTATGTGGAATCAGAAAACACACTATACCTGGTATCCAGTAAATTTGACTCCAGGATTGTTCTCTATTTCCCACAGTCCTTCATTAAATCCTTTCCGTTTGTTTGACTTTCCAAACTTGTCTTTAAATTCCTTGTAAGGGAACAAATCTTTGGGTCCCAAAAATGCACTAAAAAAACAACAATATAATTATATAGATAATGGTGCCATACATTGGGTTATAATAATTCACGCACACACACACACAGTAAATTGAAAGCGGCACTCAAATAGTACTTGAAGGGGGTGTCAGCGATATACACAGGAGAACCACCCATGTCTGGCTATTTAGTTGAGATAAACCACCATGGCACTCCGGATGCAGTCAAACTCATACAATCAGAGCTTTCTCAAGCAGGCCTGAATGAGGGGCAGGGAAGTGGATTTTGCTGCTGCAATCTCTCCACAGCTATATTTTTGAATCAGAGCGGGAGACCAACTGTGATGAACAATTTTTGGTCTGATGGCATGTCAAAAATTATTTGCAATGGCATGTACGCATTAATGTTTATTAATATGCTAATTAGGTTGTTCTTCGCATTGTTACCTGTCTGATTTTATTTTCATAGAAAAAAATCCCTGTATTTAAGGCCCAATACGGCCGATAATCCTCTTGTGTAACAGAAGACAACAATCAGCCGACATGAACGATGTCGGCTGATCGTTGTCTGTCATTGTCTTTCAACATGTTGAAAGACAAGCGTCTAAGATAGCATCGATCTGCTGCCGCCGCACCGTGCGATAGGTGCAGCGGCAGCAAACCGCCACTATCCTCTATGGGCTGCCCAGACAATCTAGAGATCACCCGGGCAGACCCCCCCTGCAGCTCCCCCTGCTCTTACCCATTCGCTGCCGGCAGCAAGCTGGGAACGAGCAGCAAGTGAGAGCTGACCTGACAGGTCGGCGCTCGTTTGCTCCTCTGCATCGCCCCGTGTAATAGGGGTTTTAGTCTGTGAATAGTGAAAAGGTGGCAGGGCATATCATTTCACTTAATATGCCAAGAAACGGGCATACAGCACAGTCAGGCGTGCTAGGACAGAGAGAACGACAGGCTCCACCTCCTTGACACTATTAACAAACTAAATAAAGGCACTTTTATTGAAAATGAAAACACAGACACAGGCAAGAAAGGTATCTTTAAAATGATTAACCCCTTAACGACACATGACGGGTATACCCCTCATGCGGCCATTAGGGGGATCAGAGAGGGCTCCCGGCGTGAGCCCTCTCTGCAGCCCGCAGTCCCTGGTTGCTATGTGCAGCCAGGGACCCCAGGTCTTAGCCACTGCAGCTGAACACCGCGGACGGCTAATTAACTATTCAAATGCAGCTGTCAAAGCTGACAGCTGCATTTGAATAGTGACTGTGCCCCTCTCCCTGGTGTCTAGTGGGGGATCTCCCCCCCCCGCAATGCGATCGCGGAGGGGAGATCCGTTCTAATGAGCCGTCCGGGGCTATTTAGATAGAGATCCGATCTGATGGATCCGTGCTCTATTATATACACAGCATTGATCTCAATTGGAGATCAGTGCTGTGTATATACAGTGAGTCCAAGAAGTATTTGATCCCTTGCTGATTTTCTTTGTTTGCCCACTAATAAAGACATGATCATTCTATACTTTTAATGGTAGATGTATTCTTACATGGAGAGACAGAATATTAAAAAGGAAATCCAGAAAATAAATCTAAGGAATATATATTAATTGATTTGTATTTCATGGAGTGAAATAAGTATTTGATCCCTTAGTATTCATTAGCAGTTCTGGCTTTTACAGACCAGTTAGACACTTCCAATCAACTTGTTACCTGACCTGAAGACACCTGTTCTCACTAATCACTTGTGTGAAAAACAACTGTCCACAGAATCAGACAGATCACACAGATTTCAAGTCTCCAACATGGGTAAAACCAAAGAGCTGTCACAGGACCTCAGAGTCAGAATTGTTGACCTTCACAAAGCTGGAATGGGCTACAAAAAGATTAGTAAGGTGTTGGATGTGAAAGTAAAAACTATTGGCTTCAACTATCTACTCCTACCCCCATTATCCATTGCATTGTTTAAATTTCATGGTATGAATTGGCTTCAACTATCTACTCCTACCCCCATTATCCATTGCATTGTTTAAATTTCATGGTATGAATTGGCTTCAACTATCTACTCCTACCCCCATTATCCATTGCATTGTTTAAATTTCATGGTATGAATTGGCTTCAACTATCTACTCCTACCCCCATTATCCATTGCATTGTTTAAATTCCATGGTATGAATTGGCTTCAACTATCTACTCCTACCCCCATTATCCATTGCATTGTTTAAATTTCATGGTATGAATTGGCTTCAACTATCTACTCCTACCCCCATTATCCATTGCATTGTTTAAATTTCATGGTATGAATTGGCTTCAACTATCTACTCCTACCCCCATTATCCATTGCATTGTTTAAATTTCATGGTATGAATTGGCTTCAACTATCTACTCCTACCCCCATTATCCATTGCATTGTTTAAATTTCATGGTATGATATCTGGCTCTACTCTTCTCAGCATTGACTTTTATTGCCCTCTTTTCTAAGCAGTGAACCCAAACTGTTTGTTTACAATCTTCTCTCTATCAGTTACCCCTGCCCTCTTCCATCTCTTCCCCACCCACCCCATGTTTCACACCTGGTAGTACTTCTTAGCTACTTATCTAACTATATAGTGAACTGCTCTGGTCATTCCTGACCATGGTCATTGCTGATCACTCTAAGTGCTGATCAGTCAAAGTGTCTAGATGAATTAAACCAGAATTGGAACTGAAGGTAACTGCATTCCATATACTCCTCTGCTCTCCAAAAATGTTCACCTTTGCTATCACTTTTGCTTCCCTAATACTCAAACTCTGCTCCAAACCCCCAACTCCTATATCAAGCAATAGTATATTTATCTCTCCTTCCCTTCTACCTGCTGATCTAACCCCCCCTGCTGTCTTTTTCCCATACAATAAACCATTTCTTCCCATTCCCTCCAAACATCCTCCCTCCCTCTCTTACTCACACCTGCTATCTCTATCTCTGCTCCTGCTTACTGCTGGAGACATCTCTCCTAACCCTGGTCCTCCAAACTTTACTCACAGCTTCTCTTCATCGGCCACCTACAGAAACCCTTTCAACCTGATTAAGATTCCCTGCATGCCAGACCCCATCTCCATTAACTGTGCTCTATGGAATTCTAGATCTGTCTGCAACAAACTCACTGAAACCCACGACTTATTCCTCAATAAATCGCTCAACCTGCTGGCTCTCACAGAAACATGGCTACAAGAGTCAGACAAAGCCTCACCTGCTGCTCTGACCCATGGAGGTCTTCAATTTTCCCATACTGCTAGACCTGATAACAGACATGGTGGAGGAGTGGGTGTACTTCTCTCTCAGGACTACACTTACCAGTTTATTCCCCCTGAGCCCTCCCTCTCATTCTCCTCTTTTGAGGTGCACACCATTAGACTCTTCCGGCCCTTTTCCCTGAGAGTCGCAGTCATATATCGCCCCCCTGGTTCACAACGACGCTTTCTTGACCACTTTTCTACCTGGCTTCCTTACTTTCTATCTTCTGACATTCCCGCCCTCATCATGGGCGATTTTAATATCCCTATTGACAAACCACTTTCCCCATCGGCCTCTCAGTTTCTTTCCCTAACCTGCTCCCTTGGCCTCTCCCAGCATTCTGACTCTCCAACCCACAAGGGTGGGAATACCCTGGACCTTGTCTTCTCCAGACTTTGCCCAGTTTCTCGCCTTAATAACACTCCTACCGGGCTCTCAGACCACAATCTTCTCTCCTTTTCAATCACTAATACTCATTCTCCTCCTGACACCCCAACCTTGGTCATGTACAGAAACTTACGTGCCATCAACACCCAACAACTTACAGACTCTGTACAGTCATCACTGCCTCCTATCTCTTCGCTCTCCTGTCCCAATCTGGCTGCCAAGTGCTATCACGACACCCTCAAAACAACCCTTGACAAAATGGCACCCCTCACACCTCAATCAGCAAAACGCAGACGACCACAACCCTGGCACACACCTTCAACTCGTTTTCTTAGACGGTGTTCTAGGTGTGCTGAACGTTCGTGGAGGAAGTCTAAAACTGATGCAAACCTCCTACATTACAAATTAGTGCTTAGAAGCTACTACTCCGCTCTTCATTCTGCTAAACAATCTTACTTTACCTCTCTCATCTCTTCTCTATCCCATAACCCACCCTCAACTCCATCCTCAAACCCAAAGTTCAGACACCCGTAACTAACCTCTGTGCTGAAGACCTAGCATCCTACTTCAAGGAAAAGATAGATACCATCCGTCAGGAGATCACCTCCCAGTCCCAAAGAAGTGTTGATCCCATTCCCTCTTGTATTTCCTCCTCTTCCCTCTCAGTATTTGAACCTGTAACAGAGGAGGAAGTCTCCAGACTCCTCTCCTCCTCTCGTCCCACCACCTGCCCTAGTGACCCTATTCCCTCACACCTTGTCCAGTCTCTCTCTCCTGTTGTCACTACTTACCTTACTAAAATCTTCAACCTCTCCCTCTCCTCTGGCATCTTCCCCTCGGCTTTCAAACACTCCATTATCACTCCAGTACTGAAAAAACCCTCTCTAGACCCCTCCTGTGCTGCCAACTATCGACCTGTCTCTAATCTTCCTTTTATCTCCAAACTGTTGGAACGTCTGGTCTATTCCCGCCTAACCCGCTACCTCTCTGACAACTCTCTCCTTGACCCCCTTCAGTCCGGTTTCCGTCCTCACCACTCTACAGAAACTGCCCTTACTAAAGTCTCTAATGATCTCCTCACCGCCAAATCTAAAGGTGACCATTCACTTCTCATCCTCCTGGATCTATCTGCAGCTTTTGACACTGTAGACCACCAGCTCCTCCTCTCCACGCTCCGCTCTATCGGCCTCAAGGACTCTGCTCTTTCCTGGTTCTCCTCCTATCTCTCTGACCGCTCCTTTAGTGTATCACTTTCTGGCTCCACGTCATCTTCTCTCCCCCTTACAGTTAAGGTTCCTCAGGGATCAGTCCTGGGCCCTCTCCTTTTCTCACTTTACACTTTACCCATCGGACAAATCATCAGCAAGTTTGGTTTTCAGTACCATCTCTATGCTGATGATACCCAGCTATATACCTCCTCCCGTGATATCACCCCTGCTCTTCTACAGAACACCAGTAAATGTCTGTCTGCCATCTCTAACGCTATGTCCTCCCTATTCCTAAAACTAAACCTTTCTAAGACTGAGCTTCTTGTCTTCCCTCCCTCTGCTAAACACCCTCCACCTGACATCTCCATCTCTGTCTGTGGTGCGACCATAGCCCCTACACAGCAAGCCCGCTGCCTTGGGGTTATGTTTGACTCCCGTCTTGACTACTGCAATTCCTTACTAATCGGCCTTCCTTCCTCTAAACTCTCCTCTCTCCAGTCCATTCTCAATACAGCGGCCAGGCTCATCCCCATGTCCAGCCACTATACTGATGCTTCCCCCCTGAGCCAGTCACTACACTGGCTCCCTGTTAAACACAGAATACAATATAAAGTCCTCCTGCTCACCCACAAGGCTCTCCACAGTGCTGCACCTCCATACATCTCCTCCCTCATCTCTGTCTACCGCCCTACCCGTGCCCTATGCTCTTCTAATGACTTACGATTAACATCCACCTTGATCCGCACCTCTCACTCCCGTCTCCAGGACTTCACCCGAGCTGCACCAGTTCTATGGAATGCATTACCCAAGACTGTCAGACTCACCACCAATACACAAAGCTTCAAACGTGCCCTCAAAACACATCTGTTCAAACAGGCTTACCAGGTTCCCTAATTTTGACTCAACCCTCAACCCAACCCCCCTCCACACACACACACACACACACAGACACCTCCACCACGCACACACACACAGACACATACATACACGCACACACACACACCAAGCATTTAAGCACTTAGACCTGTGCATGCAGGCATTGGCTGGTGACAGGTTCGCCCCCCCTTACCGCACTGCCTTATTCATAAAGATGGCCGGACCATAGTAACAATGATGCACTTTGCCCCTCTGCCATTTTGTCTCGCACCCTCTCCTGATAGTGTGTAAGCTCATGCATGCGAGCAGGGACCTCACCCCTCATGTATGGATAATTATATGTATCTCTGTAATGTCGATTTTTTGTCTATGTATGTACCCCCAGAATTGTAAAGTGCTGCGGAATCTGTTGCCGCTATATAAATAAAAATGATTAATTATTATTATTATTAATTAATTGGTGCAATTATCAGAAAGTTTAAAGAGTATAACATGACAATCAACAGACCTCGGCCCGGTGCTCCAAAGAAGATTTCGCCTCGTGGGGTGGCAATGATGCTGAGAACAGTCAGAAATCGTCCTGCAACCACTCGGCAGGAGTTAGCAAATGACCTGAAGGCAGCTGGGACCACAGTTTGCAAGGAAACAATTGGCAACACTTTGCGCAACAATGGATTCACATCCTGCAGTGCCCGAAAGGTACCCCTGCTGAAGAGAGCACATGTGGAGGCGCGCCTCAAATATGCCAATGATCATTTGAAAGATGAACCAAGTTATTGGGAGGTTTTGTGGTCAGATAAGACCAAAATTGAACTTTTTGGCCTCAACTCCACCCGCCATGTGGGGAGGAAGAAAAATGCTGCCTATGACCCCAAGAACACTGTGCCCACCGTCAAGCATGGAGGTGGAAGCATAATGTTTTGGGGGTGTTTCTCTGCCAAGGGTACAGGGCTACTTCACCGCATCACTAGGAAGATGGATGGAGCCATGTACCGCACAATCCTGAGGGACAACCTCCTCCCCTCTGCCAGGGTTCTGAAAATGGGCCGTGGTTGGGTCTTCCAACATGATAACGACCCTAAACATACAGCAAAGGCAACAAAGGATTGGCTCAAGAAAAATCACATTAAGGTCATGGAGTGGCCCAGCCAGTCGCCAGACCTCAATCCGATCGAAAATATATGGAGGGAGCTGAAGGTCAGAGTTGCCAAGCGACAGCCCACCAACCTTCATGATTTAGAGAGAATCTGCAAAGAAGAGTGGGCCAAAATTCCCCCTGGTGTGTGTGCTAAACTTGTGGTTAACTACAACAAATGTCTCACCGCTGTGCTTGCAAACAAAGGCTTTGCCACTAATAATTGAGTGTGTTTGGCAAGAGGGATCAAATACTTATTTTCCTCATTGAAATACAAATTAATTAAAATATATTCTTTAAAATTATATTCTGGATTTTTTTTCTTGATATTCTGTCTCTCCATGTTAGAATATATCTACCATTAAAAGTGCTGAAGAATAGTGTCTTTATTAGTGGGCAAACAAAGAAAATCAGCAAGGGATCAAATACTTCATGGACTCACTGTAGAAGTCGTCCAGGGAGCTTCTAATTACTGTATGTGAAAAAAGAATACAGTGTTTTTATTAATAAATAACCCCCTCCCCTAATAAAAGTCCCATTTTATAACTAAAAATAAATAAATAAACAAACATGTTTGGTATCGCTGTGTGCGTAATTGCCCGAAATATTAATTTATTTAATTCATGATCCCTCATGCTAAACGGCGTAAGCACAAAAAAATTCCAAAGTGCAAAATTGCGCATTTTTGGTCGCATCAAATCCAGAAAAATTGTAAAAAAAAGCGATCAAAAAGTCGCATATGCGCAACCAAGGTACCGATAGAAAGTACAGATCATGGCGCAAAAAATTACAACTCACACAGCCTCATAGACCAAAGGATAAAAGCGCTATAAGCATGGGAATAGAGCGATTTTATGTAACGTTTATTTTCTGTAAAAGGTTTTAATTTTTTATGAGCCATCAATTAATATAAAAGTTATACATGTTACATATCGTTTTAATCGTATCGACTTGAGGAACATAGCATGTCAGTTTTTCCATAGGACACATGGCGTAAAAACAAAGCCCTCCCATAGAAAAAGAATTGCGTTTTTTTTCAATTTCACTGCGCATATAATTTTTTTTTTGGTTTTGCAGCATATTTTATGCAAACATTCAGCCTGTAATTATTGACACAAAAAATAAGGGCTTATGTGGGTCCGTAGGTGTAAAAATGTAAACACATAGGAGAAAAAAACGAAAACGCAAAAACTAAAATTAGTCCGGTCCTTAAGGGGTTAAAACAAGTCTTTAAGTTAAATATACGTTTTAAGAATTTCAGTTGATCTTCTTTCTAATTTTCCATTTTACTAGGACTAAAACTGAGCTGAGACTTCCCGTTCTCTACAGATCATTTCCCAACATTGCTGTTCCTGTGAACATAGACAGGAGAACAGTGACAGGTGACACCAGTATATAGGTAACACAAACAGGAGTACAGTGACAGGTAACACCAGTATATAGATAACACAGGCAGGAAAACAGTAACAAGTGACACTAGTATATAGATAAAATTGATACACACAACGGCTGATGCCCACAACTCAGCATCCCCCTTCCTGTAGAATGATCTCTATAAAGTTCAAAAAGCATGTCCAAGTAGTCTCTTTTATTTGCTGTAAAGCATATCTCTAAATGCTGGTAAAACAACTCAGGCAAAATGGCACACCCCATAATAATGTACAAAAATTGAATAAACAATTTACAATCAGAAAATAGAATCAGATTAGAAAAAGAGAATATTTCATTATCTGGCTCTGATCAGTAAAAAAAAACTAAACATAAAAACAGGTGATACATTATCTTTATATAGATTATCTTTTATCTGTATATATTATTACAGTTTTTTTTAATGATAAACTTACGTTTCATGGGTGCCAAAGAAGAAGATTGGAAATTTGTTTGCAGGTGGTTTCACTGCCCCTTCTGGCAGTTCATCAATCTGTGAGCATTAAAAACATATTAAAAACAAAGTTGCAGAACAAGCAAAGTGGTCATATCCCTAAACAAGCAAGGTATTTACAAATAGCCATTAGGTTATGACAGACCCAGGTAAGAGTACAGGGGATGGATGGTGAGAAAAGACTCCTGATCTAGTCCATGGAGTCTGAGCTGGGGGTGGGCAGTTGTGTGTGGGGGCAGCCAACCTGGACAATGCAAAGGGAACAAATCAGTAGGCCCATTCAGGAAAATAATGTAGCATTAATTTGTGGGCAAAAGTAATTTATGAGTACTATTTTCTGAACACTTTGGTAAGAATTTGGTATCAAGTCTGGTGCCTAACCTCTGCTAAAATAAGGGAGATTGCCTTCAGGAGCTAGCAACACTCTGCTTAAAGGGGTTATCCAGGCTTAGAAAAACATGGCCACTTTCTTCCAGAAACAGCACTACTCTTGTCTCCAGTTTGGATGGGGTTTTGCAACTCAGTTCCATTAAAGTGACATGCTGTGTTCTGAAGAAAGCGGGCATGTTTTTTTTAATCCTGGATAACACCTTTAAGGTCCCTATAGAAATAATTTAAAACTTGTCCAAATACAGATTCAGGCTATGTTCACACTACGTATATTTTCGTAAAACTACGGCCGTTGTTGCCAATTGCAACAACGGTCGTGGTTATTACGAAAATATACGTAACATTGCCGCCTATGAAATCCTGGCCGGAGTGTATACACATACTATACACTCAGGCCGGCATCCCTAGCGGCGTTGCCAGAAACTGACATGTAAGTTTTCTGCGGCTGCTATTCAATGAATAGCAGCTGCAGAAAACCCTGTCAGTGCACACTATGAAGCGAGCGGCTCTGGCCGCACGCTCTATAGTGTGCAGTGGGGAGTTCTGATAAAGGCGCGCACGGATGCACCCGCATCAGAACTCTGCGGCACTGAAGATCATCCGGCCGATACTGCTGGGATAATCTTTTCTGAGACGGGATGTTCTGTGACCCGGCCGGGTCACGGAACGGATGGTCTCTTACATTGTATGAACATAGCCTCATTCTGCAATGGGTTCTGACTTTTATCACTTAAGTTATATTTGAGTTGTCAGAATTACATTTTTATCTATTTCATGAAATTTCACCTGTACATGAACATGGCCTTGCATTTTTCTGAAAAGTTTATTTATAAAATAAAGTCTACAAGTCCCACTACTTATTGAGTATATATACTTTAACATAGAAAGGTTACTGCAGCTCAGGCAGTTTCACATATAGCATATACAACCACACATATACATGACCCAGATTAATTAATCTATCAAAAACTAAAATTGTCTGTTTTGCCTAAAGCTGTCATTGGTTGTTTTGGGCCAAATTGGGCCATAGTTGTCTCAAACAGATTGATAAATCTGGGCCGTAGTATTTTGGTTTGTGATGTTTTAGGGGTTACTGGCATCCTGGAGGTAAGTGGTTTTTTTTTCAGGCTTTCAAACACATGTAAAAATACCCCCAAAAACGAACCATTCTGATGCTGGCCTTGGAGGCTATGTAGGAGTAGAATATTCATAGGCTTCAATTTTAATCAAAGGGGTTAGACAGTCTGTTATAAATAAAGCTTGGCTGTTGTATCATAACAATCTTTACAAACATGTAATACAATAAATGTTAAATGTCCTTTTTACTGTCCAAGATTTTGTTTAATTTGGCTGGAAGTTTTTTGAGCCAAACAGGATGCAAAGCAAAAAAGAGGAAAGAGAAATATCAGTCTCTCCCTTACTCTTCTCCTCCTTCTTCTATTACTTTGGCTCAAAAAACTTTAGCTTGCACCATTTTGAGAACAAAAATTACTCCCAAAGACTGAATGTGACTTTTTTATACACGTGCCTATATCATTTTTAAAAAATAAAAAATAAAAAAATTTAATTGTTGGAATTAAAAAAATCTAACCTGCTGTGCATAGGACACTAAAAATAAAGGTAATTTTCTTCATCTGTCTTCATCAAATCTTCAGTTTAATTAATATATAATTAAGCAGTTTGGTGCACTGGGGAGAGGGACTACCACTCTTAGTGCACCGATATGCCCCACCCCTACTCATGAATAATCATCAAGTTCTGTGCAGTGATGAGTGCCGGAGTGACGCTCAACATGCGCATGAGGAGCCAGTTAGCAGTAGCTCGTCCCCAATGAACCAAGCTGTCTAATTTACATAACAATGAAAGATTTTATGAAAACGAGGATAAAGGTAAGAAAATTACCTTTATTCTCAGGCTCCCAAACAGAACCTGGTTTTGTAGCTGAAGGCAACTTGGGTCCAGTCTGTAGCAGTCCAGTATTCTTGTTCATGACCCCACTGCAAATAATTGTAACGAAGGCTGGTTGTCACTGGCAGAACACATAATGGGTGACACCTAATTTTCTACTCTTAAGTGCTTGGGGCAGAGACAGGGGTGTGTAATGAAGATGTCACCTGTGTTTGGATGGTGGACAGGGAAACTACTGTATGTGAACTGCTTGAGCTTGTCCCTGGATTAAATGATCCTCTCTACTGGTGGTCTGTTTGAGCAGTCCTCAGCCTTATGACTGTGTTTGCATTCCCTCATATAGCCTAGATGGCGGGCATTCGCCATTTTGCTTCTCTCAGTCTAATAATGTTCCCCCTTGCAAAGTTTGGTGACTGGGTAAAAATTCTTTGTATGCATCAAAGAAGCATGTCTGCAGTTAACAATTTTTCACCAAGAGGTACACTACCCATAAGTAGCTTGTTAGAGCCTTTTTTATAGGGCAGACTAATGGTGCGTTTACACAGAAAGATTTATCTGACAGATTTTGGAAGCCAAAGCCAGGAATGGATTTGAAAAGAGGATAGATTCCAGTCTTTCCTTTATGACCTGATCCCTGTTTATAGTCTGTTCCTGGTTTTGGCTTCAAAGATCTGTCAGATAAATCTGTCTGTGTAAACGCACCATCAGTGTCTAATCAGACCAGCAATCTTACATTTCTTTATCTATCAAAGATTGTATGGATGTATATGTATACATAAATATACACACAATAAATAGAGAAATGGACAGGCTGTCTGTAAGGAATGCCACACACTTTTTTGTCAGCTTAATAAAACTAATACAACTTAATCAAATATATTTTCTCTGCATTGTTAGGCTATGTTCACAACAACGGCCATACTTTGCACGTTGTGGAACAATACCTATTCCTCTATAGGATCCCGGCTGGAGCGTACACACATCGTATACGCTCCGTCCGGGATCCCGTGCGGCGCTGCAAATAACTGACATGTCAGTTTTCTGAGGCCGCAATTCAATGAATTGCGGCAATTCAATGAGTTGCGGCCATAGAAAACCCTGTCAGTTCACACAATGAAGCGAGTGGCTGCGGCATCAGAACCCTGCGTCCAGCAAGATCATTCTGACGGTACTTAAAGAGGTTGTCCATCATCTTTTTCTTATTGGAAATGTGAATAATTTGTAATCTGTCCCTTTCCCTGAGTGGTTTCCCTTAGCAAAGCCTGTGCAGGGGAGCAGTTACCCATAGCGACAAATCAGATTGCTTCTTTCATTTTTTAAAAAAGACCTTGGAAAATGAAACCTAGAATCTGACTGGTTGCTATGGGCAACTGCTTCCCTGTTCCTCTGCACAAGGTTTGATAAATCACCCCCTCATACTTCCTTTATTTACTGTTTATAGCTCCAACCTATGCTGCAGTGCTGTACAGATTGTAGTCTGTCATGCTGTCCTTACTGCTGCAGTTTCTTCTGGGCTCAGATGTTAGTAAGATGTTAGGGGAGTGGCTAAAGAAATATATGCATAACCCCACCCACCTGATGACTCACTGTTCCCTCACTGGCAGGAACAGGAAACAGAAAGGGAACAGGACATCACAGGAAGTAAAGAAAACACAGGCAGAGTGGTCATGTGACTGAGCCTGAGAACATAGTAAGCGCTCTAAATAAAAAATAGAAGTGTATGTAGAATATGCAACCCCCACAGAGGTCAATGCAATGCTAGTTTATTGAAAAATCCTGGACAACCCCTTTAGGGTCACGGATTGGCCGGTCTAGTACGACGTGTGAACATAGCCTTAAGGTTTATTTTACAACCTCATGATGTCTTAAGAGGAGTACTCCTGCGATAAAAACCTACACCCTATCCCTAGGATGGGGGATAACTCTGGTAACTCGCTATTTGCTGAATGGAGTAGTTCAGCATGCATTTGTGCATGGCCAATTAAAGAAGAAGTCCGGTGAAGTATTTTATTATCCCCCAAAAGTTATACAAATCCCCAATATACACTTATTACGGGAAATGCTTATAAAGTGCATTTTTCCCTGCACTTACTACTGCATCAAGGTTTCACTTCCTGGATAACATGGTGATGTCACGACCCGACTCCCAGAGCTGTGCGGGCTGCGGCTGCTGGAGAGGATGATGGCAGGGGGATGCTCAGTGTCCCTCCAGTGCCCTGTGTCCCTCAGTGTCCCCCTGCCATCATCCTCTCCAGCAGCCACAGCCTGCACAGCTCTGGGAGTCGGGTCGTGACATCACCATGTTATCCAGGAAGTGAAGCCTTGATGCAGTAGTAAGTGCAGGGAAAAATGCACTTTGTAAGCAATTCCCGTAATAAGTGTATATTGGGGATTTATATAACTTTTTGGGGGGGATACAATACTTTAATAAAAATGGTGGCATGGGTTACTGCAGCTCAGCTTCCATTCAATTTAATAAGGGCAGAGCTAAAATAACCTGTGCACCCTGGCAATCAGACATTAACATCAATTAATGGTACAATGCAGGACAACCCCTTTAAGGCTAGGTTTACACCAAGTTCTGAGATCTATGCTTTAATATGGCCTTTTAAGATAATTGGATTGTGGCACCTTCACCAATATTTCAGGGAATATTTCCACTCTTCATTATGCCAAATGTACTTTTGTACTAAAAACACATATAGAGAACAAATCTCCCACATGTGATGTAAATCTAGCCTGACTGCTACTCCTCTTTCCAGACTAATGATCTGTACAGAACAAACCATTGTACCTTTATGTTTTTGGCCATTGTCACACAGCAGTATTTTGGTCATGCTTTGCATGAGTAATTTAGAGTAGCAGCTCTTCCAAAGCACAGAAGTTCAGCCCTTTACAGTATACTTTTAATAATAACTTGTGGAGCAGGTCTGAGTTAGCACCAAAGTCCGTGTAGTGTCAGCTGTATACCCATGAGCTAGGATCATGTGCGTGAGGAATATAGGCAATTGAGGGCAGCATGGGGGTGCAAAAAGCTTATAGCAGAGTAAATATATTCCAAACAAAGAAAAGAGAGCTTGCACTCACCCAAAAAGTTGCTGCAAATCAATCTATTTATTCAGTCTTGGCAGACATGTGTGGGGAGGGGAAGTGAAAGCAGAGGCGTTCTGATGGCCATCAGGACGCCTCTGCTTTCACTTCCCCTCCCCACGCGTCTGCCAAGACTGAATAAATGGATTGATTTGCAGCAACTTTTTGGGTGAGTGCAAGCTCTCTTTACTTCGTTTGAAATATACTTTTAGGGTATAAACCCACACACCGTATATGCAGCGTATTTGTTGCATATCTGCTGCATATACGGTGTGTGGGTTTATACCCTTATAATGTTTTAGCTTTTAGCTTACAAATATAGATGTAAAAAAACTGACAAAAAAAAGTCATGGATCGCTATGTTTAATGAAGTGCCAATATAGTGCTCCGTAAAGCACCGAGCACTACTGATGCACATTCATAGTGTGGTCCGATGCGGGCAGCACTATGGATGTGTAAATGTGTCCCTATAGGCTGGGTTCACACTACGTATATTTCAGTCAGTATTGTGGTCCTCATATTGCAACCAAAACCAGGAGTGAATTGAAAACACAGAAAGGATCTGTTCACACACTGTTGAAATTGAGTGGATGGCCGCCATTTAATGGCAAATATTTGCTGTTATTTTAAAACGGCTGTTGTATTGAAATAATGCCAGTTCTTTACTGTTATATGGGGCCATCCACTCAATTTCACCATTGTGTGAACAGAGCCCTTCTGTGTTTTCAATCCACTCCTGGTTGAGGTTGCAATATGAGGACCACAATACTGACTGAAATATACTGTGTGTGAACCCAGCCATACAATGCATGTAATAAACTAGATTTTTGCATTGCTTTTTTTTTGAAGAAACAGTGATGAGGTTATCCCTGTTGGCCTGTGACTGAACAAAGCTTTAGTGCCCAGAATCTCTATTATAAAATTAAACATTTATAATAAAGTGACTCATAATGACTATCAGATGGCAAAAATGAGATCAGTCTAATGAAATGAATGATGTAAGTGTATGTTCACAAGTTGTCAATTCTGTCTGGATATAAATTTGTACAGAATCTGTAGCTATTCTGCCTGTTACGCACATAAATAAGAAATTTTTCTGCCACATTCTCATACCAAAAAGTGAACAGAGAATAATAACCATTCATAGATTTTAAAAACCTGAAAACAGTCATTATTCATGCCGATTCTCTGAAAAGGCAGATGAAGCCTGGCCCCCTTGTTCTCAAGGTTGATCAGGTATCCAGCCACTAGACAATTCACAACCATCATTTTATAAGAAACATGTCATGAAATGCTTCACAGGAAACCACAATGAATTAAACAGCATCCCAGATGTTCTGATGGAAATATGCACACAAAAGAATCCTCATTGTGTTCTCTATCCTTCCTAGATGATCACCCTATAAATACAAACATTTACGGATCGGACATACTTTCATGGCCAAAAATATATTAGTAACATCTGTGGATTAAAAGTGAATTCATTTTAAGAGCTGTGGAGCCTTTTCCTTGCCAAAAATAACGAAAGAATCAAGACTAGCCATTTGTGTTAAATAGAACTGGAGGTGAATTACAATCCAGCTTTCCATACGCCATGGCTCCGTGGAGGGCGAGTAAACATGGAGATCGTTTTTCTGTCTTACAAGTGTAGATGAGGCAGTGCTAGTGATTGAGGAAAACACAGCAGAAGCCATGGAGGTGTGGTGTTCCTAGTACTGCTCAGTCTCCATTATCACACACAGCTCTCCCCTAGAAGCCACCGCTGCCCTCCCCTTTTCACTTTGAATGAAGAATAAACATGTAGAGCTGTATTAGACCTCCTCTTCCCCGCTGGATCTCAGCTCCGAGCCTCTCCTTCTCAGCTTGCTGTTTTCTACAACCTTGGGCTGGGAGCCACAAAGTGGGTGTACTACTACAATGTGCCATGAGCTTAACCAATGTTTTACATGCTACCAAGCAATCTACAACCTACGTCAGGAATTGACTACATTATACCCATGTTTATACATTTAACAGAAACCTAAAGATATTTTATTTGTACACAAAACAATGAAGGGATGCTGTGGTACTAGATACTTATTGGTATATAGTAGTCTAGCCTGGCACCTGGCAGTAGAAGCATAGCACAATGATTTACATTGTCTGCCTCTAAAAAACATAAGTTGCAGTGGAGATACAATCCGCACCAGGTCTTTAGCAGGAGACCTCCCCCCCCCCCCCCAACATACATCTCCAGGGGGCTCAGTTTCATGGACCCCATAGATGATATCTTTCATGTCAAAAACAATGGAAATACCCCTAACTACTGCCAGCTGATGGCACATTGTGCATATGTACTTATATGTAGCTTGTCTTGATGAAAAAAACAGACCTGAAAACACCAGTGTGAAAAAAGCCTTATTTTGTTTTTGTATATGAATATTCTTTTGCATCACATTTGCCCCAGGAGTCTATCAAAACAATGTATAGGACATCTGATTCTGGGAATCAGTGTTGGTCCATAGCAGAGTACATCAGTGTCATCTTCCTAGATATATGTCAAATCAGAAGAACATATTGGCTGTATTTGCGGCACGTTAACATATGGGTGTTTTCTGACTACTTGGTTAGCTACAACCAATGGCAGCATCCAGAACAGCTTGAGATGCTAAACACCACTCGTATCCAGTTATTGTACACAATGGATCTACAACAATTGTCCACACTACATAGCACTTGAAAGGGGGTTCAGTTACTACATACATTAATATTGTATGAATTGTTGGGGGTCTGACTGCTGGAACCCCCATTAATCCACAAAACAGTGTAAGGAGGCGACACACACACACACACACACACACACACACACACACACTCACTCCATTAAAGTCAATAAGTGATACTGACACAACCGATAATGTCACTGTGTCACTACATCATGTGAGTAACATCGGCTGTAGGGGAGCACTCCCAGCTCTTCTCACCAGTGACTGACAGCAGGCTGCATGTAGATACACATCCAACATCAGTCATTGCTGAGAGCAGCGGGAGGAGGTGGGTGACACTGGTTACTGTTTACCTGATTTCAGCGGCAATATAACTATACAGCTGGGTTCACACGTAGCATTTTTTTACAAAAACCAGGAGTGAGTTGAAAAGACACAAAAAAGTGCATATCTCTTCATTCTTGGCAAAAATACAGAACAGATACTGAGGAAAATACTATATGTAAACCGAGCCTTAGGGTGGTATTACACTAGACGATTTTTCGGCAATTAACAATAAACATTCTCAAACGACCGCTATGACGAACGATCTTAATCATTCACCCTATTTCTCGTTGGTCGTTTAATGATTGCATGCAATTAAATAAGACGATCAAATCTGAATGATCTAACGATTTTTCGAACGATAATTGTCCCGTGTAATACCTCTCTTAGTCTGATGTATTCTTTAATCTTTTCTATTTCCCTTACAGCACAAACTTTTTTCTGCCATTTGGGCTAAAAGAAGATACAATAAGCTGCCGCTGTACCGGTATGGTAACAGATCTGCTTAAAAGTTAACTAATAGCACTTAGGGTCCTTTTACACCTAACAATTTGTCGCCCACGGACAGCCATGAACCCATTTTGCAGTGCCTTTACACGGCATGACAAATCGGGCAGCTGGGCTGCACGAATGATCTTTGTATCATCTGTGCAGCCATAGTAACTGACAGCAGATATGTATATATTTGTGCTGTCAGTTTCCAGATCACAAGCAGTGTATACTTACCATCCGCTTTACTTACGATACAGCATCAGGGTCTCCAGTCTTCTCCCCACCAACTATTTCTTCAGGCTGCCGCCTCCTCTGTAATAACTGATTGCCGAAGGAGGTGGCAGCCTGAAGATACAGCAATGGCCAGAAGATTGGAGACCCGGATGCTGTATCACAAGCAGCGCAAATTGTAAGTATACACTGCCTGTAATCTGGAAACTGACAGCACAGATATACGTATAAATATCCGTGCTGTCATTTTACTTTTATCATTATGAGCCACACATAACCCTGTTTACACAGGAAGATATGTGGCCGACAACGATAAACTTCAGGGCATGCCTGAAGACCTGATCATCTGAGGATGGAGTCGTGCAAGGACACAAGTTTGCAGTGCCTTTACATGGCTCGACTAATCGAGTGCACTGGCTATTCTTGTATCATTCCTGCAGCCATAGAAACTGACTGCACGGATATGCATACGTTTCCAGATCACACAGCAGTGCATACATAACTAGTGTGCTGCTATGTGGTCCCGCTCTCCTGTCCCTTATTCTTATCCATGCTGTCAGTTTCACTTTATCACTATCAGCTGCACATTCCGTTTACACAGAAAGATGTGCGGCCGATACATTTTGATGCTCTAAAGACACCGTCAGCTGGGCGTTTGACCGGTGCTCAGCTGATCACTATCACATGGGCCGATTATCAGGCAAAGGAGCGTTTATACCAACGCTCCTGGCCAATAACTGACCCGTGTAAAAGGCCCTTTACACTAACAGTAAATGCAGCTCTATTGCATTGAAAAAGATGTGTAATGTTACTGTAAATGATAGAAAAACCCCTTTGCCGAAGATTTTACAGGAGATCCACACCTGTCTCCTCCCTTGGGTCATCTGGGAGTCTCCTGAAGTAGGCGAAATCCCCAGAGCTCCAGGTACGGGGGGGCAGCTAGCATTTGGGGAAACTGAGAAATAAGCAATTTAGACCCATTTTCAGAAGACTGTTCATATGGTAAAAAGCTGTTCCAGGTACTCTCCCCCCCTCAAAAAATAACAAGGGTGTGCTCCCTATCTGGAGAACAAAAAGTTTATTCTCAGAGGCAACAAGCCTTTTTTACCATGTGAACTGTGAATGTGTGGAGCAGTCTACCCCAGGATCTGGTCACAGAAAATAGTGGAGGGCTTCAGGTGTACCTGTCACTACATCCATTTGATCCATTCTTCTCTCTGGCTGGAAGTTTGCGTATCAATGGTTACAAACCCGTTGACACTATGATTCGAGCAATCCCCATTCCGATCCAATGGGGGTTTTGCGCATTATGGTCTCAGCATGTTCGTAGCCATGGATACCAAAACTTCTAGACGGAAAGTGGAATTCACATCTGATGGGGTCAGAGGACGTGGTGACAGGTACACTTTAATATGCATTAGGAGAAGTAAAGAATCACAATCCCCTCCCCTTTATCCACCCATAAACCTGCCCTTCATCTTCGTCTTCCCTTCTCCTTGGTTGAATGTGAACATGTGTCTTTCTTCAACTATACTATGTAATAGTAGTGTTGTGACTTCCATTCATGATGCATTTAAATGGGCTTTCCATAAATGTTCATTCTGGAACAGCTCCATTAACTTTCCATGGTGCTGTAGCTGGGCCGGCCGCAGCACTATTCTGCAGGGATTTTGGGGTCACCATTTTCAAGATCGTGAGGGTGAGTTTGACCTTCCACAATGTCTTAGTTATGCCCCATCATTTGCATACTCTCTATAGGGCATAACTACCCAAGATGACAATACCCTTTAAATATCTTATTGATGGTGGCACCCCTGCTGATCTGGCAGAGCTGGGGTGTTTGTATCACATGGGGTATAATGACCTATCCTGAACAAAGGCACCAATAAACAGCCTTGGAAAACCCCTTTAAATGGCCTTTTGATAGTAAGATCACCTAAGACACTGCCTGTGTGAACACAGCCCATGCTGGTGCCCCATAAGGCCACAGATGATAGAAGGGCACTGGCCAGGTCATGTGGGCTGAGGTTTAATAACTCAAAAAAAAATCCAGCACTGTTATTTACTATAGTAATATTTACGTATATATGCATAAAGGGGTGTAACAACAGGGCCCCTCATACATATATATGCACTGCGTATATCCCCTCCCCTGAGACCTGGCTCCCCTCACCACACTGGAGGCCATACATGTGAGGTGACAAGGGGCCCTGGAGCAGGATCCCCCTCAGGCGGCCTCACACGCCCGGGTATCCCTCCGCTGTCACTCACTGCGCCCCTCCCCCTTGCTATGTACCCTATATAAGCGCCTATATGATGAGTGCGTAGTGCAGGCGGCCCTGGTTTTCCCGCCCTTTTGTGGGTGTATGGACACACGCTGGGAGGGCTCCTCTCCTCAGCTCCCCCCTCCCGAGGGCACTCACCCGTGCCGGCCAGTGCGGGTATCCCTTCATTTTGGCGAATACCAGTTCTCCAGCCTTGTAATCCCGGGGCCTGGGCCGAGCCATCTTGTCCGCCTCCAGCCCTCGTAGCGACAACACAACCCGTCCGCCCCCTCCGTCCTGCGGCAGTCGCTGAAAATGGGGGAGTGTGCGAAGTAGAGCACAAGCACGGGGGGCAAGCGAGGCCCCTCAGCCACCTCCCCTCACGAAGCCCCTCACACAGGCCAAGCCTCCGAGCCCCCCGTCTCCGGTCACACACGGCCTGCCGCTGCCAGCTCTCGGTGGCGATGCGTGATACAGACAGTGGCGGGGAGCGGCCGGGGACCTGATACAAAGGATCCGGAGCGGGAGCCGTCAGGGCGCCGCCGATCTCCGCTCTTGTTTCTTTAGGTTCACAGACGTGTTGGCGGAGGAGCTGGGAGCTGGGCTGCGCAGTGCCGCACACTTCTCTGTAGCATCGCTGTGTGGCCGCTCACTAACAGTGCGCCTCACCGTGTAACACGCCGGGAGACACCTCACTGAGGAGACCAAACAAAATCATACTCATGTCACAGACGTTATTTGGGGGGACATTTCATATGCATTTTCTAAAGCGTTTTTTGTGCGTTTTGTTCTGTTCTGTAAGCGTTTTATACAAATCAGGTCTTTGCTTGTAATTTGAGGCATTTACATGCCAACAACCCACCACAAAATGGACACCAGTCAGACATAAAACAGTACCGTATCGCTGCGTATTTATCGCTGCGTGTTTGGTGCGATTTTTACATGTGAGTTTTGATTTTCATGTGAAAATCGCACCAAACACGCAGCGTTAAATACGCAGCGATACGATACGTGTGAAACTACCCTAAGGGTAAATTCACACGGGCGTCTCGCACAAGAAATCCGCAGCTAATCCGCAGCTAAACCGCAGCTAATCCGCAATACACATATTATTCTTCTTATTATTAATATGTGTATTGCGGATTAGCTGCGGTTTAGCTGCGGATTTCTTATGCGAGACGCCCGTGTGAATTTACCCTAAGGGTAGCTTCACACGGGCGGGCTCGCAGCGAGATTCTCGCTGCGAGCCCGGCAGGTCCTGTCAGTTCCCATAAACTACATACTTGCTGCGGACCGCAGCGAGTATGTAATTGTACCGCGCTTAACCCCTTCTACTCCCGCCGACTCCCCCGCTGTAAGCAGCATACATTACCTGTCCTTGCTGCACGGGTCCGGCGTCCTGCTCTCCCGTCCGGCCAATCAGTGGCTGCGGCTGGGCAACACACTAATTGGCCGGGTGGGAGAGCAGGACGCCGGACCCGTGCAGCAAGGACAGGTAATGTATGCTGCTTACAGCGGGGGAGTCGGCGGGAGTAGAAGGGGTTAAGCGCGGTACAATTACATACTCGCTGCGGTCCGCAGCAAGTATGTAGTTTATGGAAACTGACAGGACCTGCCGGGCTCGCAGCGAGAATCTCGCTGCGAGCCCGCCCGTGTGAAGCTACCCTAAGGGTAAATTCACACGGGCGTCTCGCACAAGAAATCCGCAGCTAATCCGCAATACACATATTCTTATTATTATTAATACGTGTATTGCGGATTAGCTGCGGATTTCTTATGCGAGACGCCCGTGTGAATTTACCCTAAGGGTAAATTCACACGGGCGTCTCGCATAGAAAAACCGCAGCTAATCCGCAGCTAATCCACAATACATTTATTATTCTTATTATCATTAATATGTGTATTGCGGATTAGCTGCGGATTAGCTGCGGTTTAGCTGCGGATTTCTTATGGAATATCATGGCTAATAAAAAAAATAAAGGGGTATTCAGAATTGAAA
Source organism: Dendropsophus ebraccatus (assembly GCF_027789765.1). Taxonomy (NCBI): domain Eukaryota; kingdom Metazoa; phylum Chordata; class Amphibia; order Anura; family Hylidae; genus Dendropsophus; species Dendropsophus ebraccatus. The sequence continues at coordinate 164,678,909 of NC_091454.1, forward strand.
TAATTTATCACCTCTCCACAGAAGAGGGGATAAGGGCCCTATTACCGTTCGAAAAAATGTTATATTCTTTCAATGTAATCAATAATCTTTCCGTGTGTATGCAAGCAGCGGTCAAACGAAAATTATCTTGTGTGTCGTCGATCACATATTTGAGCTGACCATAAAATCATCGTTAATCATTCGCAAATCTTTTAGTGTATGTACACAGCGTTCATTTGTAATTAAGATCCTTCATAGACTAGAGCACACAAATGATCATAATTGTTAGTGTAACTATCGTTCCGTGTATAGTGGTGTATGATTTCAGGTTGTTCCCAAAAGCACTGGTTTGCAATCGTTAATTGGAGAAAATGAAAAATCACTTCCACTGTTAGGAACCTAAAGGCCATATTATGGTCCGTTTACACAAAGCGATAATTTGCCCCATCGATCGTTTAATGATTTTGAAGCAACGATTTGGTTTTTATAACAATCAGCATTTAGACGAATAAATCGTTAGAAAAATCGTTATTGCAAACATTTTAAGATTGCTTAAGCCCATCTCACACATAGGGTGAATCTTTGAAAGACTTTACACGAAGCGAATTTTTAGCAAACAACCAACGACGATTTGAGTTATTGAAAGATCACAATGAATCATTTGTCGCTTGATCGTTCGCTGTGTTTACACGAGCCGATTATTGCTCAAATGCGATCTTTATTGCAAAAATTCGATAAATTGTTAGATTGTTCGGATTCAAACAATAATCATTTAGTGTAACAGCAGGCAGCGATTAAACGCCCAAAGAGAAATCGTTGATCGTTTGACCTATTTTCACCCTTGATCGTTCACAAATTGTTCGGCGTAATAACATGTTGTTCGGCCGTTTCCTGGTCTATCAGCCAGGAAAAGATAAGCGCAAGAACGACCGTAATTAACAATCATCCTGTGTAATAGGGTTAACAATCTAAGATAGTTTGTTGCAGTTGTCGTTAATCGACGAAAAATTGGCCCATGTAACACCACCCTAAGTGTGAGGTCGACAGATAGCTCTGTGGTCTGGAGAATGACTCCTTTGTTTTAAACGTAGTGGCAGCACACATGCACAGATCATCTCTCCATCGAAAACAATGGAGTCAGGGCCCCATTCCCAAGATTGCAGGAGGTCCCAACAGTTGAACCCCAGCAATCTAACACCTGTCCACATCCAGTAGAAAGGGGATACATTCTTTTAGGGTGCATTCACACGTAAAGGATCCGCAGCAGATCTGCAGCAGATTTGATGCTGTGTTCAGTTGGGCTATGTGCACACTGAGGAAAAGGCGAGGAATTCAGCTTGAAATTCAGCTTGAAATTCCTCCCGTAAAATATGTACAGAGCAAAGTCCCATTGTGTTCAATGGGTTTTCTGCTCTGTTGTTCACACTGCAGAATTTCCAAGCAGAATTTTCTGCTAGAGGAATCCTATAGAAGTCAATGGGGCGCTTAAATTCTGCCTGAAAACTTTCAGCTACAATTCCTCGAGAATTCCTCAGTGTGCACATAGCCTTACTCAGATCAAATCTGCTGCGGATCCGCAGCAGAAAATCTGCTGCGTTATGGTGTGTAATGCTACCCTTAAGGGTGCGTTCACACCTACAGGATCTGCAGCAGATTTGATGCTGTGTTCAGTTATTTAAATGAAATCTGCTGCAGAAAATCAGCTGCAGATCCTGTAGGTGTGAACGCACCATAAAGAGGTTTTCCAGCCAAAACAAAATTGATGTACTATCCACAGGCTAACTCATCAGTCACTAATAGAGATGAGCGAACCTCAGGCATGCTCGAGTCCATCCGAACCCGAACTTTCGGCATTTGATTAGCGGTGGCTGCTGAACTTGAATAAAGCTGTAAGGCTATGTGAAAAACATGGATATAGTCATTGGCTGTATCCATGTTTTCCAGACAACCTTAGAGCTGTATCCAAGTTCAGCAGCCCCAGCTAATCAAATGCTGAACGTTCGGGTTCGGATGGACTCGAACCCGAACCCAGTTCGCTCATCTCTAGTCACTAATCAGTGGAGTACGGGCACAGACACCACAGTGAACAGAGTTTGTCTCTGGTCATTGAGTAGTAGTGGTGACCTGTAACTGCAGTTCAGCTCCTGTTGACTTGAATGGGAGAGATGCAGTTGCAGATCACTACTGCTACACCATGAATGGAGACAAACTGCTTCCAGCCCATTTACCGCCTAGTGCGGGTGCAGAACAGCCAACTTGACGGTGGTGGATAGCTCATCAGTCTATTTTGGCCGTTAGGATCTATTCACATGTATGATGTTTTCAGCTGCATGTGTTGTCTTTTGTTAAAAGCTTGAAGCCCAAAAACAAGCGGTAGAAAAGACAAAAATATGCAGCTGGACCCCAGGCTATGTAAACTCAAGCTTTTTATTTTTCTATTGAATGCAGTGCAGTTCACTGGTGGGGAGGACATAAAATTGTATGCCTCAAACTGCACTTCAAAAACTATGTGAATATATGCTTACATTTACACATACGGTAGATTTTATTCTAATAATTAAGTGTGGTAAAAATAACTTTTCATGTCCCAGGTGCTTAATACACCAGTCCTAGGACGTTCTTCCATGCTACATAGAGCTAAAAAGTGGTACATGCTGTGACGGAAGTAAAAATAGCGACTATGGTCACACTTGCTATACCTTCCTACTGCCAGTCAGGCTTGATTGACAGCCTTGCAGGGCTTCTTCCTACACATTGCTGTTGGGAAATGATCAATGAAAAGTTTTATTGTAGTGGTTTATAATTGTAGTGACAACTGGCCATTGTAAATGAAAACAATAGATAAGATAAAATAGTTGTGGCTCTAGATTCTAGAGACATATTTTGCTCTGAGAAAGTGGGTTTAAAACCCACTGATTTTGCTCTGACCAGCTCCTGAGGTAGACTGTTGCCCACTATCTATGATTTTCTGACCAAGCTGTTAGGAAACGTTGGTAGTGGTGGTAGTTTAACAATTGACACCACTAGTAGAGCAGACCATTTGATCCACCGACAAGCATAAGCAACTCCCAGTTTCTTCTTCTGCCATCCATATTGCAGGTGGCATTTTCATTATACACCTCTTTCTCTGCCCAGATCATTTCAAGGCACTTAGCAGAAGGAAATTTGGATTCTTAGTGCCCATTACGTGTCCTGTCATAGACAGCCAGCTGCCGTCGCTTATTTGAAGTGGTGGTGTGAACTCCTACACACTGGCATCATATTGCTTTTAGCAATGAATCCATGAATTGTTTAGGATCTTACAGCGATCAGGGACGAGCATGGAACATTTGTTGTAAACACTTCAATCTTGCCTTTGCTGTGGAGCAAAATACTTTGTCAACTGATCTGTGAAGCCATCACATATGATAGTTGGTCACTTCAACTAGTAATACAAGGGACCCGGACAGCTCAGTGACATGTGCAGGACATCCTGTGGCCACATGTGTTGCCTCTCATGGCAGGGCTTCCAGCTGGCTTTTTTTAGTGGAATAATGTTCACCTACACGAACACCAAGGACATTCCAGAGAATGTCTGCCAGATTTATCTGTACTAGAGCATTTATGGCACAAGGTGGAAAACCAACTTCACCAACCTACGAGTGTACAGGATCCATCATGTGGGCAAACATACTGCTGTATCCCATACGAAACCTTTATGTCTCCATTCCCAAATGCATACCATGTATACTACCCAGAGGGGGCTCAACAGGGTACTAGAGACTCCTGTTTAATTGTACAGTTTATAAACTTACTCAAGACAACTTCTGCTACTAATGCCCTTAATGTTTCACCCCCTGAAAGTATTAATGATTCCTTGGTGCCTCATACTTTACTACAGTCAGGCTCGGACTGGGCCACCGGGGAGTCGGGGGTTTCCCGGGTGGGCCCCACCCCCTCCCGTGGGCCCCTCCCCCTCCCCCTCCCCCTCCCCCCTCCCCTCCCCCTCCCCCTTCCTGCCTGTTGGTGGGCCCCTGCAGAGCAGTGTTAGGTAGAGCAGCCTTAGGTGTGTGCTGCTGTCATCTGACTGGGCCCTGGCTGATGTTTCCCAGCCAGATGACAGCAAGTTCCAGGGCCCCCTGATACAGGCAGATCCGTGGGCAGCTCTCCTAGGGCCCTCAGTGGGCCCCTGCACGCTGGTTCTCCTCACCCTCCCATAGATGCTGGTGTCCGGATGTGCAGGAGCAGGAGGCTGCAGCTGTGTAAGGAGCTCTGGCTGCTCTTTTCCTCACCAGCCTCCTGCTCCCACTAAAGGGAAAGAAGATCTTATCAGCAGCGTCCAGGGGGTCAGATGTGGCTACTGAAGAGTCAGGCAGAGGTCAGTCAGCTCCCCCTCCCTCCTCTGCTGTCCTGGGGTCCGAAGAGAAAAAGCTCCACAGGTATAGTGGTAATGGGAGGTGCAGGGTGACTATACTGTATGTGTGATGTGTGACTGACTCCGCAGTGTGTGTATATGGATATAATAGTGTGTGGGTGCAGTGTGTATATAGATATAATAGTGTGTGGGGTGCAGTGTGTGTATATAGATATAGTGTGTGGGGTGCAGTGTGTGTATATAGATATAATAGTGTGTGGGGTGCAGTGTGTGTATATAGATTTAATAGTATGTGGGTGCAGTGTGTGTATATAGATATAATAGTGTGTGGGGTGCAGTGTGTGTGGGGTGCAGTGTGTGTATATGGATATAATAGTGTGTGGGGTGCAGTGTGTGTATATGGATATAATAGTGTGTGGGGTGCAGTGTGTGTATATGGATATAATAGTGTGTGGGGTGCAGTGTGTGTATATAGATATAATAGTGTGTGGAGGTGCAGTGTGTGTATATAGATATAATAGTGTGTGGGGTGCAGTGTGTATATAGATATAATAGTGTGTGGGGTGCAGTGTGTGTATATGGATATAATAGTGTGTGGGGTGCAGTATGTGTATATAGATATAATAGTGTGTGTGGGGTGCAGTGTGTGTATATAGATATAATAGTGTGTGGGGTGCAGTGTGTGTGTATATGGATATAATAGTGTGTGGGGTGCAGTGTGTGTGTATATGGATATAATAGTGTGTGTGGTGCAGTGTGTGTATATGGATATAATAGTGTGTGGGGTGCAGTGTGTATATAGATATAATAGTGTGTGGAGGTGCAGTGTGTATATGGATATAGTGTGTGAGGTGCAGTGTGTGTATATAGATATAATAGTGTGTGGGGTGCAGTGTGTGTGTGTATATGGATATAATAGTGTGTGGGGTGCAGTGTGTGTGTATATGGATATAATAGTGTGTGGGGTGCAGTGTGTGTATATAGATATAATAGTGTGTGGGGTGCAGTGTGTGTATATGGATATAATAGTGTGTGGGTTCAGTGTGTATATATGGATATAATAGTGTGTGGGGTGCAGTGTGTGTATATAGATATAATAGTGTGTGGAGGTGCAGTGTGTGTATATGGATATAATAGTGTGTGGAGGTGCAGTGTGTGTATATGGATATAATAGTGTGTGGAGGTGCAGTGTGTGTATATGGATATAATAGTGTGTGGAGGTGCAGTGTGTATATAGATATAATAGTGTGTGGGGGTGCAGTGTGTGTATATAGATATAGTGTGTGGAGGTGCAGTGTGTGTATATAGATATAATAGTGTGTGGGGTGCAGTGTGTGTATATAGATATAATAGTGTGTGGGGTGCAGTGTGTGTATATAGATATAATAGTGTGTGGGGTGCAGTGTGTGTATATAGATATAATAGTGTGTGGGGTGCAGTGTGTGTATATGGATATAATAGTGTGTGGGGTGCAGTGTGTGTATATAGATATAATAGTGTGTGGAGGTGCAGTGTGTGTATATAGATATAATAGTGTGTGGGGTGCAGTGTGTGTATATAGATATAATAGTGTGTGGGGTGCAGTGTGTGTATATGGATATAATAGTGTGTGGGGTGCAGTGTGTGTATATGGATATAATAGTGTGTGGGGTGCAGTGTGTGTATATGGATATAATAGTGTGTGGGGTGCAGTGTGTGTATATAGATATAATAGTATGTGGGTGCAGTGTGTGTATATAGATATAATAGTGTGTGGGGTGCAGTGTGTGTGGGGTGCAGTGTGTGTATATGGATATAATAGGATGTGGGTGCAGTGTGTGTATATGGATATAATAGTGTGTGGGGTGCAGTGTGTGTATATAGATATAATAGTGTGTGGAGGTGCAGTGTGTGTATATAGATATAATAGTGTGTGGGGTGCAGTGTGTATATAGATATAATAGTGTGTGGGGTGCAGTGTGTGTATATGGATATAATAGTGTGTGGGGTGCAGTGTGTACTGTATATGGATATAATAGTGTGTGGGGTGCAGTGTGTATATAGATATAATAGTGTGTGGGGTGCAGTGTGTGTATATGGATATAATAGTGTGTGGGGTGCAGTGTGTATATAGATATAATAGTGTGTGGGGTGCAGTGTGTGTATATGGATATAATAGTGTGTGGGGTGCAGTGTGTGTATATAGATATAATAGTGTGTGGAGGTGCAGTGTGTGTATATAGATATAATAGTGTGTGGAGGTGCAGTGTGTGTATATAGATATAATAGTGTGTGGAGGTGCAGTGTGTATATAGATATAATAGTGTGTGGGGTGCAGTGTGTATATAGGTACATATGTGTATGTGTGACTGAATCTGCAGTGTGTATATAGGTATAAGGTGTGGGGGTGCAGTGTATATATGTGTATGTGACTAAATCTGCAGTGTGTATATAGGTATAAGGTGTGGGGGTGCAGTGTGTATATATGTGTATGTGACTGAATCTGCAGTGTGTTTATAGGTATAAGGTGTGGGGGTGCAGTGTATATATGTGTATGTCACTAAGTCTGCAGCGTGTGTATATAGGTATAAGGTGTGGGGGTGCAGTGTATATATGTGTGTATGTGTGACTGACCCTGCAGTGTGTGTATGTAGGTATAATGTGTGAGGGTGCAGAGGGTATATATGTGTATGTGTGACTGAATCTGCAGTGTGTATATAGGTATAAGGTGTGGGGGTGCAGTGTATATATGTGTATGTGACTAAATCTGCAGTGTGTATATAGGTATAAGGTGTGGGGGTGCAGTGTGTATATATGTGTATGTGACTGAATCTGCAGCGTGTGTATATAGGTATAAGGTGTGGGGGTGCAGTGTATATATGTGTATGTGACTAAATCTGCAGTGTGTATATAGGTATAAGGTGTGGGGGTGCAGTGTGTATATATGTGTATGTGACTGAATCTGCAGTGTGTATATAGGTATAAGGTGTGGGGGTGCAGTGTATATATGTGTATGTCACTAAGTCTGCAGCGTGTGTATATAGGTATAAGGTGTGGGGGTGCAGTGTATATATGTGTGTATGTGTGACTGACCCTGCAGTGTGTGTATATAGGTATAATGTGTGAGGGTGCAGAGGGTATATATGTGTATGTGTGACTGAATCTGCAGTGTGTATATAGGTATAAGGTGTGGGGGTGCAGTCTATATATGTGTATGTGACTGAATCTGCAGTGTGTATATAGGTATAAGGTGTGGGGGTGCAGTGTATATATGTGTATGTGACTAAATCTGCAGTGTGTATATAGGTATAAGGTGTGGGGGTGCAGTGTGTATATATGTGTATGTGACTGAATCTGCAGCGTGTGTATATAGGTATAAGGTGTGGGGGTGCAGTGTATATATGTGTATGTGACTGAATCTGCAGTGTGTATATAGGTATAAGGTGTGGGGGTGCAGTGTGTATATATGTGTATGTGACTGAATCTGCAGTGTGTATATAGGTATAAGGTGTGGGGGTGCAGTGTATATATGTGTATGTGACTGAATCTGCAGTGTGTATATAGGTATAAGGTGTGGGGGTGCAGTGTATATATGTGTATGTGACTGAATCTGCAGTGTGTATATAGGTATAAGGTGTGGGGGTGCAGTGTATATATGTGTATGTCACTAAGTCTGCAGCGTGTGTATATAGGTATAAGGTGTGGGGGTGCAGTGTATATATGTGTGTATGTGTGACTGACCCTGCAGTGTGTGTATATAGGTATAATGTGTGAGGGTGCAGAGGGTATATATGTGTATGTGTGACTGACTCTGCAGGGTGTGTGTATATAGGTATAATGTGTGTGGGTGCAGCGTGTATATATGTCGCATCAGAAGAGAAAGACCTGTCATATAGAGACACCAGCGCTCCACCAATAAATGTAGTAGCCAAAAAAATCTTCATTTTAAATAGTACACAACATACAAAAAACACCAAAATATAAAAACAATAAAAATATGATAAAACCAGGAGGCCGAGATGTAACAAACGGCCCCTCAGACCAACCAACACCAGTATGAACAGGAGAAAAATGGGAATTCTAATGTACTACTCCAATATGTGTGTAACCAATACAGCAATGTAGTGCTGGTGTGTGTGTATATATGTATATGTATGTATAATATATATATATATATATATATATATATATATATATATATAGGTATATATATATATATATATATATATAGGTATATACAGCAATGTAGTGCTGGCATATATATATAGGTATATACAGGAATGTAGTGCTGGCCTATATATATATATATATATATACACACACACACACATACAGCAATGTAGTGCTGGCCTATATAAGCATATATGTACCATGCAGCCTGCAAACAGGATACATATATGCTTGTATAGGCCAGCACTACATTGCTGTATTGGAGTAGTACATTGGTAATAACTTTGGTCTTGTTTTTTTGGATTTGGTCAGTAACAGTGTGACTGTATGGTCATAATATAGCAACAAGATTATATATATATATATATATATATATATATATATATATCTTGTTGCTATATTATGACCATACAGTCACACTGTTACTGACCAAATCCAAAAAAACAAGACCAAAGTTATTTATATATATAATTATGTGTGTGTAATTTTGTTTTGTTCTATCCCCTATTAGTGCTGGGGTCACTTCCATACACTCAGCCACCACAGAACTATTCTGTGTATTCTGGTCTCCCACTCAGCATCCAGTGTACAATGCACCCAGGATCCTCCTACTACAACAGCTGCAAACACTACAACTCCCAGCATTTACTGACAGCACACAGTCCTCAGGATATGGTGGGAGTTGTAGTATATCTGAATAGAAAATCCCCTAATAGCTGGTGCTGTAGATTTATTGATGGATCTTCAGTTGTTAAAGGATTCTCCTCTCTGGAACTACAACTTCCAGTATGCCCTGAGAGCTTCATAAGTGTAGGGCATTCTGAGAGTTGTAGTTTGACTAGTTGTGGACACGGATTAATCAGCATAGAATTGGGTCAGCACTCTTAATGGTTCTTCATTGGTGGGCCCCCAGGATCATTTCCCCTGGTGGGCCCCAAGTAGCCAGTCCGACACTGACTACAGTAATGTCCCCACTATGCCCTTACAAACACAATCATTGTGACCCTAAAGTAAGAAGCCTCCTCTAGTGCCCACTGCCTCCAGAAGGTAATAGTGCCTCCTCTATGCCCTTTACAAGTAATAGTGCTAAGTGCACGCTCCCCCCAAATGTAATAATATGTCCTGTGTGACCAAAAGGTAATTGCACCCCTCTGTGCATGACTCAAGGTAATATTGCTCTACACTTAGTGCCCATGGTAGATAAGTGCATTTTTGTGCTCACCACTTCTGTGCCCCTACACTGCATCCAACTCGGATGTAGCCCTAGGGAGTCTGAAAAAAACTGGATACAGCCTATGGCCTACATCCATGCTTTCCTGGACCCCCTAGAGATGCATCAAAACGTCTTCAGCCATCAGTCTTCACATGCCAAATGATCAGACTAGAGCATGCTCGAGTTGCGGTAATCTCTACTAACGTAATCTCCCATACAGAACCTAGCCTGAGTATTGCTTCTGTTACATATTCTGCTGCAAAAGCCAGACAAAGTAGTGCAACATACAGAGCTATTTTGTTTTGTAAAATGCTGGTTACAATTATGAAAACTCAACAGGACACATTAAAATCAAAGGACTCTGTTGGGCACAGCCATTTTTTCATTGTCCTGACCTTGTGACAGAGCATAACAACAGAAAAAGAATCTTCGTAGTGTGAACGTAACCTAGCCTAAACCAACAAAGGAGGAAGAGATGATCAAGTTTGAACTGAAGCAAAATAGAAAAGTTCGATCCACAGCTCCATAAAAAGAATCTTTATTGTAATGTCATATTAAAAATTGCTGGTAACAAAAAATAAATAAAAGCACACCGATGCGTTGCGGGGAGAGAACACTCTTAATCATGGCCTGAACAGAAGCAGTATAAGGCTACGTTCACACAGAGCAAAAGGGGCGGATTACGCGAGGAAATATTTCCGCCTGAAATCAACTGACGCTGAATTCCGAGCAGAATATAAGCAGAATGTAAGCAGAATCCCTGCGTATTCCGCTAGGAAAGTGTTCAGCTCGTAATCAGCTCTTGACAAATTCAGCGCGGAATACTCAAGGAATCCGTGCTGAATCCGCATGCATTCAGCGCTGAAATTCAGCGAGTATTTGGCGAGTAAACTAGACTATACCAGAATATATACTAGAATCCTCCTCCCCCCCTTTTTCCCCATTTCCTCGCTGATTCAGCGCGTAATTTCCGCTTGTATTACGCTTGTACTCCGCGCTGAAATACAAAATCAGAGCCCCATTGGTTTGTATAGGCTTCCGCTAGCAGAAGAATGAACATGTTCATTCTTCTGGCGGAAAGAGGATTAGTTCAGTGCGGAAATTCCACTGTGTGAACTGCAGAGCAGAATTTCCATTCAACAAAATGGAAATTAGCTCTGCACCTATTTTAACGGCTGAAATTTCAGCGCTGATTCAGTGCAGAAATTCAGCTGCTTTTGCTCTGTGTGAACCCTATGGGCTCGTTCCCACTGAGCAAAAGCAGCTGAATTTCTGCGCTGAATCAGCGCTGAAATTTCAGCCATTAAAATAGGTGCAGAGCTAATTTCCATTGTGTTGAATGGAAATTCTGCTCTGCAGTTCACACAGTGGAATTTCCGCACTGAACTAATCCGCTTTCCACCAGAAGAATGAACATGTTCATTCTTCCGCTAGCGGAAGCCTATACAAATCAATGGGGCTCTGATTTTCTGTTTCAGCGCGGAATACAAGCGTAATACAAGCGGAAATTACTCGCTGAATCAGCGCAGAAATGGGGAAAAGGGGGGGGAGGAGGATTCTAGTATATGTTCTGGTATAGTCTAGTTTACTCGCCAAATACTCGCTGAATTTCAGCGCTGAATGCATGCGGATTCAGCGCGGATTCCTCGAGTATTCCGCGCTGAATTTGTCAAGAGCTGATTACGAGCTGAACACTTTCCTAGCGGAATACGCAGGGATTCTGCTTACATTCTGCTTATATTCTGCTCGGAATTCAGCGTCAGTTGATTTCAGGCGGAAATATTTCCTCACGTAATCCGCTCCTTTTGCTCTGTGTGAACGTAGCCTAAGGCTATGTTCCCAAAGGACAGAAATGCTGCAAATGCCACAGCAGTAAATATGGAGCAAAACAACAGTTCAGCGAACTCGGGGCTTTGAAGCAAACAGATGGTCACTGCATCTCTACTTCAATTTTTAAGGCAATATCATAATTGGACTCTGCTTCATCAAATAGATGGACTTTGGCATGACCAAAACATCACAGAACAAATACATTGCAGCAATCATTACTGGAAGAACACAAGCTGGTGGTGGCAGTGTTAGCACCCTCAATCAATGTAGGTTTGGATTCATCTTATAAATGTACTTCCAAGGGCGTATGGAATCTTCTAGCAAGACAATGGGGCAGAAATGTTCTGCGTTGATTGTTAAAGCATGACAAAAATCTACCTTGGCCCCCCAATACCACAGACTTGAACTATATTGAGCATCTGTAGGACCACTTTGATTGTCATGATTGCTTTATTGCTCCTCCCCCAAGCACCCTCAAGCGTCTGTGGGATGCACTGCAATCAGATTGGCTCCAGATACCTAGAGAATGGCAAGTATACTCATTGACAGAAAGGTAGTACAAAAGAAGCCAGCAAGGCCACATCCACACATTCCATGAATCACAGAAGCTGCAGACCATGAAACTGCACACCGGAATCATATACCTTCTCATGTATCATTATGATGCCAGAATCTCTGTATCAGTTCAAATCTTTGCAGTATTGTATTGACCCAGCCACGACAACTAGAGGGATTATGTAAAATTCCAGGGCAGAGGGTGGTAGAAACAAAAAAGAAGCTATACTTACCTGTCCCTGCGGTCACCCACTGGCCTCCCATAGCTCCCCATCCTGCAACATCTTGACCTGGCTCAGAAATGCCTGCTCAGCCAGTTAGTAACTGGGACAGGAGTGGGGAGTTTCTGCTGGGTCGTGACCACACAGGAACATGGAAAAAACTGGAGACCCGAGGCTAACAATGAGAAGTGGTGCTGCAGGGAAACGGGGATAGGTAAGTATAGCTTACCACCATCCCCTGTCTGCCTGCCGGCAAAAGGTTTTAGAGGAGAAGTCCGGCAAAATTTTTATTGAAGTATTGTATTGCCCTCCAAAAGTCATACAAATCATCAATATACCGGGGGTACTGAACAACTTTTAGTGAAGGTCCACTTACCGAGGTCTGTTGTCAGGTGAAGGTCCGAGCTGAACATCAGTAGTAAATGTGTTTTGTTAACTTTTCAGAAACATTGTTGAAGTATTTACATACAGAATTGATGCTTATTAGTGGCATTTTTTCTCTCTCACCGGCCCTTATATAGTCCTCCTGTGCGCTCCCCCAGAAGTATATAGCTCCCCTGTGTGCTCCACCAGTAGTATATAGCCTCCCTGTGCACTCCCCCAATAGTATATAGCCTCCCTGTGCACTCCCCCAATAGTATATAGCCCCTCTGTACACTCCCCCAGTAGTATATAGTCCCCCGTGCGCTCCCCCAGTAGTATATAGTCCCCCTGTGCGCTTCCCAAGTAGTATATAGTCCCCTGTGCACTCCCCCAATAGTATATAGCCTCCCTGTGCACTCCCCCAGTATACAGCACCCCTGTGCGCTTCCCCAGTAGTATATAGCTTCTCTGTGCACTCCCCCAGTAATATATAGCCCCCCCGTGCGCTCCCCCAGTAGTACATAGTCCTTCTGTGCACTCCCCCAGTAGTATATATTCCCCCTGTGTGCTCCCCCAGTTGTTTATAGCCTCCCTGTGCGCTCCACCAGTAGTATATAGCCCCTCTGTGCGCTCCCTTAGTAGTATATAGCCCCCTGTGCGCTCCCCCAGTAATATATAGCCCCCTTGTGCACTCCCTTAGTAGTATATAGACCCCTGTGCACTCCACTAGTAGTATATAGCCCCCTGTGCACTCCCCAGTAGTATATAGCTCCTGTGCACTCACCAAGTATATAAACGCCCACTTTGTGCTCCTCAGTAGTATATAGACCCCTATGTGTTCCTCCTCCAATATAACCCCCCTGTGCACTCCCCCAGTAGTATATATCCCCCTGTGCACTCCCCCAGTATTATATAGTCCCCCTGTGCGCTTCCCCAGTAGTATATAGATATAGATATGGTCCAAGATAAAGTAAATAAACTTAATGTAGCCAAAGCTCCAGGGCCTGATGGATTACACCCCAGAGTTCTTAGGGAACTCAGTTCTGTAATTTCTCTACCCTTGTATGAAATATTCATTGATTCTTTGCTTACTGGTATTGTGCCGAGGGACTGGCGTAAGGCAAATGTAGTGCAGATTTTCAAAAAGGGCTCTCGAACTTTCCCAGGTAACTACAGACCTGTAAGCTTAACGTCCATTGTGGGGAAACTATTTGAGGGGCTTATAAGGGACTACATCCAGGAATATGTAGTGGCTAATAGTATTATAAGTGATAACCAGCATGGTTTTACTAAGGACAGAAGCTGTCAAACCAACCTAATATGTTTCTACGAAGAGGTGAGTAGAAGCCTGGATGGGGGCGCAGCTGTGGATATCGTGTACCTGGATTTTGCTAAAGCATTTGACACAGTTCCTCATGGACGTCTGATGGGTAAGTTAAAGTCTATCGGTTTGGAAAGTTTAATGTGTAACTGGATTGAAAACTGGCTTAATAATCGTACCCAGATAGTGGTGGTCAATGATTCCTACTCCGAATGGTCCCCGGTAATAAGTGGTGTACCCCAAGGGTCAGTACTGGGCCCCCTTCTGTTTAACTTGTTTATTAATGATATTGAGAATGGAATTAACAGCAATGTTTCTATCTTTGCAGATGACACCAAGCTTTGTAGTACAGTACAGTCTATGGAGGATGTGCAGATATTACAGGATGACTTAGACACACTGAGTGTTTGGGCGTCCACTTGGCAAATGAGGTTCAATGTGGATAAATGTAAAGTTATGCACCTGGGTACTAATAACCCGCATGCATCATATGTCCTGGGGGGAGTTACACTGGGAGAGTCGCTGATGGAGAAGGATCTGGGTGTACTTGTAGATAATAGACTACAGAACAGCACACAATGTCAGTCAGCTGCTTCTAAGGCCAGCAGGATATTGTCATGCATTAAAACAGGCATGGACTCACGGGACAGGGATATAATATTACCGCTCTATAAAGCCTTGGTGCGGCCTCATCTGGAGTATGCCATCCAGTTTTGGAACCCGATTCATAAAAAGGATGTTCTAGAGCTGGAGAGGGTACAAAGACGGGCAACTAAACTAATAAGGGGAATGGAGCATCTTAGTTATGAGGAGAGATTAAAAGAATTACATTTGTTTAGTCTGGAGAAGAGACGTTTAAGGGGAGATATGATTAATTTATTTAAATATATAAATGGCCCCTACAAGAAATATGGGGAAAAGATGTTCCAGGTTAAACCCCCTCAAAGGCCAAGGGGGCACTGCCTCCACCTGGAGAAAAAAAGGTTCAATCTCCGGAGGCGACAAGCCTTCTTTACCATGAGAACTGTGAATCTGTGGAACAGTCTACCACAGGATCTGGTCACAGCAACAACAGTAGAGGGCTTCAAAACGGGGCTAGACAAGTTCTTAGAGCAAAATAATATAAATGCATATGTATAGAACTTATCATCCCTCCCCCTACCCTGTATCCATCTGATTGGGCAGTTTACACCAGGGGTATTTTTACACCCTTTTATAAATCTCCCCCTAAGTGAAGAACAATACTATGGGGAGATTTATCAAACTGGTGTAAAGTAGAATTCTCTTAGTTGCCCCTAGCAACCAATCAGATTCCTCCTTTCATTTTTCAAAGAATCTGTGAGGAATGAAAAGTGGAATCTGATTGGTTGCTAGGGGCAACTAAGACAATTCTACTTTACACCAGTTTGATAAATCCGCCCTTATTTCTTGAAAAATGCCAAATGCTCAGCAAGCTATGATCTTGCAAAACTCCCAAAGAATGGAAAAAACGCCAACCATAAAAATGCCATAA
The DNA here is from genome assembly GCF_027789765.1 of Dendropsophus ebraccatus. Classification (NCBI taxonomy): domain Eukaryota; kingdom Metazoa; phylum Chordata; class Amphibia; order Anura; family Hylidae; genus Dendropsophus; species Dendropsophus ebraccatus. Next base: position 164,694,407 of record NC_091454.1, read on the forward strand.
GGGTATTGCATTTCATATTAACCTACTTTTGGTGCTTTTATTGTCGTTTTTTGGGAAAACATCTGTGATTCCACCCTAAGGGTATGTATCCACGACATGCTAAAGATCACACAGAACGGCCGTTGTTGTTAAACAACAACCGGAAATAATGTTCATGAACATTCTATTTCCTGCTGTTGTTGTTGTTCTTTTTGTTCTTTGTACATCGTAGGAGCGTAGCCTAAGGACTTTTCCGCCAAAATAGACTCATGAGGTATCCAAAGAATATCTCATCAGTCACTATTCAGCAGAGTGCAGACACCCTGCTCTCCTGGCAATGAGCTGTTTGGCACCTGCACTACAGTGCTAGAAGCAGTTTATCTCTGTGTAGCAGTGGTGACCTGTAAACTGTAAGTGAATAGCAGCTGAGCTGCAATTGAAGAAAACAATAATAATAATATTTATTTGTATAGCACCAACAGATTCCACAGCGCTTTTTTTATACACACAGTACAAAGGTTACATATACATATTACAAGATTAAATAATTCGAATAACTTGAAATACAAAGTGAATACGAGACCTACTCACTGGAGCTGACAGAATACGACTGGGGGTGACACGAAAGGCACAAGTGCTTTATTTACCCATGGTCCAGCCATTGTACATAGTCAGAAAGAACAGGATGAACCAGTCACACACTAATGACTGATTACAGGTAAAATGTATAAAGTGCAAGGAACCGTTAAAGATATAGAGTAGAAAAGGAGGGGACAACAGAAGAGGAAGCAAGTTTTGGGAATGTTATACGTAAGCCTGAAGAGATTAGTCTTCAGAGCACGCTTGAAACTGTGAGTGTTGGGTATAAGGTCTTTGGGTAATAAATTTCAGAGAATTGGTACAGCACGAGAGAAGTCTTGGAGGCGGGAGTGTGAGGTAAATAAATAAATGTATTTTTATTTATGTTGTGTGTGTATGTGTGTGCTAGGGGCTCCCACCGTTAAAGTTTATTGAACTTAAGGGCGCCATGCCCAGTATAAAAGTGACAGTGATCAGCCGATTCTCTGATCCTCTGCTGATCTTATGTTTTGCACTGCTTTAAACTGTCACTGTTGTTATAACTTTTAGGGTGTCCTCACACCTACCGTATCGCTGCTTATTTCTCGCACAAAACTCGCATGAAAGTAGCTGCGTTTTTTGTGGTGTTGAACTCACCTGTGAAAATCATATGAAAATCAAAACTCGCATGTAAAAATCGCACCAAACACGCAGCGAGAATACACATACATTGACTTGATAGCAATCAGTATCACTGTGGATTTATGTGCGAGAAACTCTCAGCGATAAATACACAGCGATACGGTACGTGTGAAGGCACCCTTAAAATATAAATAAACAGTCGATGAAATATAAAACAAGTTTACAATTTACATTTATTATTTTTTTAGTTATCATGCTCTAAAACAAAGCTATACTTACTTGTATCCAGGTCCAGTCTCCTGAAGGCTTGGCCAGCACAAAGTGTCACGGCTTAATGTATCCATCAATCATATGACTGCCTTCTCTGTAAGCACGAGGTTGACCTGAGAAACACAGGATTTCCTGTGTTTAGACTCTGAAAAAAGGGGGGAGATTTATCAAACTGGTGTAAAGTAGAACTGGCTCAGTTGCCCCTAGCAACCAATCAAATTCCACAGAAAATGAAAGGTGAAATATGGTTGGTTGCTAAGGGCAAATGAGTCAATTCTACTTTACACCATGTTTGATAAATCTCCCCGAAAAGAGTCTAAACACAGGAAGTGCCGTGTTTTCCATGATAACTTTAAAAAAAAAAATATTGTAAATTGCAAAGTTACTTTATATCACATCCTCTGATTTTGATTTTGAAAGTTTAACAACAGTGACACTTTAAAATGATCATTATTGGCCAAAAAGTTTGAGCGCATCTTCACAAACTCCTAGTTTAAATCTAGATTACTGTTTTATGCAGTAAACACAAAACAAATGTGCACTGCATTCATAAAGCTTTTGGCTTTATAAAGCTTTTTTTTATACAAATTTTCTTCATGTCATTGAATAGTTAAATAGTTATTAGGTAATAATAGTTAACATAGTAAGACTGCATTTACACGCCCTGTGTTCCTCACGGATCACGGACGTGGAATGCATGTAATGGACTCTTCCCAACCCAGGCAGCATCTGTGATAAGATGCTGAGAGTGGAGGAACTGTACACATATGCGCCGCACTGTAATGACAGCGCCGCATGGCTGATTCATTACAGCACTGTGCATATCTGTACAGTTCCCCCGCTGCCAGCATCTTATCACTGATGCTGCCCGGGAAGGGGAGAGACAGTTACATGCATTCTACGTCCGTGTTCTGTGTGAATGCAGCCTAAGGCTATATTCACACTACGTAAAACTACGGCCGTTGTTGCCGATGGCAACAACTGCTGTAGTTTTTGCGGGGTGGAACAATGCCTTAGTTTCATTGGGATCCCGGCCGGAGCGTATACACATCCGCGCAAATAACTGACATGTCACTTTTCTGCGGAAACCATGTCAGTTCACACTATAAAGCGAGCGGCTCTGGCCGCTTGCTCCATAGTGTGCAGGGGGAAGCTCTGATGCAGGCGCGTGCTGATGCGCCCGCATTAGAGCTCTGTGGCCGGACAGAGCCGGCCGGGGTCACGGCACGGCTGGTTGTTCACGATGTGTGAACATAGCCTAAGACAGTTGCAACTTGTACACATATGCCAAAGAAGTACAACAATAATATAGAGACTCACTATTACAACATTGGCATGCAGTATGATATCAACCCTTTATTCCCCTAATAACCCCCTATGCCCCCCTCCTTCCATCTGCGATTTACCTCCTTCCATCTGCTACTTCTGTTAGTTAGTCTCCAAGGGTTCTCACACTGCTATTTAAATCATTTTTTAAATAGTTGCTGACACAACACAATTTACTATTGTGACATTTTAATCTGAAATGTGGTTGCCATAATATATTCGGGACTGCCATATTCGGGACATACTTATGTATTTCCTGTTATATACATTCCTCTATAGAAATGAAACTCAAACCCAGAGGCATCTAGGCTGTGGTTACATGGCAAAAGAAAATTATACCCTTATAATGATGCAACGGATAAAGAAATTGGTGCATTTTTCTATCTTTATCCCACTTGTATATAACTGCATTTACTTCTAACTTTATGTGCAGTTCTCCATGAAATGTACTAGTATCTCTGCTTTAATGTGTCATTCAGATGCTGTAATATTTAATCATATGCCTTCATACTGTGTATGCGCAGAGACTCTGTTCCTTTATCCAGCGCTGACATATTGTTATATAATTACTGGGTGATATTAATAATCATTTAAAACTCACTTTGTAACTTTTGAATGTTGAGAACTTTTCTAAACTAATTATTCTTTATCTTCCCCTGATCTTCACTTCCTCTTTCTGACCTCACATTGCCCTGCATTACAGAGGCAACACTTCATACTTGTATGGCAGCTCTGTAGGAATTGCCTTTAAGCCTAGTCATTTGGTGATATCTCTAGCAAAAGTGTGTGCATAATTCCAAATCAGATAACTGCAGCAAAGAAAAATGCTGTCAGAGGTAGATTTAGTTTGCAGATCACTAACTCTGCTTTTGACAGTTGTTCTCTTTGATGTCTGCATAAAAGGTCGTAAACACAGACCTCTTCTAGAATTGAAAGACAGCACCATGGGGTCTGCATTGACCCAATTCAAATAGTGTTCGCCTCTGGTATCCATACAGATATTCAGTGTGATGGCAAGTGCTCTCCATTTATAATACTGTATGATATTGTTATAGCACCTGCATAATCCGCAGCAGTGTTAAAGGTGTTGCTCTTGTGGACAATCCAGTCATTTTGCTTATTCCACAAGTGGGTAGGAGGGGTTGAATAGGGAAGTGTGTTGTTGTTCCCTATGCATGCATCTGAATAAAGCATCCAATCCCCTTAATACTGGCTGACATTTCCATATAATTCCTATGATGACCTAACTGGCTTTTAGACCTTATAGGAAATGGAAGCTCATGGAGCTCATGATGTTGTCAATGCCCTTTGCTTCCTAGACTTTAGTAGAATTTATTTTCTATGATGCCGAGTTCACTTTGACAATGATACTGCTTTATAACTCAATGAACAACTTTTTTACAGACATGATTTCATATAAGAGAACAGTGAAGAACTTTTCCTAAACTATTCATATAGATACATTTTTACCTCTACCACTATTCTATAGCCAAATTTTTGTATATTTATTTATTTCATTTAAGAGAACAGTGAAGAACTTTTCCTAAGCTATTCATACAGATACATTTTTTACCTCTACCACTATTCTATAGCCACATTTTTGTATATTTTTTTCCCTTTAGCATATTTTCTTCTTCTCGTGACCAAATCATCTAATACAAGCTTACAGTAACAGTATTGCTTATCATAGCATGCATGTTTCTGATTCTGTGGGCATGTACGAGTGTCATCTTACTTGCCTATTCTGGCATTGTAAGATTTGACATTAATAGAGCATAGTGACATTACTTGCCTATTCCAGCCCCATGCACAGACCCTGTATGGTTCCACAAGGGGTCACTATGGGTCTATATTAATGTTGCATTCACACACTTCATGCACACACTTGTAACACAGATGTAAAGAATTGCACCCAAAGAAATCTTCGTTCCTAAACTTTGCCTCTGTATGGCAGCAGCTCCATCATTCATGACAGTCACAGAATGCTTAGTGCTTCATTATACTGCACAAAAGTGTAGTGACTCTGTGTGTCAACTTCACCATATCCTTAAGGTCTAATTCTGTAGTATAAATACTCGATTAGCCATTTTCCAGTTCTGTACACACAAAGTCATACAAGAAAATTTAAGAAAACCATCTATTGGTTTAATATAAAATAAACATTCTGTTTAAGATCTTATGTTGCTTCTATAGAGGACTTGCACGCTAGTTTAAACTTGCTTAACATATATATATATATACTCACCGGCCACTTTATTAGATACACCATGCTAGTAACGGGTTGGACCCCCTTTTGCCTTCAGAACTGCCTCAATTCTTCGTGGCATAGATACAACAAGGTGCTGGAAGTATTCCTCAGAGATTTTGGTCCATATTGACATGATGGCATCACACAGTTGCCGCAGATTTGTCGGCTTCACATCCATGATGCGAATCTCCCGTTCCACCACATCCCAAAGATGCCCTATTGGATTGAGATCTGGTGATTGTGGAGGCCATTTGAGTACAGTGAACTCATTGTCATGTTCAAGAAACCAGTCTGAGATGATTCTAGCTTTATGACATGGCGCATTATCCTGCTGAAAGTAGCCATCAGATGTTGGGTACATTGTGGTCATAAAGGGATGGACATGGTCAGCAACAATACTCAGGTAGGCTGTGGCGTTGCAACGATGCTCAATTGGTACCAAGGGGCCCAAAGAGTGCCAAGAAAATATTCCCCACACTATGACACCACCACCACCAGCCTGAACCGTCGATACAAGGCAGGATGGATCCATGCTTTCATGTTGTTGACGCCAAATTCTGACCCTACCATCCGAATGTCGCAGCAGAAATCGAGACTCATCAGACCAGGCAACGTTTTTTCCAATCTTCTACTGTCCAATTTCGAAGAGCTTGTGCAAATTGTAGCCTCAGTTTCCTGTTCTTAGCTGAAAGGAGTGGCACCCGGTGTGGTCTTCTGCTGCTGTAGCCCATCTGCCTCAAAGTTCGACGTACTGTGCGTTCAGAGATGCTCTTCTGCCTACCTTGGTTGTAACGGTTGGTTATTTGAGTCACTGTTGCCTTTCTATCAGCTCGAACCAGTCTGCCCATTCTCCTCTGACCTCTGGCATCAACAAGGCATTTTTGCCCACAGAACTGCCGCTTACTGGATGTTTTTTCTTTTTCGGACCATTCTCTGTAAACCCTAGCAATGGTTGTGCGTGAAAATCCCAGTAGATCAGCAGTTTCTGAAATACTCAGACCAGCCCTTCTGGCACCAACAACCATGCCACGTTCAAAGGCCTCAAATCACCTTTCTTCCCCATACTGATGCTCGGTTTGAACTGCAGGAGATTTTGAAAGTTGTAACGACAGTGTAGGGCTGGGCGATATTGGCCTAAATCAATATCGCGGTTAATCGGACATGTAGCCACAGTAATGATAATTGAACGATAATTATGACACTCCCCTTTGCAAGCCACACCCACCTGACCGTGCCAATCTGGGGATATTTTTTTTTCAATAGAGTAAAAAACAAAAACAAAACGTGTATACACAGGTAAATAGCTATGTACACGCTACAGGACATGTATATACAAGCATACAGCTATATACACACTACAGGATGTGTATATACAATCACCCTCAATAAAGCAGCACGCGAAACGCACGTCGGGTGAGTGGTGAGGTGGACTTATGTACTTAGGACATATGTGGGTAATGTGCAATATCTTTTTGACTGTATTTATCTTCTGATTTTCCACTGTGAATTTATTATTTTTTCTGTTATATGCCCAGTGCCCAGTACATATTAATGTGGATTACCAGCTAGTATTTATTTACTTATAAGGGTTTGTCTTACTATGTTATGTAATCTACTTCCTTCCACCCTACGTTGGGGATATGTATTAGCTTCTAGCTCTTACCATATGTATTTTAGTGGAATTTTTTCATTTGCAATATATCTAAATAAAAGACATTATTTTTTGTAAATCTCGGTCTTGCATTTTCTCTATTTTTGGTGTATGCGTATGTACAAGTATACAGCTATATACACACACTACAGGACGTGTATATACAGGTATACAGCCTTTACAGGACGTGTATATTCAAGTATACAGCTATATACACACTACAGGACGTATATACACAGGTATACAGCTATGTACTACATAGCTGTATACCTGTGTATACACGTCCTGTAGTGTGTACATAGCTGTATACTTGAATATACACGTCCTGTAGTGTGTACATAGCTGTATACCTGTGTATACACATCCTGTAATGTGTGACAAGGGGCAGGGTGGCAGCGACAAGGGGTAGGGTTGCAGCAGAAAGGGGTGACAAGGGGCAGGGTGGCAGCAGCAAGGGGTGACAAGGGGCTAGGTGGCAGCAGCAAGGGGTGATTGGGGCAGGGTGGCAGCAGCAAGGGGTGACTGGGGCAGTTAGGTATGACTGGCGCAGGGTGGCAGCAGCAAGGGGTGACTGGGGCACTTAGGTATGGCTGGGGCAGGGTGGCAGCACCTGGGGGTGACAAGGGGCTGTGAAGGATAACTGGGGCAGGGTGGCAGCAATTGGGGGTGACAAGGGGCAGTGAGGGATGACTGGGGCAGGGTGGCAGCACCTGGGGGTGACAAGGGGCAGTGAGGGATGACTGGGGCTGGGTGGCAGCACCTGGGGGTGACAAGGGGCAGTGAGGGATGACGGGGGGAGGGTGGCAGCAGCTAGCAGACATGTAGAAGGGGAGCTCATAAATGGTATTTTCTCCTCCCCCCGGGCACACATACTTCTCTCCTGGCCGCCACCTCCCTGCTCCCCGGGCAGCCGCTGGACCCGTCTCACATACTCGGCACTGAGCACACACGCTCCCCTGCGGGCCGTTTGTGCATGGAGGTCCCGGTCTCTGGAGGAGGAGGCCGCAGGGACCATGAGATCGGGTGATGCTGCAGGTGCTGGAGCTGTACAGCGGGATCGGGGGCAAAGTGCAGACCCCCGATTCCGCTGTACAACTCCATCACCCGCAGCAATGGCATTTCCTGAACCCGTGGTCCCTGCGGCCTCCTCCTCCAGAGACCGGGGACCTCCATGCGCAAATGGCCTGCAGGGGAGCGTGTGTGCTCAGTGCCAGGTATGTGAGACGGGTCCAGCGTCTGTCTGGGGAGCAGGGAGGTGCGGCCAGGAGAGAAGCATGCTTCAAGCGGTTATACTATGGAGGCAGGGGATCTCTCATCCCCTGCCCTGCTTCTTTCTATGTGCACCCTGGCTGGGTTGCGGAGGGATCAAGAGTGTTAACTCTCTTCCCCCCAAGCAGCAGAATGTAATAACCCATTATCTCCCGCTTGGACTACTGTAACATCCTCCTCTCTGGCCTTCCAGCTAACTCCCTTGATCCCCTCCAGTCTATCCTTAACACTGCTGCCCGACTAATCCACCTTTCCGCTCGCTTTGCCTCAGCCTCTCCCCTCTGCCAATCCCTCCACTGGCTCCCCATTGCCCAACGTATTCACTTTAAATTGTTGACCATGACATACAAGGCAATCCACAACCTGTCCCCTCCGTACATCTCTGACCTGATATCCCGCTACCGTCCCTCACGGAACCTTCGATCCTCCAGTGACCTCCGTCTCCGCTCCCCCCTTGTTCGTACCTCGCACAACCGCCTCCAAGACTTTGCCCGAGCCTCCCCCATTCTCTGGAACTCGCTACCCCGACACATCCGTCTCTCATCCACCATCAAGTCATTCAAAAGTAACCTGAAAACCCATCTCTTCAAACTAGGCTACAACGTACAATAACTCTGCATCACACTTGAATGGCTGCACTTTACCTCCTGTTTCTCTCCCATTACCTTATAGATTGTGAGCCCTCGCGGGCAGGGTCCTCTTCCCCCATGTACCAGTCTGTCTTTTGCCTTCATGTAATGTTTTCTGATCTTGTATTGTTCCTGCCTGTTGCCTATCTATTGTATAGCGCTCTGGAACTAAGGGCGCTTTATAAATAAATAATAATAATAATAACCCAGGCAGAGTGGGAGCGCCGATGCGAGGGGACTGAGGATGCAGCCACCGGATGAGAAATACCGCAGATACCGTCCTGGCAGAGTTGAGGTCGGTGTACCGACGCCAGGGACGGTATCGGAATTTTCACTGTATACCGCCCTGCCCTACGACAGTGACACTTTAAACATGTTTAAAGGAGTGTTCAGATTTAATCTTACTTGTCTCCTATCCACAGGATCTCTTGATCAGCGCCCCTTCTCCCCTGTTATGAATCTCTGCATCGGAGCCGCGGGTGGGGGCCTGGCCTGCAAACTCTATTCATTCTCTATAGAGAGGAAGAGTCGAAAAGAGTACTGTGCTTGGCTCTCTCTCCGGCAGCTTCATACAGAATGAATAGAACTGGAGGTCACAAACCTGCAGCTCCAGTGATAAAAAAGAAGCCGGGGCACCAATCTAGAGATCCCTGAAAGGCACGGAGGTAGGACCCTCCTGTGGATAGAGGACAAGTAAGTTTAAGGTTACAAACCCACTTGGCGGGTCTGCAGCGAGTCTCCATGCTGCGTTTTTGCAGCGAGACTCGCTGCAGATCCCGGCCCTATGCTTTTAATGGCAGACAAACACACAGCAGGGATGTACATCCCTGCTGCGAGTTTGTCTGCAGCCCTCCCCATTAACCCCCCGGCCGCCGGAGCTGATACTTCACCTGATCCCGGCTCCGGCGGTTCCCGATGTCTTCAGCAAGCCGGAGCGGGGACCAGGTGAAGTATATGCTCCAGCCAGCCGGCCGCAGCCCCGGCCGCCCGATCGCCCCCCCGCAGCACTGACCGCACGCCCCACCGAAGCAACGATCGCACGCCCCCCCGCAGCACCGATCGCTTACACGCCCCCCTGCAGCCCCGGCTGCTCGATCGGGGGGGCGTGCGATCGGTGCTGCGGGGGGGTGTGCGATCGGTGCTGCGGGGGGGGGGGGGCGATCGGGCGGCCGGGGCTGCGGGGGGGCGATCGGGCGACCGGGGCTGCGGGCGGCTGGCTGGAGCATATACTTCACCTGGTCCCCGCTCCGGCTTGCTGAACACCGGGAACCGCCGGAGCCGGGATCAGGTGAAGTATCAGCTCCGGTGGCCGGGGGGTTAATGGGGAGGGCTGCAGACAAACTCGCAGCAGGGATGTACATCCCTGCTGCGTGTTTGTCTGCCATTAAAAGTATAGGGCCGGGATCTGCAGCGAGTCTCGCTGCAAAAACGCAGCATGGAGACTCGCTGCAGACCCGCCAAGTGGGTTTGTAACCTAAATTGGAAAACCCCTTTAGGGTATAAACCCACACACCGTATATGCAGCATATTTACTGCTGCGATACGCAGCAAACTCGCAGCAAACTCGCAGCAAAATCGCAGCAGATTAGATCTAAATAACTGAACACAGCATCAAATCTGTACCAACAAATCTGCTGCGTATTTGTTGCATATCTGCTGCATATACGGTGTGTGGGTTTATACCCTTAGGGTTCTTTTACATGTAGTGAGTTTGCAGCGGATTTCACGTTGCAAGTTTCGCCAGTACCACAGTACCACTATAGTCTATGGCTCTCCATTTTCGTAGTGGATTTTCAGCCATGTTTAACTATTTAGCTGCTGGGCTGGTAAAAATTATAAACAGCCAATGCTTAAACCCCCCCCCCCCTTTCCCCGTGTTGCCCCCAAAACCCTCCTGCTTCTCTGGGTCCCCGCTCACTCCCAACCCACTCAGCCAATTTGAGGCTGTGGCGGGACAGCACACTGATTAGCAGGGCTTTAAGCAATGCTGGGGTACGTAGGTGGGTAAGCATTGGCTGTTTATTATTGTTACTACATTCTCGCAGCGGAATTAAAATCTGCAGCAAGAATGAAGGGCCATAGACTATAATTGTACTGAGTATTGCAGTGGATTTTACTGCAAAACTCACTACATTTACATTTTCTTTTTGTGTTTTTACACAAGATGGCGCCCGGGAGAAAAGGACGGGGTCCACAGTGTTTTGGTATGCATACTTTATTTAACTTTGTTATGTGTGTTAATTAAGCAGAAAAAGAAAAACGGAAGCTGAGCTGAGGTTACAGGTCGCTACTAGAGATGAGCATGACTTGAGCATGCTCGAGAGTGATCGCTTTATATTTGACTACCGGTGACTGAAAAATTTGTATGCAGCCCTAGTGTTTCCTGAAAAACATGGATACAGCTTGAGGCTGGGTTCACACACAGTATATTTCAGTCAGTAGTGTGGTCCTCATATTGCAACCAAAACCAGGAGTGGATTGAAAACACAGAAAGGATCTGTTCACACAATGTTGAAGTTGAGTGGATGGCCGCCATTTAATGGCAAATATTTGCTGTTATTTTAAAACAACGGCTGGTGTATAGAAATAATGGCAGTTATTTACTGTTATATGGCGGCCATCCACTCAATTTCATCATTGTGTGAACGGAGCCTTTCTGTTTTTTCAATCCACTCCTGGTTGAGGTTGCAAAATACTGACTAAAATATACTGTGTGTGAACATAGCCTATGAGTGTAAGATATGATAAGCTATCACATTTTGTAATGATTTGTTGGGTCCATGGTGTTTTTTCAAAATGCAGCATGCTGTAGGTATTGTGTATATTGTGGGTGTTTATTCCCTATTTATAAGCCTATGGGGGGAAAATGCATGCTTAGTATGTTAGTGGCACATGCATGCTGCATTAAAAAAAGATTTTAAAGGGTTTTCCTGACAAAAAAGACTGATGAGCTGTCCACAGGATACTTCATCAGTCTCTGATCGCTGGGGTGCTTAAACATCAGCTGTTCAGCCCCATCCACACTACGCAGTAAATGGGGCTGGAAACAGTTTCTCCCTGTGTAGAGGCAGCGACTGGATGCAGCCCTAGGGAGTCCTGGAAAACATGGATACAATCTATGGCCCACCCTACTGTTCAGAGTCTGATGGAACTATCCTGTGGATGGCTCATCAGTCATAGTAATTAAACACCCACAATATACCATGGAAACACTATGGGCCACATGTATCATCCGGCGGACGGATGATTTTTGGCGGAAAGTGCCGATTTGCGTATTATTTTATACGCAAATGGCCGATTTGCGAATAAAATAATCGCAAATCGGCACTTTCCGCCGAGTACGCCAGGGGGAGGAAAGGGGGCGGAAAGTAGGCGGGAAGTGGGCGGAACGGAGGGCGCGGACTCAGAGTCCGCGCGATTTATCATCCGTTCCGCCCAAATGTACGCCGAAAACCTACTCCAGTCCTCAGCTGGCGTAGGTTTTCGGCGGTGCGCACCGGCGCGCACAGGATTTATGTACAGGCAGTCCGCCTCTACATAAATCCCCGTACCGCCGGAGCTGCAGGGGCATTTTTAAGTCCGGCGTAAAAAACGCCGGACTTAATAAATGCCTCCCTTTGGATCCAGCAAATCTATTACAAAATGTGTATAAAACTACAAATAAAGCTCCACAATAACAACTCAAAAATTTGCAGAAGAAAAACAGCAAAACCATAAAAAAACAACCAAAGTTAAAAACCATTGAGAGGAGTCCGGTACATAGATAATGTATAGGGGATATGTTAGATCTGTTAAGGACTATAGTTCTCAGAATGACATATACATTTTATAAAAATACACCATCACACACAGGCACATAAATACAAAGAAATTGTTTCAGTTCATAAATGAGTACACCAATATAGATAATAACCCCCGATCAGGGTGAACCTATTTTATTTGTATTGATTTTTATGTTCTGATCCACTCAGTTCTCTGCATGGAGAGCAGCGGGAGCGGAGGCGCACAAGCCCTCTCATAGACAGGCTATGGTAGACTGAGGCAGGCAGGATTCCACATAAGGATATGGTGTCAGTGTGTATCCACTAGGAGGCGCCACACCCTGAAGCAGAAGATTGGCAGGGAGCTGTGTTATATAATAGCTGCCATGTTAGGTGACATTTTATTTTTTATTTGTCATAAATAAGTAAATTATTTGAGTTTTTAATTCACATATTTGGTAAAATGATTGCATCTTTTAAGTTTCTATAGAAATTCACACATGCTGGATCCATTACTAGACTCCTCCACATCACAGCACAATAAAAATATATTTGTGAAACTGTTCAAAAGCAAATTTCACCTCATTGTCCAAAACAACTCATCACAGCTCTCATTTCTGAAAAATCAAATACAACAAGAAAGCTGCGCAGTGATTGGTTAATAATGGCAACAAGCAGCAGAGTTCTCACCAATCTGCCCCAATTTATTTATTGTAGGTGAGAAATGCAAACTCTCCTTGTTGCCACCAGCAACCAATCACAGCACAGCTTGTACTGAACTCTTATTATATTCTGTCTGTTCCCTCCTGCTCAGAAAGCAGTACTGAAGATAAAGTGGAGGAGAGGCATGATAGCGTCTGGATGTCAGCATGAGCAGTTGTGGACATGAGTTGTATCATTTATACACTGATCTTGTCACTGTACATAATTACCCTACTGAGGTGGCCCTGGGCTAGGAAGGGTGTCGGGAGGGTCCGCATCAGGGGGCTGGGGCGGGTTTGGGCTTGGAAGGGTGCCAAATGGGTCCGCATTAGGGGGCTGGGAAGGGTCCACATTAGTGTGCGGGCCTGGGCTTCAAAGGGCGCTGTGGGGGTCCACATTATAGTAAAGGATAGGTAAATTAAAGGTTGGGGTGGGTAATTGGGTTAGGGTGGAGGGGCTCCCTTATGGTGCCTTCACCTTGAAGTGGTGAGGGAGCTTGCGTACCTTGGTGATCCAATGAGCTAAGTTGGTGGGAGTAATACTCCTGGTGGGGTCATATGTACCAGACAGGTCAATGGGAAGAGGCCAGACTAAGCAAGGCACCCAGAAGAAAAGGCTGGTATCTTAGAAATTAAAAGAAAAATTAAAAGCCATTCACTTAAATAACACCTATTACAATGTTGTATAACTTTGTAATGTGTGTTATTTAGTGAAATAATGCTTTACACCGCACTACCCCTTTAATTATCAACATTGTTCTTGCTCCTTACTCTCCTACAACCTCTGCCCCATAGCAGCTGTCACAGCTATAGTTATGCTCATAAATAATTTAGCCTCAAAGTTATGGGTCCACAGGCCAGGCTTCTTGATACAACGCTGTGCTGTCCTGATAAGGTGCTTAAAACCATCTTCGGGTTTCTTCCATATAGATTTATATTTAGATTGGAAGTGTCCACATTTATTTCAGTCAGAAAAGGATAAGCCATATTTAAATACCCTGAAAAAGTAGCATTTTTCCAACATCGATATCATATGGCCAGCTTTATTCCTAATCTCACATTAAACCTAAAATATAGTAATACACAGTTTAATCACTAAATATTTTTGAGACTTATTAATACTTTGATTTCTTATTCCATTTTTTAGTTATCCGTTGGGAAAATGTTTACTTGACACTTTTAAAATCAATATACTGTATGTTTGTTGTGATTGTCAGATTACCCACTAGAGGTCACTCTTGGGCAACAACTGAAATATGACCGTCACACACAGATATACCTAGGGCTACTATTATTCCCCCGATATATCCTGTTTCTGAACGTACATACAGAATAAAGCATTTACTTTTCTGCCAAAATCATTCAATCAATTAATGACCCTTAGATTTGAAGGTGCTTGACATATTGGAGAATGCCAATGGTAGGTAAAGTCCGACAGCATTCAGGATACAGTTCAAAGCTTTATTGGCACATCAGGTACATGTAGTGATGTTTCGACCAAACAGTCTTTATCAAGCATACATGTCATGTCATACATGCATGCTGTCATTCAACGACTGTATAACTGGAAAAAAAATAATGCTTCTCCTCAAATCCTTAATGTATTTGCTTTAAAAGAAGTGCAGTTCTGGTCTTAAATGTTATTTGCAAGCCACTGTAGATGATCCATTCCAGAAGTTATTCTTCATTGTATCTACATTTTGGGAAATCATAGATAACAGACTACAGCTAAACTGAATTGTCCAGTGGGAGTGATAAGTATTCTAAGGGTCCTATTCCACGGGCCGATGGGGGCCCGATCACTAATGTAAACAAGTGCCGATCTGCTAGATTTAGCAAGGGCTAGCGTGGGTTGCAGGGACATAGTTACTGATGTCCTTGCAGTTCTTGTTTAAACACCATACTTTACCTAAACATGTTGCAGGTCTTCTCCTGCGCTCCTTCTTTCTCCCAGTCCTGCGCGCAGCTTCGGTGTGGCCTGTCTGAGCTGATGGACCGCTCAGCCAGTCACTGGCCGCGGCAGTCCTGGCCAGTGATTGGCTGAGCTGTCAGCTAAGACAGACCGCACCGAAGCTGCCGCTGCGTGCAGGACCGGGAGGAAGAAGGAGCGCAGGAGAAGACCTGCAACATGCTTTGGTAAAGTATGGTGCTTGGGAAATCGACGTTCGCCCGCCGAGCATCGCGGTCGGTGCCCGATGACTTTAGGTTTGATTGTTGTCTCTATTCCACGGAGCGATAATCCGCTGAATCGGGCCGATTCGGCCAATTATTGCTCCATGGAATAGGCCCCTAAGAGCTATCACCTCTCATTACGTTGATACTCCTCCCCTTCACTTTGTACCAGTGATGGCGAACCCTCGGCACTGCAGCTGTTGCAAAACTACAATTCCCATCATGCTTAGAAAACCAAAGATGTGGCTTAGGCTAGCCAGGTATAATAGAAATTGTAGTTCTGCAACAGCTGGAGTGCTAGAGGTTCGCCCTCACTGCTTTATACTGTTCCTAAAATGGTATATACAAAAGCCTAGAAGAGGGCTAATAGATAGATAGAATTTTCTAGAATTGAGAAGGGATCCCAAGTCTATATTTTATACAGGTTTTCCTTGTGGGCCGTTTCCCCCAAAAATTATATATTTGTGTTAAATGATTAGTAATGATGGACATATTGTATGATACCTGATGGTTGAAGAAATGACTCACAGATTGTCTAAACCTAAATGGTGTTGCATTTGGAAAATCTAAGTGATATCTGGCCTCACCTCTGTGGAGACACAGGCTAAAGCAGGTATGAAGCAATGATAAGATTTCTCAGGGAACACCACCTATTATTGGAGGATCCTGCTGAAATTTAAGAAAAACAAATCATTGCTCTACAAACACCTATAGAGGAATTTCTAAAGCAGCTCTTCTTTTGTACATACATTTGATATGTTAGCAAAAAATATTAAATGTGCAACTGGCAGATCAGAATACACATGGGGGGGGGCGGTTACTATTGTTTGCTGAATATCTAACATGCATTGCAAAAGTTGTGCTTCTTTACTATTTAACTTTTTTTGTCGCACACTGGTTAGTAAATCCCTACCCATATGTAAAATACAAAGCAATTTACACCCCTCTAGCTCTGCCCCGTTTTTTGGGGGAAAAAACCCCCCTGAACAGCACAGAGGCTCCCTGCTCCCTCATCCAGTGTAGATGTTCCCTTTGGTGATGGTGTGTTACAGTATCAGCAGGTGTGTCTAGTCAATATAGATCTGCCCTACCATTTGTGAATGGTACAGTGACAAGTCCAGACTACTTGAAAATCATCATCATTGGGGTTATCTGTTTAGTGGTCAAAGTGATCCAGATTGCTTGGAGCTTACCTCTTGTATCCCTTTAAAAAAAAAAACAACAACTCACCAATGGTACATCGGTGCTCCAGTCTTCCTGATAGTATTCTTGGCCTGAGACAGAGGCGGAGGCCCATTTTCAGCACTTCCTGATTGGCAATGAATTACCAATAAGGCACAACGGCACAGAGATGGTTAACCATTACATATAGACACCTTTTAAAGTACATTTAAATAGTTAATAATTTTTCCTATCCGGAGTACCCCTTTATTCCAGTCATTGTGCCTTTGCATGAACAACAAAGGCCTGATTTCATCTTCATGGACAACAGTGCTCCATCTAATCGAGGTCGCATCATTAGAGAGTGGCTCCTGGAAACTGGGGGACCTTAAATGGAGAGACCTGCATTTCCTCCAGACCTGAATACCATAGAAAATCTATAGGATCCGCTGTGTAAAGGCTCCTGTGTACCCCAGAACATCAATGACCTGAGGGCCACCCTTTAAGAATAGTGGGATGTCACGCCTCAGCAGGCAATAAGTTAACTTGTGGACAGCATGAGACGTCGTTGTCTGCCTAAGGGCAGATGAAAAGTTATTGAGACACTGACATACTTTGTTGGGGTATACCCGCCACACTGTTGTTGGCTTTTGTTTCAAGACATTGTTTGAGATGAGGAAATAACTATTGCATGCTTCTACTTAAATACCCTACTTTCATGGTACAGTATATTATCACTGTAGCGTGAACTTTTTACATTTTCCTTAAATTTCACCCGAAAGCCAAATATCCCTAATTTTTTGTGAGTAGTGTATATCAAAGGAGTGTCCTTTGCGTTAACAAGTTGGCCCAACAATTTTTTTAGGTATGGACTGTGGCAAAAATAAATATATTATACTCCCCTTCCCCGATGCCAAACCCTCCTCCATCCACCCCAATTGTGTCTGGTTTTGGATCAGCAGAAGTGGATCACCATGAGAAGTGCCTTCTCAGCCAATCATTGGCCAAGATGAGTCACATATGGTCATAAGCATGTCAAAAGAAACACAGGAAGAGCTTTTCAGCTGGGAGCAGCTCTCTGCAGCATCAGTACAGACACAAAAGGAGATCAGAGCAGATAACTAGAACTTCTTTTTTTAAGCCAGCCTAGGCCCATAACTTGAAATCTTGTGAGGCCAAATAACTCTTTTAACCATAAGTAAAGCATACAGACTCTCCAATATCTGGGGCATACATTTGACAGACCATTTTAGTTATCCTCCAAATATAAGTCCCAAGTGTGGTGCAAACCATAGAAACCCATTTCAAACATGACATGATCTGCACAGCACTCAGACCATAGAGCTACCTACAAGACATACAACTAGGTGCTGCATTTTAATGGGAACATCAGAACACATGATAAACAGCATGGCGTCAGCTAGTAATCTCACCAATGGGCGGATTAGATCATCCTGAAGTTCGTGAGCCAAAACAGAATTGGTGTGTTCTTTTGGGGTTTAAGTTGTGAAACTTTTACTTAAAAGAAAGCCTTGAATTCATACCATGTTGTACAAGCTGGATGACAAGCCCCGTCACGGTGAACATTCCTCTGGCTGACCCCTTTTCATTTAGTCTCAGTGCTATAGTAACTGGGCCAGCTGTTCCCTACAGACAGGAGTTGTGACAACATGGATGTTTATTAGTTGAAGAAACCTCTTTGGGTTTGCACCTGCCTTCTGGTATAGCACAAGGAGTTTTGGCAACAGCACCCGGAAAATCATGTTAAGACTTCATGGGGAAAATGGTCCCAGGTGGTAACAGAATCACTCATTCAGGCTCACACATGACTGATGCGAGGTTGGTGACACTCCACCAAGGAGGCTTAGGGGCTGTTCACACAGTATTTTTCCAGTAGTGAGAAAATACGCACTTAAATTGTGACGTGAAATTTAGAGGGACTTCTGTCATGTACTTGGTCATTGAAGCCAATTTGCCCCATTCATACATGCTTGGAATTAGGGATGTGTCACATTGTATGTTCTCCCTGTGTTTGGATGGGTTTCCTCCAGTTTCCTTCCACTCTCCAAAACATACAGATAGGTGGACTTAGAATGTGAGTAGAGATGAGCGAACCTAGAGCATGCTCGAGTCCATCCGAACCAGATCGTTCGGCATTTGATTAGCGGGGGCTGCTGAACTTGGATAAAGCTCTAAGGTTGTCTGGAAAACATGGATACAGCCAATGACTATATCCATGTTTTCCACATAGCCTTAGGGCTTTATCCAACTTCAGCAGCCACCGCTAATCGAATGTCGAACGATCGGGTGCGGATGGACTCGAGCATGCTCCAGGTTCGCTCAACTCTAAATGTGAGCCCTAATGGGGTCAGACACTGATTTGAGGGGTAAAGTTCTGCAGAATAATTTAGTGCTATATAAAAAGATCAACATTCTTATGTGACATACATGCTCCAAACATACATAACACGATTCATAGTGTGAACAATGGCATCCATTTCAAATAGCAAACAATAGTACACAAATTTTTTAGTATGATGAAAATCACTGAATAGCAAAGATTTCTAACAATTCCATCAATGTTTACAAAATCCAGGGGTAGTTTCTAATGGAGATGTTTAACTAAAAAATGGAAAGACTTAATAGGGACCTTCCTGGGATCTGTAAGGAACCGTGCACACAGAGCCAAAGAGGAAGAAATTCCAAGCAGGGTTCATGCCGCAGATTACGCTTGAAATTCTACTTGTCCCATTGCTCCAATAGGATTTCTCATGCGCCTCCACTCTCCAGAGGGAGAGGCTCAGAAAGCACAGACTTCCCTCTGAGTTTCCGCCTCTTTGTGCTGTCTGCACGGGCTCTTAAAGGGAATCTGTCAGCTGTAATTCAGGTTCCAAACTGCTGACACTCTTAGATAGCTAGTATGTCAAGGATACACATGGTACCTTTTATAGATCTGTCGCAGGAAAATGCTTTTATTCTCTAGCACAAAGAGTCTTTCCCAAACTCCTGAATAGCTGCAAGCTGTAATGTCTCCTCTCCCCACCCTCCCTCCTTGATTGACACCTGAAGTCCAAACCAGGATCGGGTATGGTAGGGGGCAGGAAGAAGGTGTTACAGCTTGCTGCACTGTGGGAGCTCAGGAAAGCAATTTTATTCTTTTTACTATAGAATAAAAACATTTTCTATGTTATAGAAGCACAGACCGATATATAAAAGATATCATTTATCGCCTCACTCCAAACAGCTATCTAAACAATGTTAGCAATTTTAAATGTAAATTACAGCTGACAAATTCACTGTAAATGTATATTAAAAACGAAATTCTAAAAGACATAAAAATACAGAAGACTCTAGTTAGATTGTTTAAAGTGAATCTGTCATCTAAAATTTACTGCTTACACAGTTAGATAGCTGTTAGGGAAAGGAGACACATGGTACCTTTCTTTTATCCAGCTGTCTTTCCATAACATAGAAAAATGGTGTAAAGTGTCCACGAAAGCTCCTGAATTGTCTCCAAGCTCCCCTTACTTGATTGACCACCATCAAGAAGCTGAATGCACAGCACAGGAAAAAGATGTAGAAACAGGGCTCAGTGCCGGAAGTTGACTGCAAGTCAAACAGGGATGGGAGGGGGAGCAAAAAGTCATTCTAGCCCTTAGGACATCAAGCTTGGGAAAGCCTCTTGGACACTTTGCACCCCAGAATAAAGTCATTTGTTTATGTTACGGAACACAGACAAATATATGAAAGTTACCATGTCTCCTTCACCTAACAGATATCTAATAGTGTGAGTGGAATACAAAAACGTATTGCCACAACCATTGACAAAACGTATTGCCACAACCAATCATATTGATGTTTCAAAATAAATAGAAGTAATCAGTGTAACGTGAGCAAGATTTATTAATACAAAAAAATGTACATTGGATATACAAACGTAGCTATTGGGAAACTTTTGGTTTTAAATAACTAGCAAAATACAATATGTTTTGAAAGAAGTAGAAATTGCCTTTTGTAGAACGGTAAAGAAACTGGAGCACTTTCATTTGTGTAACCGTTACATACAGAATACTGTTCATTTCAAGGCTATCTCCTGTCAACGTTACAAACAACTAACATAATCAGAGACAAAGCCAGTGGTAGCAAGGCATTATGCATCTAAGATCTCAGTCACAGGGCTGAGGGCTACTAGTTGCCGAAGTAACATGTTCCAGATTTACCACTTCTGATAACAAATAAGATCCTTCTAATTGTCTTTTAGGGTAGCTTCACACGTACCGTATCGCTGCGTTTTTAACGGTGCGTTTTTATCGCTGCGTTTTTGGTGCGATTTTTACATGCGAGTTTTGATTTTCACATGAAAATCATGTGAAAATCAAAACGTGCATGTAAAAAACGCACCGTTAAAAACGCACCGATACGGTACGTGTGAAGCTACCCTTAACGGACAACTGCAATTTACCCTAAGTGTGTTCATGAAGGCTGTGCAGTGACGCATAGAATCCCTTTACTTCTGTATTGAAGAGCTGATGTAACTGTGTCTCCCGCAGCAGGTGTCTCTGTATGCTCTGAATGCTTTCAAAAAGAATCCCTGGGAAGAATGGGGGGATAAAAAATCCCCTGGTCCATGTGTCTCTTAGAGTGCCTTCACATATAACGGATCGCAGCGGATTTCTTGCTGCGAGTTTTGCAGCGAGATCTATTGCAATCCAAGCTCCTGTCAGTTCCTATGTGAATACATAATTGCAGCAGATCTTTCAGACTGCTGTGAGTATGTAAATTACCCATCCCCTTAACCCACATGCTGCCGGCACATACATTACGTGTCCTCAATCTGGCTTCCTGCTCTCCAGTGGCTGAACCCCAAAAGGGGGGACCCCATGCAGCAAGCTGGATTGAGGACGGGTAATGTATGTGCCGGCAGAGTGTGGATTAAGGGGGCGGGTGATTTATATACTCGCAACAGTCTGAAAGATCTGCTGCAATATGTATTCACATAGAAACTAACAGGACCTTGGATTGCAATGGATCGCACTGCAAACTCGCAGCGAGAAATGCGTGTTAAGGCACCCTTATACTGTGTCCATTTAGCTAGCCACCTACTAGTGTTTCTATGTGTATATGTACCATTTGATGGACCATAAAAAAACGTACCTCACACATGGTAATTTGTCCAAAATCTCTAATAGAAGAGGATTCCTAATGGAATGTTAAAAAGGCTAAAGAGAGATATTTAGAGACTTTCAGGTATCAAATATGTATTTATGAAGCTATAGGAGAATGATACTCATTGCGTTCATTGGTTTGGGCACATAAAATATCATCACATGGTATATCTGGAACAGCAAGGTTCCTCTGTACATGAGAAGTGATGAAAAAAAGATGGTAATCTGAAATAGTATGCATCTATAGATCTCAGAACTGCAGACATGTTGGGGCTCATCTTTGAAAACTGGGAAGCAAAGGGATTTCCAGCAGTGATTAAAGCTTTCATTTTCTACCCATTGCTAGAGAAAAAAGAAACAAAATGCATAATCTAATGCTAGAGGTCACAATTTTTTTATTTATTTTTAAAACTAAGCCCCACTGTCTATAGTGTATGCAGCTCAGGGCCAGTCCAATATACTTCTGGTCTTACTTCAGGTTTTATTGCTTCTTGGAGAGATTTACTAGCTACATTTTTGCCAACAATACAAAATGAAGTTGGGGTGCTGAAGTACCTGTACATGAAGAGACATTGGCCCCATTACTTTTTACCCCATTATAATTTTCCTATCAAACCAGTTTTATTTTGAACCGAAAACAGTGACTCACAGCACTTTGGGGTCTGAGACAAAAGTTGGGGAAATGACACAGTTACTAGCTGAATACTTTCAGGTCATTGAAACTAATGGGGCTTATGCGTCTCAGTGCATGGATACCTTGGCATCTTCACAATTTTCTGATGTATCTAAGCCATGTAGGGCACAAATGTGATGGGACTATTCCCTTAGGCTATGTTCACTATGCGATTTTGGATGGCTGTCATTCTGACTGCAACAGATGGCTGTCTTTTGATAACTACGGCCACAAGTTATGATTATGATTATTATTTGCGGCCGTAATTATCAAAAGACGTCTTTTACCGTCAAAATGACAGCAGTCCAAAAGGCGGCCACAAAACTAACACTGTGTGAACATGGCCTTAAACTGAAGGACCTTGATATTGCAACAAACACAAGGCAGAGTATCTACAGCAACTAATCTGTCGCAAATTCTTGCAGCACTTAAAGGGTTTTCCAAGGTTACAAAAAGTGTCATATGATTTTTCAGGAACAGTGCCGCTCTTGTCCATAACCTGTATCTGGTATTAGCTTAGTTGCATCCATGTGAATAGGCTAAATGACAGTAGTGGATACCTTTCATAAATAGGAGTGGATTACTCTGAGGCTATGTTCACACACCATAAAATAAAGGTAAAATACGGCTGCAATTTTGTTTATATTACGGGAAAAAGGCCATCAGTGTACACACTGTACAGAATAACCTACAGCCATTTTTTCATCTGTTCACACGTTGTTTTATTTTCATTCAAAACGATTGTATTTAGTCTTTATTTTACTGTGTATGAAGCCAGTCTGAAAGTAGTTTCTATTGCATGCAAAAATGCAAAAGCAAACCGAAGTTCACAAAGCTTCTGATAAGCAATGACCACCCAGTGAGTAAAAGAATGACCATCAGCTATAGCATTTAATAAACCATAATCTTGGAGGTATTGCCCATACATTGACCAGTTCCTGGGCAGGGTACAATACTCTTTTTTTTCCAGTTTAGATGCATTTTACCAGGATTTCCACTGCAGCTACTTAGAAAGAGTTTGCATACCAACTGGGCTCATTCCCAATAAGTTAAATATCAACAAAACTGAAATACTGCTACAGACAGCAACAAATGAAATCTATTAGGTTTACATATCTCATATATATTTACAGTACATGACAACAATTTCACATCTCCAGTCCTACTGGAATATTTAGAATGAATGAAAGGAAATCTTTTGACTATTTACAGAACGTAATTGATAAATCATGCTTCTGGAAAACATCTGCCTTTTCCAATTTAAAGGAAAAAAAAACAAAACATTTATATAACAATAATAATAAGACATAATATCATTTATAACAAAAGTGAACAGACAGCATTTTAATACAAAATGCCTGGAACAAGTGCATAGCATACAAAATAACAAAAAAAAAACATTATACAGTGACAAGGCTGAAGTAACACGGTATCAAAACTGTACAAGTCAGAGAGTGACGTTACTACTTACACAGCTCATTATTGTCTACAAAAAAAGGTGAACGCTTTTATTTTGTTCAGCTGGCATCGTAACAGTAGTGGTTTGACCATTTTGTGTGTTTTTGTGTTCAGTAAAGGGAGTTGTTTGCACATCCTCTACTTTGAAATGCATCATTGTTGCGTTCTTTCAAGATCATGCTTTTTCCTAGGATGAAAAAGATGCATTAAAAAGAGAGCAGTGAGTGACACGTTCCTTACTGTTTTATAAGTAGGAAGCCATCTCTATACCATATGACAGCTCTTTACAATTAGTTAGAATTTGCACACCACAAAAGCTGTTGATTCAGTCACACACATGCATTCTGTATAGAATGTATAGAAAAGATGATTAAACACAAGAAATAAACTTTAGTCTGGTGTGATTTTACTTTTTATCACATTGTTTTTTAGAGCCAAATATTTGTGCTGATTAAATTCTCAACATATCTGCTGGGTAAAGTTTTTCGAGAACTCCAAATATGCTGCATAGATGAAGCTTTAAAGGGGTACTCCAGAGGGTAAAAAAAAGTTTTTAAATCAACTGGTGTCAAAGTTGTTTCTATTAAAACATCTCAAACCTTCCAGTACTTATCAGCTGAACTATGTCCTGCAGGAAGTAGTGTTTCTTTCCAGTCTGATATGGTGCTCTCTATTGCCACCTCTGTCCTTGACAGGAACTGTCCAGAACACCTGTAGGAACTTAAAGGGGTTGGCCACTTTATTGTAAAATTGTTGCGTATACACTATTAGTAAGTGTATTGCACTTATTGACAGCGGCTCCCTGTGTACCTCATAGAGCTAAAATCAGACTCCCCTCCTCCAGGTTGTGCTGCCCTGCTCTGTGGTGATTCTGTCCATATGATGGCCGACATGGAGGAGCATGTGACCATGCCCCGCCCCCAGTGTCCACCACTGAGCCTGTATATGCCTATGGTGGACACTGGGGGCAGGGCAGGGCATGGTCACATGCCACTTTATGTCGGCCATCTTATGGACAGATTCACCACAGAGCAGGACAGCACAGCCTGGAGGAGGGGAGTCTGATATTAGCTCTATGAGGTACACAGGGAGCTGCTCTCGATATATACATTGAGTACAGTTACTAATACTGTACACTGAACAATTTTACTATAAAGTGGCCAACCCCTTTAAAGGCTTGAGATTTCTATAATGGAAGTAATATGCTAATTTGTATAACTTTCTGACACCAGCTGATTTGAAAACATTTTTTTCCTCTGGAGTCCCCCTTTAAAAGATGGAAGCACCACTATGGGGCGATTATTGCATGCTGCTTATTGAATTTAAAGCGACTCTGTACCCACAATCTGACCCCCCCAAACCACTTGTACCTTCGGATAGCTGCTTTTAATCCAATATCTGTCCTGGGGTTCGTTTGGCAGGGAATGCAGTTATTGTCATAAAAACAACTCTTAATCCTGCAGCGCTGTGTCTAACGGCCGGTGCTTACATTTGTATATGCATTAGGCTGGCACACCCTCTCCGTCCTTCCTCCCCACCCTCCTCATCATTAGGAATGATCCAGGAACATTTACTGCTGTTTGAGCTTTGCACAGGTGTCTTAACGATCCAGCCCATGTTCATTATACACACAGGTGGGCAATAGGAAGCAATCTGCCTGGAGCATTCCTAATAATGAGGAGGGTGCGGAGGAAGGACGAAGAGGTGTGCCAGCCTAATGCATATACAAATGTAAGCCCCGGCCATTAGACACAGCGCTGCCGGATTAAAAGTTGTTTTTAGGACAATAACTGCATCCCTTGCCGAATGGACCCCAGGACAGATCTTGGATTAAAAGCAGCTATCTGAAGGTACAAGTGGTTTGGGGGGGGGGGGGGGCAGATTGTGGGTACAGAGTTGCTTTAATGTGTAAACAGTAAGAACTCTTTGTTGCAGTGGCATCTGCAGGTATCTATATTTCTGCATGAGTTTTCCTCTATTACAATATAAGAGCTCCAACTGCTATAAAGATATATTACAAGACAAATACCAAGTGCTTTCAAAAGTATATTCAAATTAAAGGGACTCTTATCCCACAACAGAAATGCATTTTTTTTCTTTAATCCTGAATCGTTTGTACTAAACAGTACTTGGTGACTCAGATAAGCTTCTGTGCAAGTTAGGATTTTGGCTATGTCTGTTTCGACTGCGCACAGAAGAGAACATAATGTTGCAACCAGTCACCTTACATTTATGAAGCTGCCTCAGATGTACAGTTTTATAATGGGCCCTGAATGTCCCCTTGTTACTGTACGTTTTTTGGCAGATGTGGCAGGTTATTGGCATACCAGATGGTATATTTGAGAAACTTTGGTCAGCTTTACCGACCAAATTCAAATTGTGGTAAAGCTCTTCCTGTGGTATGAAGCTCAAGCCTTCAAAGTTTTCATCACTATCTTCCACTGGTAGGTTACCTTCTTCACTACCGCCATCCGAGTCCCAGGAGGAATGTGAACTGCTTGCTGACTTGACGCTTGAGGTTGTGCTTAAATCCAACACAACACTGTCATTCATAGGATCTGCACCAAAGCTGTCCAAACAAGGCTCTCTGATCTTACTCATGGGATAAACCAGACTCCCTGTCCGGTTCATTCCTTTGAAGATCACAGATGTCTGTCCTGAATTTTTTAGTGGGGATTCCTGGTAGTGATCCTTGACCATGTCTTTCAAAAGATAAGGGATATTGTAAGGGTTGTTATGAAGCTCCAAAGCATCTCTGGTAAGAAGCTTATGATGAAGATTCAGATTAGAACTGTGCCTAAAAAAACAGAAGGAGAAGTGAGGTGTATTCCAAAATATGGAAAGGAGGCAACTAACAGCATGTTTTATTAAAGTAAAATGTATCATTGCCCAATAAAGTATATTGGGTAGTTTTTCCATTCCTGGCAGAAGGAAAGTAACAGGAAACAAGGATATCATCAACAGATTGCTAAAAATGTATCAGAACTATTTAAACTAAGACTAGACAATCTAACAGTTCACCA
This sequence comes from Dendropsophus ebraccatus, assembly GCF_027789765.1. NCBI lineage: Eukaryota > Metazoa > Chordata > Amphibia > Anura > Hylidae > Dendropsophus > Dendropsophus ebraccatus. Next base: position 164,721,093 of record NC_091454.1, read on the forward strand.
AATTTTGCACTGTGTATCACACTGTTGCATTCTTAAGGTGGCCATACACCCTCAATAATTGTTGGCCAACAGTTACCTCTCCCATCTTCCCCATACACAGGAACATTTGGCTACTGCATTGCTATTGTGCAATCTCATAAGGTACAAAATAAGGGGATACAAAGGCACAGTTGTATCTAGACCTTGTTATCTGAGGTGGCCCCATGGCCCTCATCTAAATGAGTAGGCACCACTTATACAAATAGCATTAACAAGGAGGGAGAATGCCCGGTTAGAGATCTTGCATCCATCCTACGTTGAGTGGTAGTCACCTATTGTACCATATGGCAATGTTTTGACAGAACTAAATGATTTTGTGATTTTCCTAGGAAATAAATATGGACTATGGAATGCTTTTTCCCCTTTACCAGTCAAGATCATCTGTGGAGGATTTTGCCTTCTTTTGTAAGAATATACATAATTTTTAACGTCAAACAGGTAAACTATTTTAGATTCTTGCCTTTTTAAAGTTACACTTTTTTAATAGCAGTACTGAATATTATGTTAAAAGACTTGGTAAGACATAACAGTACACATACAATTCAGCATACAAAAGCGCCTTTCCAGTCCACTGACTTGTTATTCTTCATCAGCTCCCATAACATATACTAAATTACTGCCCCAACTCACTTTGATTGTGCCGGCATCTATTACAAGCATCAAAGTACAGTCCCCTCCAAGCAATGGAGGGAAGCATTAATTTGAGAGTCACATTGTCATTAGTCACCACAAATGCCACCAAAAAGGTTGAACAAGGGCTGAATATATAATCAACAGAGATGATGGCAAAGCTCAAGTTGTGCTCATCCCTAATATTCAAATCTAAAGCAAAATACTGTGTGCAAAAAAACTAGTTGACACTCGCCTGGCTGTAGCAAATAGGGTAAACATCTAGGAATAATGTCCCAAAATGATTTATGGCTTTACCTGGGAAAGTTGTATACAATGCAAAACAATTTAGTCCTTAATTTCTCCCTGTGCACATGATAATGACTAGAGACGAGCCAAACAACTCTGTTTTGCTTCGTATGAAGCATTTGAATCCCACAGACTGGCAGCTCTGTGAAGATTGTGGATACAGCCTGACGACCACCTGGAAAACATGTATCTAGCCATGTTTTCCAGGCGGTCCTCAGGCTGTTTCCACTTTCTTCACGGAAAGGCCAGCCTGCGGGATTCAAATGCTTTGTAAAAAGCAAAACAGAGTTGCTTCGCTCTGATAATGACATGACATCACTTAAAGGGAACCAATCAGCCCCTTTGGGCTGATATGGTTCCCTTGAGCATTGTATAAAGCACCTGGAGCGGCCCCGGCACGTACCGGCCGCAGCAGGTGCTTTATAACGGAGAAAATGACTTTTATTCCCCAGCTCGTGATTAGATACGAGCGGGGAAGTAGTCATGGTGGGCGGCTCCCCGATGTAGTTATTGTCCTAAAAAACAACTTTTAAACTTGCAGCCCTATGTCAAATTGGCGTGGCCTAGAGTACCCATGCCCTAGGATTGCGATGCCTCTCCATCCCTTTTCTCCGCCCTCCTCATTATTAGGAATGCCCCTAGAACAATTTCTGTTATTTATCACCTGTGTGAACACTGCACATGTGCTGGATCGTTAAAGCACATGTGCAGTGTTCAGACAGGTGATTAATAGAAAAAATCCTGTTCGAAGGCATCCCTAATGATAAGGAGAGTGGGTAGGAGGGATGGAGGGGCATCGCAATCTTAGGGCACAGACACTCAATGCCACACCAATTTGACACAGGGTTGCAAGTTTAAAAGATGTCCTTTAGGACAGATCTTGGATTAAAAGCAGCTATCCGAAGGTACAAGTGGTTTGTGGGGGTCAGATTGTGGGTTCAGAGTCTCTTTAAAGTGAATCTGTTTCCCCTTGACCATCTCTTGAGGTGACAACATGGTTTGATATAAAAGCAATCACAATTTTCTATTGTTGTTTGTGTCTGTATTTTTATTTTCATAAAACACATTTTTCCAGCCCTGAATAGTGTGAAGTGGGGGCCTAGAGTTCCCTGGGCCATAGCACCACTATGCCCAAATAAAGAAACAGGTTAAAAAAAAAAAAAAAGTATGTTCTGACTGCTTTTATCTGTTCAGCAGAACTGCTGGCTCAGTAGGCAGTCAGGGGTGACAGATTCACCTTAAGCCTTTCTAAATGTTGGTTCAGTTTTGGTTCAGTTTTGTTCCATGTTTTTATCTTGTTCCTTCTCTATTTCTTGATTCCTGTCAGTTTTTGCTCTGGTATTGGTATTTGGAAGTCAGAGTCTTGTTTGCTGTGCTCACACAGTTAAAAGAAATTTGTCCACCTGTGAAAACTGCTTCAAAAACAACCTCTGATTTTAGCATCTTATATAAAAGCAGCTTTCAATGTGACTTTTTCTGACATTTTTTTCACGCTCCCATTAATGTCAATGTGAAAAGTGAAAGGAGGAGCGGTGCTTTATTTGTAGGACAGATACAAAAAGTATCATAGGGCGTCTTCCAGATGTGTTTCAATGCATATAGCCCTTTGAGAGCCTTGGCAAAGTGGGTGCTCTAAGCTGTTTTGGATCTATGAACTCTATGCATAGTGCTGGCACTGTATCCTTAAGGTGACATAATGAAAGAGTTCCAACCCATTAGGTAAGGGCAATGGAAGTAAACAATGTATCTTCCAAGTGTTTAATTTTAAAAGAATGGTCACTTGAGAAGGAACAACACATTTTGAAGGCCAAGTGTCGCCTTCATCAGTTTGTGAACTTGATCCAGAAGACACTTGGCCTTTGAAATGTGTTGTACCTTTTCAAGTGACCATTCTTTTACCCCTAAGTGAATCTGTCAGCTTTAATTCACATTCCAAACTGCTGACACTGTTAGATAGCTGTTAGATTAAGGAGACGTTACCTTTCATACATCTGTCTGTGCTTTCATAGTAATACTTTTATTGTAATGTCAGCAGTTTGAAACATATTCCTTGTTTACCTCAATTGCCCTCACTTTATAGGATGAGAATCTTATATATCACCTTGAAGATCCAGAGCCAGCACTATACCCAGATTTCCTGATCCTGAATGGCACAGAAGTCAATTTGAGTTTAAAAACCGTAGTGCCCTTAAAAGTAATGTCACTTCTTTTTGGGTGATGTTTTTTGAACATGCCTTTCCCCATTAAAGTAAACAGGAGATGAAGAAGTCTTATTTTTGGGGCGTTCTTTTGTGTGAACATACCCTTAGCTTTCAGTGTCAGTTTTGTTTAGGGTAGAGAAAGATTAAGGAGACTAAGTAATAACTAAGGACTTGTTCTGCCTTCTAGCAACCAGCCAGCAATACTCTCAAGCCAACATACTTTTAACAGTAAAAGAAAAAAATAAATAAAAATTATAGAGAAACGTGAATAGTTATCACCATATAATAGTTACTTGACCTAACTCGTGGATATAAGTATTCATATTTCTGAAGGGAAAAGTAGTCTGAAAGTCACAGCGACATGCGTCACCACGAATACAGTCAGAAAGGCTGTTTGTGGTTGTCTGTAAAATTTCATGTGACTGTATATTTGTTGATGTGTTGCTAAGTGATGTGAAATCATTACTATGTGCCCGAGGTGCTGTTTAAATGCTACATTGTATTGCATTGCACACACATTTGGAAAAGGCTCTGGGTGAGTTGGAACAAGTCACGAAGATTCATTGATCTGAAGACTGACCAGATTTTGTGAGTGACAGCCTTGCTTTGACTTAATCATATCCAAAGAAACACAAGTGTATCTTTGCCATAAATACTTGCAATATTAAAAGGGGTAATAGCAGTAAACACATCAAATTAATGTTTAATATTTACTAAATAGATCTTTACCTGTCTCTGCTCCTCCGAGAAGGGAAAGCAGCATTGCAGCCATCAATTGTACACAAATGCATTTCCTTTGGGTGCACGTTTTTGTAATGCATTTTAACACTGTATGGGTTTTTGAAAGCTTTCTTACAAATCTCACAGTGGAAACGATTTTCATCCTTGGGAACATCGAAGTGCTGACCTACACGTTCTAGGTCTGTAGAGTCATTTAAGCCAGGGCCCTTGTTAGATATTGCACCAAAAATGCCCCCGTTGAAAGGGGAATGTCGAAATTCAATACGGTCCTCGGAATCAGCATGTTTTGGCTGTTCCTTATTATACAGGGAGGGGTCAGCCAGCTGCCTCACAACATTAAAGTGGTTTGAGCGTTCATATTTATTTTCACTGGAATCCACTTTCAATGCCTGCTCTTGAGTGAAGGGATGAAATTCATTCTCAGAGTCGGAAGACGTATTGTCATAACTTTTATCCATGGAGTGAGAATTCTGTTCTTCTCCATTTTGGGACTGAAAAGAGATTGAAGAATGAACATGATCTCCCTCAAGTCCACCTGGACTTTCAACAGATGTTTCAACATTTCTATCAGAGTTATCAAATACACTGGAATCGTCTTTATTTGGTGATAGATCCTCTTCAGAACCTATGTTTTCTGTGCTTTCTGTTTGGTTATCCACAGATTCTTTCTGGATTTTGATGGGCATGCTGGATTTTCGAGATTTCTTTTTTGGCATAGAATCCAAATGGAGATCTGCGGATGCCACCGCCACCTTATCACTAATAGATGAAGAGATGGCTGGAAGGGAAGCGAGCATGCCAGGAGTATTGGCAATTTCAGCTGGAGTAACAGGACTTCGGTAGAAAGGTAAAACTGGCTGAACAGTTTTCAAGTTAGGAATGAGAACACATGACTGTCCAACGTTGGGCAGGCCAGGTGGCATCTTTGAGTCAGTGCTATGAGTTACATAGTTATTCGGAGATCTGTTATCCAAGCAAGGACTTTTGAGTCCATGCCTTTTGTGATCCTCAGAAACAGAGATAATGAGTCCATTCCGAAGATCTTTATCTCTATTATTCCTATTCATTGGCATATGAAGTCGTGGATTAGGATTGGAACTGTGGCGATTTCGGCTACGTAGCGAACTAAATACCATATTGCAGCCCTCAATGGTACATCTGTGCTTTATCTTCAGATGCACGGCGTTGTAATGTATCTTTAATGTTCCTTTGTCATAAAAGGTCTTTTCACAGGCAGTACAGAAGACGCGGCCCTTTCTAGGTCCAGTGCCATTTCGTTCAGCAGACTTCAGTTTATTTTCAGGAGAGACTGAAGTCATCTCATAGTTTGTCAAGGTGTTGTGTGAACTGGAATCGCTTAATGGACTATCATCTTCTGTTTTGGTGACGACATCCTGAGCACTTATGCTGGACTCATTTTCTAAATTAAATGATGCAGAACTAGAAGTCAAGAAGCTGCTTTCAGAGAATGATATATGGGCATCTTGTTTGCTTTCATTGCCTCTATCCTGGCTTCTTTCAGTAAGTGGCCTTTCAGGTGGTGAGCCTATAAGAGGGGGAGGCACAGGGCTGAAGAATTGAAATGGTAATGTGAAGGCCATGTTATTGATCATGTTCTCAAATGGATGTATGGAAGATGGAGACACTTTCTCCAGTGGGTTAGGTACTATAATAGGACTACTCCTTGGGTTGCTGCCTTCAATAAATGTCCTGATGTCAGAATTAGCACGAGTTGTGGGAACAAGTACAGAGTACCCCTCTTTCTCATGGATTGCCATAAGCTCTACAATAGATTTTGTCTCTCCAAATCGAAGAAACTGCTGCAATGTAGCCAATTCTTCTTCAACAGTCATTATTGACCAGTGATCCAAGACCTTTCCAGATGCATCCTAAAGTCAGGTTCAATTGAGGGTAAAAAAAAAGGGGAAAACATCTCTGTTAACACAACTGAAAAGTGCTTAAATACCACTGCATACATACAATACTACACAGGCTAAATTCTTATGGACAGCTGAGGATATTTTGACCCCAAACCTATTAAGTAGAGACACTTTAGTGGTAGTCACACTGTTCCTTCTTCTACATACTATTTGACGGAATACAAAATCCAACCTTTTAAGTTGTAGTGTTCTTTAAAGGGAATCTGTCAGCTGTAGTTACTGTTTCAAACTGCTGAGACTGTTAGATAGCTGTTAGGTCAAGGAAACACATGGTACCTTTCATGTCTGTCTGTGCTTCCGTAACATAGAAAAATATTTTTTTTCTCCTTTGCAAAAAAGTGTAAAAAAGCTTTCTCAAGCTATCCTATATACCCCCATTATTCAATGGAGGCTACACCAATGTCATTTTGCCACCATTCCAGTGATTGACAATGGTGTTCCAAAAAGCAGAATACCAAAAAAGCAGAATACTGTAAAAAAATATTTGGAATTTTTTTTCTATAACACAGTATGTATGACGAATGCCTCTAAGTATACATCAACGAATTCCCTTGACATATACCTCAGATGGACCCTGCAAGACACAGTGTGAAAACAGCCTAAAAGGCAAATTTGTCTGGTTTAGAGAAAAGAATGAAAGAACACAGTTGGCATCCCTTGGAGCATGGACTACAGAAACCTGTTCTATATGGAAAACTACACATCCTGAATATATAAATAAATGAGGCTTAAAGCGCTGCTTCTACTCAGTTTTACCAAATAGATCAGCCTGAAAGTGCACTCCAATGCAATGTCTATTAATCCATGAAATCAACTAGACTCTTAAACATCAGAACAAACACGCATCTTACTTATTTAAAATGCAAACTGTACATACTGCTCTTTTAGACCTAGAAAGTAGATAACACATAAAGAGGATTCTCATCTAAATTTAAATGGATCAATTAAATATAAGGATAAAAGGCTACGCAATTTTAGTTTCAGATTAGCAGCTCATTTTAGTCAAGCCCCCCCCCCCCAGTGTAAGTTTAATAATCTTCCAGGCAACTAAAGATCGTGGAATAAATGAAGGCGTATTGATCTATAGCCAGCGTCCACAAAGCACAGCTGTAATTACACTTGAGTGTTGGAGTTATATCAAACTCTGGCCTTGTCTAACTTTTCCCAATAACTACAATAAATATTTTATCATAGGACATGTATTTGATAGCCTACTGAGATTTTTCACAGTCCATGAAAGACTTTCCAGGTTGATGAAGAATGTATCATCATATTTTTTTCATGCTGTAGAGGCTTTGAGATAATTGATTCCATATTTTTAATCCCAACACTAAAACACAAGATTATCCAGATCATTAAATATTGATCTATGTCATGATATAAGACCATAATGGAGCTTTGCATAAAAAAAAAAAAAAATAATTGTAGCAAGCAGCAGGAAGAGCAAGGATCTTGCGGGCCGTTTAATTATCGTAACTTAACTGTGGTCCATTGTGCTCTTACCAGGTGCAAATAGGAGTTACAAGATGATCCTAATTGACTGCAAGCTAAATGACGTACAGAGGATTTACAGTTTTTACTGGAGTTTGTAAAGAGAAGCAAATTACTAAAGTGAACAACTAGCGAATGTGCCATGCATGTAGCCGTGTACTGGGCATAAAACAACAACACTACAATGTTGGTTGTGAAAAGTACTGCAGTAACAACAATTTAAAGGGACTCTGTACCCACAATCTGACTCCCCAAACCACTTGTACCTTCAGATAGCTGCTTTTAATCCAAGATCTGTCCTGGGGTCCGTTCGGCAGGTGATGCAGTTATTGTCCTAAAAAACAACTTTTAAACTTCCAGCCCTGAGTCAAACTGGCGTGGCCTAGAATATTTGTGCCCTAACCTTGCACCACCCCTCTGTCCCTCCTCCCCACCCTCTTCATCATTAGGAATGCCACTGGAACATTTTCTCCTGTCTGAACATTGCACAGGTGCCTTAACAATCCAGCCCATGTGCCTTGCTGACACAGGTGAGGAATAGGAGACAATCTGCCTGGAGCATTCCTATTGATGAGGAGGGCGGGAAGGAGGGATAGAGAGGTTGTGCCAGCCTAATGCACACACACTGTAGGCCACGACCGTTTGGCACAGGGTTGCAAGTTTAAAAGTTGTTTTTAGGACAATAACTGCATCACCTGCTGAACGGACCCAGGACAGATCTTGGATTTAAAGCAGCTATCCGAAGGTACAAGCAGTTTGGGGGGCGAGTCAGATTGTGGGTACAGAGTTGCTGTAAGAATTCTCTGGACTTCTCACTGCACCATTTAAAAGGTTGGCATTTGTCTATAGTCTCCCCTGGCATAACACAATAAATGAGCCATACTTGCCAGTCCCCCCCCCACACACACCCAACAAATACGCAAACACACTGTGATATTCTATGTTCTGGCTGTGTTCTGTGACAGTGTATGATTTTCCAGTCCTGGGTCTGTTCTTATTCTGCTGACGTCCCACTCCCTGCTCAGCTCTGTGATTGGCCAGTAGAACAGGAACACAACAAGGACCAGTAGATCACATTAGCGGGAACAGAGAGGGGAGCAAAGGGGGTTAAGTATGGCTTGTTTTCCCCAAACATAACTTTTTAAAGTCATGCATTATTGATTTCCTTATAATCTTAAATCATTACTATCATTTAAAAAAATGTCAAAAGTTTTTATTGGTTGGGCTCAAACACCTATTTGAACATGTAGTTCTTGGTTTAATGCTTCCTCTCCCCATTCCTCCTTGCTGTAATAGAAGGGCTCCATAGACTTTTAGAGAGTCTGACTTCTGCAGCAAGGAAAAAGACAGGGAGAGAAACATCTAGCTGTGCTATTCCCTCTGCTTGTTTTCACAATCAGAAAGGGTCTAACACCCACGTATGAAAACTTTTGATAGGTCTCTATGACACATCATAAGCTTTTCTTAAATGATAGTAACACTTAAATTTATAAACACTTACATACTAAACCAACCATGGCGGTTATTGGCCTGATTTGTAGCTCTACAGTATTCCCTGCATGTTTGCTTTTTATAGAAAATTGTTTAGCAAGAATTCTATACAAACACCAAAAATTTAGATAAAGAAGAGGGATATAGATCAAGAGGATGCATAGATATGTAGAGACAGATAGAGATAAAGACAGGTATACAGATCAAGAGATAGACATATAAAAGTTTGCCTATAGCTACTGCAGAAATACCTGAAGCACATAGCCCCGGATATAGTCCTGGAGTGTCCAGTCAAGTGAATGAAGGATCTGAATGACCTCTTCTTGCTTTAAGACACTGAAAAGTCGATCAAGCAGAATTTTCATTCGAATAGGAATGGCTTGAGTTCCGTAAAGCATAAGGCTGCTAATATCAAAGACTACGCTGGACTGCACAATTTCAACTTGACCGGTGGGGTAAAAGTGCGGGATCCTTAGCTTACTCAGTGCTATACGAAAAGAAAATATGTATTATAAATCACATTTAATGTATAGAATCAGGATAAGGATCAGTAGTCATATAACATTTACCATGGGCCACCCATCCATGTCGGCACTGTTCACATTGGCGGGGATTTATTTTAGCAGGTCTGAATCCCAAACAGATGCAGTTTACCAATGTACATCTTATTGCCTACAAAATAAACACACTGAATGTTAGATATTAATATTGCAACTCAGAAAATAGAACATTGAAAGACTGATTATTATGTTGAAAATCAGAATTCATATTCTTTATTCTTCTTCGAGCCGTTTAACTTGCCCCCTCTGTAGGTAACAGAGTACTACAGGTACTACAATGAAACCCAGGCACAGTACTATGGAGATCAGTTACAGATATAATGGACATCAGTGACAGATTATAGTGTATTTCCATACTTTTATAGCTTCCAAGTGCAAAGTAATGATCACTTTTCATTGTTGTAGTACATCTTACCCATCTGGATGCCTTATGCAGGTCATAAATAATCTCCAATACAGCGGGTTTCAAAGTCAGACACAAACTTACAGACATAATCTAGAGTTCTATAAGTTATAGGGGGTAGAGAACATGTGTTCTCAGGGATGCTTCTATACCATAAAAAGATGAAAAAGGTGATAATCTATTTCCCAAACATGGAATTCTTCATAATCATTTCTAGATAGCTGATTTATGAACTCTGAGGGCAGCTGCATTCACACAACTATGTGGATGAATGAATCTGGAATACATGGATCTACAAAATGACAACAGATTGACTTTCTCACTGGTTGCATTGATGGCTATGTCTAGGAACACAAAATTCCTACATGTCCTATACTGGAGGACGCTACACCCAGCTGTATGGTAACAATGAGTTGAGGCTGGGGATGTATAATAATCCTCTGGGGAAACCATTCCTGTACAGAGTGGAAAACAGATTATGGCAGTGTAAGAAAACCAGTCTCAAGTTACCCTTATTTGCATTTCATCAGCAGCACTTTCTACAGGGCTTTAGGACATCTGCTGAAACCTTGTATGGAACTGATTTATAGATTTACAGGATCAATAAATGACATTCTGTAAAAAAGAGTAAGTCTAATATTTGGGCTTTCTGCTTAATATTAATAATATTAATATTGTGATAAGGCTAGTTCTACACAATACCATGCAAGTTTCAAGATTAGCCTAACCATTTCTATTTATTCCTATGGGGTAAAACATGCACATGTAATGCCACCCCCATAGCGAAGTTGCACATTTTACCCCCCAAGGGACATACAATCTTGAAGCAGTGGTCAGCCTTAGAAAACCCATTTATAAATAACTTGGATATTCAGAATTTGAGGCTAGGTCCCTCATCCATCAACCAGAATGAAGAGCAGCAATAAGAGCTTCTATTACTCCGGAGGGCCCAGCCATGGATCTCTGTATATGGACTTTCTATTGACTTAAATGGGAACTATATAAATACTAATTCCCTTTTGGTATTTCTGTATGGAATACTTGCTGCCAGGTTCCCCCAGGGACTATACGTTAGTTGGTGGTCCCAGCTGTGGGATCTGCTCATCTATAACCCGTATGAGTTACTGTGTAGCCCTAGTCTAACGTGATAATGGGATAGTCAGAATTTCCAAACTTCCACCTGATCAGTTCATGATGTTTGTTTTATGTTACTATTGGAAAGCGACTCAAATGTGGAGTTTGGATGTAGACATTAGATACAGCAGCTTGGCATTCGTTTATTTTTCATGTGGATACGTTTGATGACATCTGGTAGCCTTTTTAGTCACAGACTCCTAGTCAAAAGTGATCATTTTATAAAACAGCCAAATTGCACAGCAGACAAGTCATTGATATAAATGGTGCCTTCATATTTTCACATACATTCCTGAAAAGTAGCATAACCAGTATGTGCAAAATGAATATTAGAAATTATCAGGATGAAGCTACTGAAGGTTAAGTGTTAAAATAGGGGAAAAAGGGAAAAAAAACGTACCTCATTCATTTTGCGCTTTGGTTCAGTCCCCACAAACAGCTGAATCTCATTCCCTGGAATGCACTCACTAACACACAAAACAGAAGGTCAAGTTACTTTCTGAAAACACTTCTTGGCAATGCTTCCTAAACCAGCTACCACCCTCATTACAGATCTTCCCTCTGCTACAACTAATGACTTCTGTTCTGTATCAATAAGCCTTAACCTATGCAAACTGTGCAAAAGAAAAACATTTTTTTTTTATATACATATTTTTTTATTTTGGCAATAGTTTTCAGAGCCAATAAAAAACAAGGTCATCATCCTCCAGCAGTGTTGAATAGATTTTTACTTGTCTCCACCTTAAGGTGGCCACACACAGTCAACAGCTTTATCCTACAACTCCCCCACAAAGAGCCGTGCCTGAAGAGAGAGGGTAAAACGTCACTGCCAGACATCTCAGACCGTGCTCATCACCCAAGGGTACAAACAATCTGCCTTCCCCCTTTATACAGTTTTATCATCCTACATTTGTGGAACTTATATGCAAAATGTAAAGCCTTGATGTAGGCAACTATGTGACATAAAGTTGCACACAGAGGCCATTGATGCACTATGTAAGAATGTATTTACTGTGGTACGTTTTTTTTTTCTTGCAGAATATAAAAGTAGTTGAAAAAGGGACCACCTGGTCCATCTACTCTGCATTTTCTTTCTTATTATGTTAGGATAGATATAATGTTTATCCCAGGCAGGTGTACATTCAGTTTGTTCCAAGCATCTACTACTATTTCAGTAATACTTTCTGACATAGTTTCTGATTTGATTATGCTTTTCATTGCAGAGTTACAAAAGATGAGATGGGGGCATATACCTCCTAATCTTATATATGCCAAAAAGATATATTTTTGGCATATGAACTAGCTTTGCTAGCATTAGCTTTGTAAGTGTTCAGTATATATCAAGACCATTCCTGCCTAAATTGTCTGCATTTATCAGTGTTTGGCCCGGCCAATACGTACACTGTCACCTTTCCACACAAAGTTATTAGTTGATATATAAACATCAAGCAGAGCACACACAGACTTTTTTTTTATAGCATGACATATCAGGCCTATAGGAGTACATTAACTCACATGTAAGTGATATTTTGCTTTGCGATGGTTTCATAAAATTACAAAAAAGGTAAAAAGGTGTACAAGTGGTATGTCTGCAATTGCTGCAATGCAAGCTGCGGAGTAACCAGCTCTTAAAAGTTGCCGAAATTGCTGCTGGTGTATCATGGTCTGTGTGGCATACAGAGGAGGTATTCCACATTGCTGCCGCCTGTTACACTACTGGCACTACTAGGGGGCAGATGCATCACTTATATAACAGGGACAGGTTGTGGTGCTGTCTAAAAACATTAGTCAAGTAGTGTCTGTGTTATGGGACGTTTTTGTCTATAAAATGATGTTACTAAAAAATCAATTAATAAAAAACTTTGGGTCAGGTCCAACCTGTCATTTATAGGCTATGTTCACAAATCTTTTGAGCTCAGTTTAAAATTACGTCCATTATGTTGAGTCTAAAATAACGGACGTCATTTAGCTGTCTAGCCTTCCCGTAGTGCATTAACAGCTGTTCGTACATTATTCTACTTTGGGATTACTAATTGGACTTTGGATGTGGCTTAATTGAAAAGTCCATTGAATTTAATAGTAAAAACGGAGAAAGAACGGTGAAAAAAGAAAAACTGTAAGTGAACTAATAAAAAATGTCTTCTGTTTGCAAAAAATGTCCAAAAATAATGATCATGTTCATTGTTTTGACGTCCGCGGTAAAAACGTCCGTTATTCAATACATTGTGTGCATTGGACGTCTGTCTTTTTATTGAATTCAATGCATTGCCATTGCAGTCAGTTAAATTGCGGCAATAACGGATGTCTTTTTAAATAGAAAAAATGGACACCTTTTCTCTTCTTTTGACCTTGTATGAACATAGCCATATAGCCCAATGACAGGAAAAGTTTGTAAAGAGGGTGTTAATAATGTACACTATAACTTCTCTTATAGCAGTTTGATAAAAATGTGTAAAAGGTAAAATATGCTGCACTTTCATACAGTAATGTGTTGTCAAGTACAAATACACTAACTGCAAGACAAAAAGATCTGTCATTGATGACTAATGGGCAGACAATCGGGTTGATCTGAGAACACAGCAAATATGTCTTACAAATCCCAAGTAACAACATTTGGCTGTAGTCAGGTAACCCCCCAAACACTGGAGCAGACAAAATAATGACACAATAGACTTTATAAGGCAGACCATAAGACACAACTCATACAGGAAAGGGTGAGCTCATCATTAGGTCCTGAATCATTTCCACTCTAACTCCAGAAGGGTCATGCAGTAATCTTGAGTAACTACACAGACTTTCATACCACATGCACCTCATTGCACAATCCATTTTCTTATCCTAATCCAATTGCCCTAATACATTCCCTAAGTACAATACAAGTTCTATACAACTGTACAATAATCTGCTACCTTTTAGCTCACATTTACTATCCTTCATGTATTTTATGATTTTACGAGAAATCTAACAAGTAAAAATCACTGAAAAGTGTCACCTATGTATATAACATGTAGACAGCTGCTTAGTATACTCTAAGGTTACGTTCACTCATAGAAGATTTGTTGTATTTCTGTACACTAAATAGCCATCCAGTACATCTGAATGGAGTTTTTTGCCGGGATTTTTAAAAACTCCAGTCAGAAGTAGAGAACGATTCCACTCATTTCTGCAACACATGTAGGCACACTCTTAAATGGTTGCAACCTTGTATATCACACGGTGTTCTTGACCTCTGTTTAATGTATCTGCTTAGAAAAAAAAACTCCTGATGTATACTTTTAACAGAAGCGTTGATGGGATATGTTACTGATTATGGGCCAAACAGGGCGATATTGCACCGTGTACTAGGGCAAATGATCTGCAGACTAAGGGTGCCTTTACACAGAGATTTGTCAGATTTTTGAAGCGAAAGCCAGGAACAGACTATAAACAGGGAACAGATTAGAAAGGAAAGACTGAGATTTCTCCTCATTTCCAATCCATTCCTGGCTTTGACTTCAAAAATCTGTCAGATAAATCTCTCTGTGTAAAAGCACCCTAATAAGCAAACGCTCATTCATCAGCTGATCGGAAATTCTGACAGGCTGAAAAATCATTGGCCGTCGGCTCCACATTCCCTCTTTTAGTAGGGGGTGTGCAGCTGAAAACTGAATGCCAAAAGGGGTGCATGAACGATCCAGCATTTGTTCATGTGGCCCCACGACACAACTGATCACCAAGATCAGTGCTCATTTACAGATGGCCTTAGGTCATCTAATAGGACCCTAAAACGGCATATGTTTAATGAATAAATTGTGATTTCTTTTTATAAAGCATCTATAAAGAAAAGTAGCCATTATAGACTATGGTTGATGGATGCCACTGTCAGACATCCATTCAATGACTCCGTCACTCATAGGCAACCATTTAACTGATGTGTCATGAAAAGTTATAGAAACGCTCATGACATTTGTTAACTTAATCCCTTTAATAGATGACATACAGAGTCATGCATGGGTTAATATATTATCTGTGTTCAAAAAAAAAAAATTTCTATGAAGATAATATAGTATACTAACCTATTCCACACTTCATTATTTGTGGTATACTGACATATACTAGCCAAACAAATGCCAAAATGAGGCCAAAAAGACATCTCCGATTAAGGGACCCCTATGAAGACATTCATGATGTACATACGAAACATATGGGAAAAGGCAGACAGAACTCAACTTAAGCTGTGTTCTTTCTACCACCTAAACTACACATACATGGGCAATCCACCTTGGCATGAGCTAGTTCCAGTATAAATATAATAGGACAGTCAGTCACCTGTCCAGGTGGTGATGTATCTTATAAGAATGTCAGGGTATCTGCCCGGTAGCCCACCATACATCTAAGATCTAGGCAGGGCACTTACTTACCTGATCCATATAACTTTACAAGGTCATTTGAATCTTTTTCTTTTTTTTCTCCTCTCAAAACCTAATAATGCTATAAACCACATGATCTGTGGAGAAGGAGAATGCCAACAATCATGTTACTGACATCTAACTACAGGGGCAGAATGGGCATGTGACTCACAGTGATATAATAGTTTGCTATCCATTATGGATTAACAGTTGCTTTCCTCAGGCTCACATGTAGTACAAGTTTTTATTGTATTGTGGTTCATTCACACCAATAGGTATATTCATGGCAACACACAACTTCATTTACTTTGCCGCCTAGGTGTTAACTGTACTATATCACTGTTACATAACCCACTTTCATTCAAGAAACTTTCATCCTCCTCTAGTTCTGCTGACAGGTTATCGCAGTAATATGTCAAGTCAAGCACAATCATCAAATATCAGCCATGATCACTTTTGCTATTGATGCAACTTTATGTCTCCAGGCAGTGTCACATATTATAATATGAAATCCAACACCACATACAAATCTAGCAATTGGGAGATTGCTAGAAAACTATGTAATAGATTCAGAAAATCCATTGTTTCCACCACTGTAGATATGGAGCCTTTAACTGCATTCAGAAATGATGCCACAATGACAAACTCTGCTCTGTTACACTGTATTACTAGATCTATAAAACAGCAACTGTATCTGGTTGATTGAAGTTTATTAAAGTGTCCAGGGAAGATCTGTTGTCGCATAAACATAGCACTGAATCTATCACACATGATAAAAGTCACCCCCACCTCTAAAGTGCAACGAGATGACACTAAGAAAACACCTGAAGAAAAAAAAAACAAGCTTCCCATCTTTGCCTAGATCAGTGACTTGAAGGGTTAACTGGCCTTTGGCTACAACTGAATGCAGACCTCAAGAATTTTTAAAAGATGTAACTCTGTCACATGAGGAGAGGACTCAAATACCAGCAGAGATGCTTGGTCACACATAGAACAATTGACAGAACCTGTCAATTAGCAATGCTGCGCTTCTTGCTGATGCTTGTACAGTTAGCGGCTCATCCATCACATGACTACTGCTTGTTGGACCACTGTTGTCACCCTGTATTCGTACGCTAGACAATTAGGTCCATGCATCATTAAATCCTGTAAGGATGTCAATATCTGCAGAGATCTAATGCTCCTATTTACCCGGCGCACAAAGTAG
Source organism: Dendropsophus ebraccatus (assembly GCF_027789765.1). NCBI lineage: Eukaryota > Metazoa > Chordata > Amphibia > Anura > Hylidae > Dendropsophus > Dendropsophus ebraccatus. Next base: position 164,737,606 of record NC_091454.1, read on the forward strand.
AGCAAAGATCCTGAAGTGATGCCTAAGGCGTCAAACTTTATCTGCATGATGGTTTCATAATCTGCATCAATCTGCAAACTGCAGATACGCACAGTGGAATCTGGGAAATAGTTACGCAATATAGGTTTTAATTCCCGCAGAGACACCATAAAACATTACCTGTTGAAGCTTTTCTATGCAACTTAGCACCTGCTCAGACAGACTTAGCTGTCATGTTTCTCGTAAGGAAGACTTTCCCAAGACATCTAACCCCCTTAAATAAGTAGTGATCACCTCTGTACAACAGTTACAGAACTAATTGATCAGTACAATAAAGAACTTACGATCAGATACCAGACATACTGTACTAGCAGGACTAATGAATAGATTTAGGATGATGAACTGACATGCGCGACTATGCCATAGATCATACATGGGCATTATGCAGAGAATTACATACATGCCAAGACCCTGTGTGAAGAAGCATGTTAACGTCAACATCCGGAAAGGTACTTAAAAGCAGTGATAAATTATGCATGTTTAGGAATTATGAAAAAATTATGTCGTTCTATGGGGAAAAAAAACTGAACAGTAATTTTAGACATTGGTTTGCAGACAGACATGCACAGGAAAAAAAAAAACACCATTATCCACTCTAGCCTGTAATAAACCCAGAAGTTGAGACAGTGGCAGCTCAATGGTAAGAAAAGAGGAGCAGTAGAGAAGAACATGTTTCTACACTGCCTTTGAGAAAGTTTGGCTTCCAGCTATGCACTGATTAATATCAGATCTCCTCCTTTACTTGCCTCTTGACAATCGTGTCACATCTGGCTGACAAATCCTTACAAGCTTATCCAAACCTAGGCAGCCCAGATCATGCTCCAGGACTTGCTAGAAGGAAGCGGTAACACCAGCCCTGTACTGATGTGCCATCATGAAACTAATGAAGCTGACTTCACTTGTAGACTGCAGAAACACGAAGCAGCACAACATGCCTGGAGGTCCTTGCAACATAGATGTTAGCTCACCCAAAAGATACAAATAACAATAAGCTTTCCAGTTCAAGAAGCCAAAACAGCTACATGATTCCGGGCTGCGCAGAAGAGCAATGTAAAAGGAGATAATCACGGATTAACATAAGAGCAGAAAGACACCTCCGTGCAGGCGAAACAGGACAGTTTGTCTCTAGATTGCACTTTCCATCTCCAGCATTACGTCAAACTAAGAAAATGGGCTGGGCACACCTATCTTAATGGATACTGCATAGTTAAAGCCATCTATCAGTGTATTGATTGTTCTGTACCAAGTTCAGTGGAAAGATTGGTTTCCTATCCACAACTACAGGAAAATCTAAAACATAAAAAAAAAATAAAAAAAAAAGAGGAAAAAAAAAAAAAAGAAAAGAAAGAATCTCGGCAAGCTTTCCCATAAAATAGCTGCTTTTTAAAAATTTATAAAGTGCACTTGTGAGGAGCATATATTTAGACCATTAAGTGTTACGACAACGGAGTGCATGGAGAATATTCTGTGAAATTAGGACTGAACAGAACGGAGAGCCCACACTTGTACCATCCTCATCATCATCACCACCACCACAGTGCTTTCAATGCAAAGGGACTGCTGGACTAAGTGTGCTCTGAGGGAGGACAATAGCCCTCTTCAATAAAAGGATAAGATTGTATGCATAATTTACAGACACTGATCACCAGCCACTAATAACACTAAGAAGGACTATAGGAAAATTGGTTTTACTGTCTGCTCTAAAGAGCATTTCTGCATCATAATAAGGACATTAATGCACTTGCTTAAAGCACTTTATACAGGACTCCTTCAAAGTTACATTGTCACTTATCAGCGAATGTAGGGTTAAAAGAATTCAAACAACTACACAATGCAAAGAGAATGATGCCATATGCAGGCATCTAAGTCGAATAAATGGTTTTACAATAGCGATAGAAACTAATAAATAGTATTTACTATCCACTGAAACATTGTAATACTGTTATTTAAAAATAATAGAAAGGAATAGATGAAAAGTTTCCTTACTTTGTCCATTGCTAGAGAGATATCATGTCACAGGCAGTTCCTCATTCCCTCAATGAGTACTCCAGCTATGTACTTTAAGTGCACTCCTGTCTGTACAAGTACTAAAACATCACACGCCTTCTTAGCCTTGTCTGAATATGAGCACCTCAAGGTCTGATGAATACTAAGACTGTGCACAGGGGAGTGGAATGAGATCCTCCCACTTGGTGATCTGTGGGCCCTCCAAGTTTGTGTCTGCCTCGCTCACCTCTGCAGCATGCTCTCACCTCAGTGCCCTGGTGTGCTCTGTTCCAGCATGCTCTCAGAGTCACAGGGCAGTCCCCTCACAGCTGGCTTGAAGAGGGCATGACACTCATCTTTCACAGAGATTTGATCAAAAGGAATCACAGAGGCTTGAGGCACTCCTGATGCAGTCTAAGGAGATTCTACCTCAGTTCTGGCAGCCTAAGTAATGCATTAAATCAATGCAGCTGACCTAAGGCCACTTACCATTTTTTTTCTGAAAACAGAACTATCTGTGTATAAACCACCAAGCGTATTTCAGATTGGAATTACTTGCTCGAACCACTGACCTAACCCCACCTAAACAAACATCCCCCCAAACTGAATTTGTTCACCAGTTTTCTGAAATCTTACAATAAGATGTGGAGGAGAAGAGGACTTTTAGGAATGTTACGCGTTTCACATACATTCTTCAATGCTGCAAAGAATTTAAATACAAATATTCCTAAATGTTATTGATAAGAACAACCATTTTTTTTTACAAAAGCGATTATGCTGAAACAACGTCCTAACGTACGTAAAGTCCGTCTGACAATCCAGCACCTGTCTGATCCGGAACTATCATAGATCTAAGATCCTTAAATGAAAATAGAAGAGTTATTAAAAAAAAATCCAAATGCTTTTCAGCAAAAGGAAACATTTGTATTCTTTGTCCTGTGGGTTTGGGGTCATGACCCATATGACATTTTAATATTCAGTTATCTTACCTGTCAGCAGAACAGCCATGAAATGTATAGTATGCACAGCTGGCTAGGTTTAGTTGTAGAAAAGTAAAAAACAAACAAACATTTGAGTCAAACCTTGGCTAAACCAGGTATGTCATAGGTTAAGATCTCCGTTACTTTGAAGAAAAGAAAATGAAAGTGTCCCTGACAAATAGTTATGTAAAATCTGATTAAAATACTTGTGTTTGTCATCTCAAAGTTGATGGTCTTATCAGAGACAATGTTTAAAACAGAAAGAAAAAGGTCTGCTAGCAAGGACTGGAAGTTGAATGGGTTACTTGTGAGACATGATTGGTACATTGCCTTAGGACTGTGGGGTAACTGTTAGAGATGAGCCTCGAGCACCCCGAGTGTGTGGCATTTGATTACCAACGGCTGAAGTAGTTGGATGCAGCAATAGGGAGTCCTGGAGTGTAATGCTAAGTTTACACGAAGCGATAATTGGCACGATCGTACGATTAATGATTTCAAAGTAACTTTTTTTTTATAACGATCAGCGTTTAGATGGAACGATATACCGTACAGAAAATTCGCTTTGCGATCGCTTATGCCTATCTCACACATAGGTAAAATCAGTGAACGACTGTTTACACGGAACGATCGGCGAATTTTTTGCGAACAACGAACAATGATTTAAGAACATGTTAAAAGATCAAAATGAACGATTTATCGATTGTTCGCCACATTTCGTTATCGCGAAAATTCGCCCGATAACCGTTCCGTGTAAACTTAGCATAATGGTGCGTTTACACAGAAAGATTATCTGACAGATTATCTGCCAAAGATTTGAAGCCAAAACCAGGAACAGACTATAAACAGACATCAGGTCATAAAGGAAAGCCTGAGATTTCTCCTCTTTTCAAATCCACTCCTGGCTTTGGCTTCAGATCTTTGGCAGATAATCTGTCAGATAGTCTTTCTGTGTAAATGCACTATTATGCTAAGTTTACACGGAACGATTATCGGGCGAATTTTCGCGATAACGATCGAATTCGAACGATAACCGTACGTGTAAACACGGCGAACGATCGATAAAGCGTTCATTTTAATCTTTTAACATGTTCTTAAATAGTCGTTCGTCGTTCGCAAAAAAATCACCAATCGTTCCGTGTAAACAGTCGTTCACTGATTTTACCTATGTGGGAGATAGGCTTAAGCGATTGCAAAACTAATTTTCTGTAAGATATATCGTTCATCTAAACGCTGATCGTTATAAAAAAAAACGTAGCATTAGACTGCCTGGAAAACATGGACACAGCCTAAGGGCTGCATCCAACTTCTTTAGCCACCGGTAATCAAATGCAGCATGCTCGGGTTTAGACACATCCAAGCGTGCTTGAGGTTTGCTCATGTCCAGTAACTGTAAATGATCGAGTGATGCATCACAAAGGTTCCTGCACTGCATAGAACATGTCAGGGAGACCTGGTGTTTTCATGCTCTTCATAAGGAGAAGCTGAATTAAAGGGAATCTGGTCAGCTCTATATCATTCCTGCTCAAGGGTCAATGAGGTGTTGCTGAGCCAAAGCATCCAACAAAACACAGTAATCACTGAACTCAAGGAGAACAGCGAAAAAAATTCCAATGAAGTACTCAATCAAGAGTCTCCACTGATGCCCCCAAAAATTTAAATATGCAAAACAAGAGTCCGTGGAGCCTCATTTACGAGTTTCAAAACATGGGATAGCCAGATATCTCTAGCCTGTTGCCAACGGGGTGCCTCCATGATAGGGAGAGCACCACACCACCCTGATAAGTAACCCCTTAAGTCCTCCCTTTTGTCAATGTCTAATTCAAGGTGCGAGTATTGCGATCTTGACAAGGGCTTGCAAAGGCAGGCCTCCACCCACAGACAGCCGTTTCAGGGTATTTGCCCCTCGTCAGTGTGGGGTAGGATTCTCCTTCCTCTGCCTTGTCATAACAGGGTTTAGTTCTAAAGCTGTGTCCTATTTATTAGTCACGAAGGGCAGGGAGAAGTGGGGGAGGGAGGAATCTTGCATGCTGCAGCTCAGTACAGATGTCTTTTAAAAAGCAGTTATACAATAGTTTTAGAGCGAATGTATCACCAGGGACATTAACAGACCAGCACCGGCACGGGGATGCCAGTGATGCCCACTGGCCCCCAGTGTGATGGGTTTCCCTTAGAATCAATAAAGCCACATCACAGAGGGGAGACTAACAAACTGGGGCCGGCAGGCCTGCCCAAATTGCTTCATGCCTGGACGGTGCTTGGGAATAGACCGGCAGTTCAAAAAAGGACCTCACCACCAGCATCCCCGCGCCGGTGCCGGTCTGGTAATGTAAAAAGCCCATAGCGATGTACCTGGTGGTACAGTCGCTTTAAGAATGAAAACTGCCAGAAATGTTATAAATTTTTTTAAAGAAATATTTAAGTTCACTTCAGTTTACTTTTGCCCCATTATACAGACTGATGAAACACCTACCCCCTTGACCCTCCATTCTCTCTTGGCACCTGTATAGCACTTTTCATGGGCTGGCCACTTTTTGAAGAACACGTGAACATTACACCACTCAGCCTCTCAGCAGTGTGACTTGTATGGTCACAGGCTCCTTCATATGCAACCATATTATGGACCTGGGATGGGGAACCTGGAGGCCTCCAGCTGTTACAAAACTATAATTGCCTGCTCTGGATGGTAGCACCATCTGAGGGGCACAGAAGGATGAGGAATCAAGAGGGCGAAGCTTACCCCCGAGACTCCCACCTCGCCAGTATTAGGATGGAGTTAGTGAGCGAACAGGGAATTTATTAGGGGAAAGTGGGTCTGAGACGTTCCCTTTCTTCTCTCTCTTGCCGGGAATCGGTGGGCCACATTTGGAAAACATAAGATGATTACTTGCACCTCTCTCCTTTTTTACCCCAATATATGAGTTTCCTATTATCAGTACCACAACTTTCATGAAAAGAGCTAAGCAGCAGCCACCCCTGGTCCTTTTACACAGGCAGATAACTGACAATATAAGAAATCAATAGGCCTTTACTTTGATTTTCACTATCCAAGTATCAGAATGGTTTGAATGAATAAACAGACATACATTGTCTGCAGCAAATTCCCTGTTTACCCGGGAAGAGGATTTTAACATCTACATTAAAGATGTGATCATTTGACACTGTTTGCACATTTGCCAGTTAAATACATGGATGTTTACATGGGCCGATGGTCGGGAATGAATATTTGTGGGAACGTTTATTTGCCCAATCGTCAGCCTGTGAATCCCTTTCCACTCCAGTGGCAATGCTACGGTGGTCCCCGGCGGTCTTATTTACTTTCTCCGGAGCATGGATGTGCCATCCCATATGGTCACTGCAGTTAATCACTATCTTTGGCAGTGATGCTTGCATGTACGGTACACTACCACATGGCTGCAAGAGCCATACTGGTGTATGTGATCATCATTGCTGGAGGTAAAAGGCAGCTGGGATCCATGAGGCTGGAGGGGTAGTTTGTTTAATAGGTGAGTGACTTTTGTTTTTTTATTCTTCACAATTCACTACAGTTGTTTTCATTTAAAACCCTGGACAATACCTTAAAGCCCAGTCCTATAGGGTATACAATTTCTGAGTGGTCACTTTTATTCTGAAAGAAGCAGACTTTGTAAATTATATATACTAATGTCTCCTCACATAGCTTTGAAAAGGTTCCACATGAAAATATAAAGCACCTGTGAGAACAATTCAGATTTCACAGTGCACTGTCCAACATTCCCAAGAAATGTGCTCTGGAAACCCAACCTACCTCAATTTTTAGATTGTGAGTCAGAAAGGCGAAACACTGAAAGCAAAATCAATTTTCTGTGCTTTGGTTCATACACAAGTACGGATACAGTCTCACTCTGAACAGGTAGCCAACATCAATTCAATACAAATTAATTTTTAATATGAAAAAAGATATACATGATCTTCCCCTCACCATCAAAATAGAACCCACTTGGTCTTATAAATAACATCAAGTACATTACATAAAGTATTGAAATCTCCATTGACAAATAATAGCTTTGAACTACACCTACAACTATGATTGGTCCTATCTATTGAACATACACATACTCCCAAAAATAGGTATAATTAGCATTGAAAACTGCTACAATATTACTTATACATCCTAGCAGTACAAAGTGTATCTATATCTAGCTGGCAAGCAGCAAAAATTGTAATATTTGTTGCCAGCCCTGTAAAAGTGCCTAGTGCAAGTGTCACCATTCACAGTCTCCATACAGGGCGCCTCCACCTCAACCCAATGCACGTTTCTTCCTCCTTTTCCAGGGGGTATTGATAGCTTTGGTTTGAGTTGATTTTAAATGTGGCACTGTCATAGGAAGCAGCTTACTTTCACCAAGTTGAATTTAAACAGGTTTTATTTGACTTCTATATTGATGGCAATTTGGTAGAATAGGCAATCAATTTCAAAGTCAAAATTGTAGCAGCCACATCTTTCAACTGATTGAAGCAAGTTCTGTGGCTATTCACTTCCTTCCGGGAACCACTTTATACAGCTGATAGTGGCTGTACCAGGTACTGCAGCTTGTCCTACAGATGGAGCTAGCTGCAATACTGGGTACAGCCACTACAGAATGTGAGGTGCCATGCCTGGTAGAAACGCTAATCAGCAGATCAATTGCCTTGTCTAGCATTAGACCCCGACTAATTACATATGAGAAAGACAAGCAAACAACCTCCAGCTACCAACATGGGTCTCAGGGCGCAGGTCCGACACAGGTAACCAAGAAGGTAAGTATCAAAACATAAAATGGTTTATTGAAAAGACCCAACGCGTTTCAAAACCGTACCAGTTCCTTTTTCAAGAGTCACGAGACTCTTACACTTTCACGAGAGTTGTGCCTCCCTTGTTAGCACAACTCGACTAGGTGAGGGTTGCCATACACTATTGCCTCACCTTTTCTTTAGTTGATTCTCACCACGGAGCGCTGTCCATTTTTCTTTTAATAATTAGATATGGATAACCTGTTAACATACACATACTAGAAACATTAGCCACAAATTTTCATTAGTTTTTGTGATTAAAAATAAAAAAAAACATGCACACAAAAACTACTCTACTTTGACCTTGGCTTCCCACATCCCTGTGTCCCTCCATAGTTCTTAGAATTACCATAGTCATGAACTAAGGACAGGCAACAGAAGGTGGTAAACATAGTCTCTTTTAGAAAGGGTAAACAGAGACAAAAATCTTTACTTTGAGCGAGCTGATAATAGACCGGGAGAGTAGCAGAAAGCCCCACTTAATACCCGTCAGAATAAGGTCATGACAGGGTTGCATGTCGTGTACACTGGTAGTGCTCCTTTAACATCACAGACAGTCATCCTAGTATTGTCAGCCATTCAAGGGATTTATGGGGCACTTTAGTGTTGCTGAAGGCTATGAAAATTGAAGGGTACAAGTGAGAGTCAGATTACAACCTAAGGACACATATACTTGTACCTTTCAAAAGGTGCACAGAAAGCTTTTAGACATTCCTTTATTTTAAAAAGGACATAATTTGGTTAGAAAAGTCATATTGAGGAAGTCACAAAAATTATTTTATTCCTTCCCGAGGAGGCATACTACCAATCACTTCAGCAACCATTATGCATTTGCTTCACTTATTCTATAGCAATAAGAAAGGCGTTTTTCCATTTTATTGAAATAAATCATAATAAATGATATATTTTAATTTCTCACTCTTTGTAATACCTGTGCTTGCTGTCTCTAAGGGTACAAACACACACACCGTATACGCAGCAGATCTGCAGCAGATTTGATGGTGCAGATTTGATGCTGTGTTCAGTTATTTAGATCTAATCTGTTGCATATTTGCTGCGTATCGCAGCAGTAAATACGCTGCGTATACGGTGTGTGTGTTTGTACCCTCAAAGAAAACCTGAAAACTGTCCCTGGTCATAGCTGGTTTACACAAGTGAACAAGCCATGCAGGACAATTTAGGACATATTTTCTACCTCTGACTGTAAATAATTGATGTTTCCTTTGCCTGACTGTAAGCGGGGATCTTAGGAGTGATGGACGATTAAAATATAATGAGGCAGATTTACTTCTGCATATATATACCAGATACCTTGCACAATTTGCTCTAAAAGCCTAGTGTACCTGCCGGGCACGACTTTTATGTGTTAGGCTGGGTTCACACTTCGTTTTTGCTGTCTGTTTAATGTATCAGTTTTATGAGAAAAAAACAGGTCAAAGCGATGCGGTTTTTTTTCTTGACCACGTTTTTGCGTGCGTTAAAAGTAACCATATAACGGACTGCAAAAAACGCAGTGTGAACCCAGCCTTTGACACTTTTGCATCATTTTCAAACTGGCTTAAAAGGGACCTTTCCTGTGTCTGACTGTTCGCTGCATAAAAATAATGGTTGGACAGCCAAACAATCATAGTGATCAGCTGGCAAACAGGCATTTTTTTTTTTACACTAGGGGCAATTCAAACAATAGTTGCCCTGTGTGAAAGGCCCTTAGGAATTAGACATTTAAATTTATTGAAAACTTTTTCTAGTACAATCATTATGTGAAATCTGCTTTTATGGACATCAAGCGAAATTAGAGCAGTATATGGAAAAATCCAGATCAAAGAATACAATAACATCAGAATATCAGAAACAAGAATATGAATCTTGTAAATGCAATGATATAGGTCAAAGAATGTCACTCAAACTATCCGTATGTTGGGTAGGTCAGATTAATAAGGTAGCATACAAGAATCTAAAATGTAAAAGCGCAGAAAAGCAAGTAAGAAAAGAGGGGGGGGGGGATAGAAGAGGGTAGCAAGATATTAGGAATTTTAAATAAAAAGAAAACGAAAGAAGCAGTCCGGTCGGACTGACCCAGGAGGGATGGGAAAGCAGTGCAAGATCAGGAGGTACGATGTAGCTCTCAGTTACTAACCAGAAGATTAGGATTCATCTAATCAAGGTCAAAAATTCAAAGAGTCCATAAACAGATGCCAGGGAAACAAAATTTTACAGAATTTTTCATGTCATGTGCCTCCACAATATTTTCCTCCATCATGCTTATCACCTGAATTTCCTTGATCCATTCCAACATGCTCTCACCTTCCTCACTCCACGTCATGTCTCAGGACGTCGTGGTCACCCAATCAATGGCTGCAGCGGGTCAGCACACTGATTGGCTGAGCGGGACCAGCAGACACCGGAACCCCCAAAGCAAGCCGGAGGATGTGGTGTATGCTCCGGCCACCGGGGGGTTAATGTACATACATACATTGTACATACGTACAATCCCACTGCGAGTATGTATTCTCATAGGGATGCACTGACACTGGATCCGCAGCGGATTATGCTGCCAGTCCGCAGCTTGAAATCCGCTGCGGATTCGGTGTGTGTGTGTGTGTGTGTGTGTGAAGGCACCCTTAAAGAAAGTAAGGCCAGTTGTGAGGTATTGGGGAGTGTCTTACCAAAATATGCTTTGCAAATGGCCAGAATTTTATCCAAAAATTCCCATATACCAGGGTACGTCCACCAGATGTGGAACATGTCTTCTCTTTTAGACAGGCAAAGCCAGCATCTGTGGGGAGTTTTGGGAAACATGCCGTGCATGAACGTTATAGTGATCACTTGGGAGGCGCATGGTTTGCCACGCCTTGTAAGGGCATTGCAACCGAGCGCAGTTCAGCAAGATATCAGGCCATATTGGGCCATGTAGAAGTGACATTCCTAATGATGAAGAGGGTGGGGAGGAGGGACTGAGAGGTGTCCCAATCCTAGGACATGGCTACTCTAGGCCACGCCAATTTGACACAGGGCTGCAAGTTTAAAAGTTGTTTTTTAGGACAATAACTGCATCATCTGCTGAACGAGCCCCCGGAAAGATCTTGGATTGAAAGCAACTGACGGAGCAAGCAGTTTGGGGAGGCAGATTGTGGGTACAGAGTCACTTCAAGCATGGCAGGTGGCCAGCAGCATCTCTGTGCACCATAGAGAAAGGCCTGTGTCCCTTCATCTTAGTTTAGTCTTAGATTAGTGCATATGATGTGACCAGTTGTGTGTCTTGTGTAAATGCTCCAGTCTCTCAGTCTACAGTCTAATAAAAATGCTGCAGTCAAGTCATAGTCCATAGTCCTCTGAAAAGGTTTCCTTTATTTTAGGTGGAATAATATATATATTTTTATTCTCTTGACCAAAATATATATTTTGGTTTCTAAGTTATTAGACACAAGATTCAAAAGGCATCCAAGTGTGTAGCTTCTAGTCCTGCATTATTGTTCTGTATTGTCTAGATGCCTGTGACACCCAAGGTGTTAATTATTGTGCTTCCAGCTATATAAAAAAAAACCTCACTACTATTTACACTAGTATCACTATATGTATTTAACAAGGTCTTGCATGAACAACACTCTGGATAGGTGATTAGTTTTTCATGAGTGGGGGTATATGTCCACCAAGATAAATGGAGTGACAGCCATACAACACTATGGGGCTGACAAAGTTGCCACATACTCTGGGATTTCTCTCCTGTCCTTCATTACACAGGCAATTCATTGATTTGTCTATGAGTACTGCAATGCTCGAATTAAGTAGTGCTGCAGATAACTAGAGAACTTTTGCCAGTTCCAAAGAAACCTCATCAAGAAGACATTATCCAAAGCAAAGAACCCATTTAAAGGGGTATTCCAGGATCATAAAATCTTTTTACAATGCTTGGAAAAGAGTACAAATAAAAAATACATGATACTTTTCTCAGTGCTCCTCACCTCTTGTCACCTTTTCCAAGAAGAGATGCAGGAGCAAGACCTTCCCTCTCAGCCAATAACCGGCTGTGTATAATGCTTCTGTAGGTTCATACAAGGTGTTTTTCTGTGAATTAATAATGTAGTAGCCCAATATGGACTGTAAATGTAGAAAGGATTTGCAATAAGCCGGCTCATTAGGCTCCCTCATTAGTTGCTATTACCCTACACTCCAAGCACTTAAACCCATCCATACAGACACTGGTTGGTTCACCCACCTTCACTTGCACAATCCTATTTTTAAAAAAAGATGGTGGGAACATTGTATAAATGAAGCTCTTCAACCCCTCTGCACCTTTCCCCATAGATTGTAAGCTCTTGTGAGCAGGGCCCTAACTCCTCACGTATGACTTCATGGTTAAATGTCTGATTTGTCTATATATGTACACTCAGAATTGTACAGTGCTGCAGATTATGTTGGTGCTATATAAATAAAATGTGATTATTATTAATTTACACACATTTAGGGAGCTTTACAGAACTGAGTGGTCTTCTGTTGTTAGGTGACTACTCTTTAGGGTTTTTTCCAATCCACTAGGGAATATTTGGGGAAATGTAATGTATTTTAAACAGGCATTTGGCTACAGTTTTCTACAGTGCAACTCTCAGATTCCCCACTATCTCCCCTGTTCCCCATGTGTGAACCTGACCTGTAGTAATTTCACTGCTGACACATACATTGTAGGGTTAACTTTATGTCACCCACAGAGTTACGTCTGGTAAAGATGATCACTGATTTTAAGCCAGCACAGTCTCCAACAACAAAACAGCTCTGGTACGGATGTTCCCCAGAGGTGTGGCTTTTAATCCATAAATTGCAACACAAGTTTTAACAGGCAAGTCTGGTCTGTCACCAGGAGTTTAGTAATTAACAAAAACGTCTCCTTTTTTTTTTCCTAATGGTTTATGAGAGATGCATGTGAGCAAAAGCACTACTCTGCTTTACTAAGATATCCATCTACTTGGTGATCCCTTTTCTGTTGCATCCAATTAAAAGAAGCCTATAGGCCAAGAGTACACATAAACATAACATTCCTCAAGTCATGTTTCAACTTCAGTGATGTTTTCAGAAGTGCAGATAGCAGTGTGGAATAGGTAGAAAACAGGAAGATGCACTAATCATGCCAGAGCGGCTTCAGAGGAACAGAAAATAAACTACTAGAGAGGCGGTATTCTGAGTTGTCACAAAGGAAAGCTCAGTTCAGTTCTATAGCTCAGTTGTCTTAGATCCTTAATCCGTTCACTGGTAGCAGCATAAGATAACTTTAACATTTTAATGTCATAGATAAGATGCACGCATACATGAACCTACATTTACTATCTCTACTTCCTTTAGAATTTTTATAAGTTTGGTATGGGTATATATTTTAGGCTGTTCAGTATTAAATTTGCATCAGCAGAACAAACTTTCCAAGTAAGGTTAGGGTCAGCCAATGTTTTCAGCAGTGAAAAATCCGCAGCCTTTCCGCACCAAACTTATCTGCTGAAATCAACGCACAGATCGGACATTGTTGCAGATTTTGTGTGAATTATATAAATATTAAAAAAAAAAAGAGGGTTGTGGGTTTTCCTGAGCGAGCAAATCGGCAAAACTCTGGTTGTATTGTGGATTCTAGCTTTAAAATTAACATCAACTTGAAAATTTACAATAAGGCCATGTTCACACATTATGAGAACATCGTCCGTTGTTTGACATGGCAGTTGCAAAGGCCGATGTCTGAAATGTTTACCAGGCTGAAACTGTGGTATTGGCCAGATAAACATCATTTGATTTAAATTGTAATGTGGGCACATTCGGGTGTGCCCACACTCCAATTATCTATAGAACACAATGTAGGGTACGTCTATGAGCTGTACTTTACACTGTGAGCACAGACTATTTTATATACCCGCTGTTCACTGAACATCGGTCGTACAAAATAGACCTGTCAATTATTCTGTGCGGCCGCAGGGGACCATGGCTGTAGTGTATACGCTACAGCCGTGGTTCCATACACTGCTATGCAATTAAGCAGCTCTGCAACAACGGCTGTTTAACAGCCAAATACAGTGTGTGAACATCGCCTTAGGCTAATGTTCCCATGACGTCTTTTATCCGTTTTATGGCAACCGGTTTGAACAGCCATAATTTTTGCATCAAAATACAGACTTATTTTGCAAATTAATGATGTTATTTGCATAATATGTTGGTATTTTAGTGCCAAAATGACAAAACTTGTGGGAACATAGTCTAAATCTGTAGAATATTTAACTTGACCCAATGTGAAATTGAGATGTGCCCCACAAGTCATTTTGCGCAAAAATTTTTCTTCACTTTTTCTGTAGTGTTTTTTTCTGCACCAAAATGCTGTAACCCAATTCTAAGGCTATATTCCCACCAGGGAATCAGAGGAAGGCCATCACGTCATATTGACGACCACCTAAGGATGTCTGCCCAAAGGAAAATATTTTATCAAGTTCTAACCTACAAACACACACCCCAAGACTTTCATTCTGTAACTGTAGTATATGTTTGCCACATGCTTTTGGTGCCTTCTATGGATGGAATGTATGTAAATGTTACTTTGGTATACAGCTAGTAAATTTTTCAGTATATCTTTTCTTGTGGTATTGGAAAATGTAGTCAACCAATGATATTTGTCCAAAATCATAAATAAATAGTATGACAGAGATGCAACAAATATACTATGCACCCAGATCATAAAGGCATCATCCTTATTTGAGTCCATGAGAAATGAGCGGCACCTCGGGCAGAGCTTTAAATAAAATCAGAAGGTAAGATAAATTCAGAGAAATCCATAGAAATCACCCCTGTAGGTAACAAGAACAGCAAAGAGGTCTCAGAATGGTTATGCACAGAAACCTGGACTATAAGAGCCCTCACTTCCCTAACGCCTAGTATCCCTTGTTGCAGATGGAGGAAGGTGAAGAGATCCCAGCGTCCCAGCCAGATCACTCTGACAATACCAATCAGTGCATCAAAATAGGAAAAGTCTCTTATTTCTTGCGACAGATAATGCAATTCCAGTAAAGACCTCCATCTAGTGAAAAAATCTCTTCATGCCAAGGGTTTTATCAATCCCAAACAATAATTTCAACTGGGATATTACCATGGATATCTCAAACACCATCTTTGCCAATCACAACTAAGATTTCAAATACAAAAAGGTATCTTGCAAAAGTATGAAAGACAAAAGAAAATTAGCTACTTTTTTTAAAATATAATTTTTGCTCACCACCTTTGAAAAAAGAGGAGAATAGGACTGCCTGTATATGCAAGGAACCTGTAGATTGTAAAGGAAATGTATACCAGTTTGTAGCCAGCATATATTTCACATAGAAGTGCACAGTCAGCAACAGGCATGTAAAATTTATTAGGAGTTCCTCTTAAGTTTGTTGCATCTTCAGGCTGCGTTCACACTACGTATATTTCAGTCAGTTTATGTATATTTCAGTCAGTATTGCAACCACAACCAGGAGTGGATTAAAAACACAGAAAGGATCTGTTCACACAATGTTGCAATTGAGTGGATGGCCGTCATATAATGGCAAATATTTGCTGTTATTTTAGAACAACGGCTGTTATATTGAAATAATGGCAGTTATTTACTGTCATATGGCGGCCATCCACTCAATTTCACCATTGTGTGAACAGAGCCTTTCTGTGTTTTTAATCCACTCCTGGTTTTGGTTGCAATACTGACTGAAATATACTGACTGAAATATACATAGTGTGAACGCAGCCTCAGGCTGTATTACACGGGCCGACTCTGAGGAGCAGCACTCGTTTGCTCCTCGTTCCCAGCTCGCTGCTGCCGCTATTCCACGCGGCTGCAGCGAGCGAGTCCGGGCAGGGCTGGGGGAAGTAGCGGTCCGGGCAGTTCATAGAATATAGCAGCGGTCTGCTGCCGCCACTTAATGGAGCGCCGGCAGCAGATCGCTGCTATTTAAGTCGTTTGTCTTTCAACATGAACAATGTCGACTGATCGTTGCCTCCTATTCCATGGGATGATTACCGTCCGTAATGGCTGATATTGACCGAATACGGCCCATAATAGTTCAGTGGATTAGGACCTTTACTCTATTGGACTAATGTTGTAGACTGACATATGCAGTACTAGTTGATCTGCCCCTATGACCTTTAGAGCAAATATTCTAGTCTTTTTTTTTTTTTTGCAAGTACACTAAGGGTATATTCACACGGGCGGGCTCGCAGCGAGATTCTCGCTGCGAGCCCGACAGGTCCTGTCAGTTCCCATACACTACATACTTGCTGCGGTCTAAACGACCGCAGCGAGTATGTAATTATACCGCGCTTAACCCCTTCTACTCCCGCCGGCTCCCCCGCTGTAAGCAGCATACATTACCTGTCCTTGCTGCACGGGTCTGGCGTCCTGCTCTCCCGCCCGGCCAATCAGTGGCTGCGGCTGGGCAACACACTAATTGGCCGGACGAGAGAGCAGGACGCCGGACCCGTGCAGCAAGGACAGGTAATGTATGCTGCCTACAGCGGGGGAGCCGGCGGGAGCAGAAGGGGTTAAGGGCGGTATAATTACATACTCGCTGCAGTCGTTTAGACCGCAGCAAGTATGTAGTTTATGGGAACTGACAGGACCTGCCGGGCTCGCAGTGAGAATCTCGCTGCGAGCCCGCCCGTGTGAATATACCCTTAACAGGATTTTCCCTTATTGGGGTCATAAAGAAGACAGGACACAGAGATTTGCAAAGTTCTGCTTTTTGAACACATGCCCTATTTATGCTTCTATATTTTTCACAGTATATGCTAATACCAACATAATAATGTCAACATCCAGATACTGAATACAATTCCATAAAAAGAAAACAATGTATTGAAGGCTGTTGTATACCTCTAGCGACCCACTTAAAAGGTAATAATCTATTCAGTAAAATGATATATGCTCTGTGCACCTACTCCCATTATTGTGCAGAATCTGTGATGTGGCTGGTACTAAAGCTGGTGTAGGTTCAATCTGTTGCAGGAATGTTCACTCATCAGCATCTTCAACAATACTGTCAAGGTCAAAGAGGTTTAGAGTAGACAGGCCATTTAATGGAATTAATGGACTAATGTTTACAAAAAAAGTCCTATAAATCTCCAAGGACAGCAATGTTGTCTATTGCAGAAGAAAAAAAATCTTGGTGTTTTCTGGAACATAGGGGCTTTAAAAAGGTTTCTTTATGTTATGTCAAAAATGCATAGTCTAAACCTCAAAAGGGAATTTTATAAGTAACACACAAAGCTTGGTTCACAGGTCTAGATTAGGATATCTGCAAGCAGGAGAAAGGTCCCACACCTCAATCTAAGATGAGAAAAGTTCCAAAGTAGCAGTGCAGGGTAACAGTACAGAAAGGTCCACCTGGACGCCATCAGTCTCGGCCAAGTAAACAATGCTGACACCAGATTTAGCCTGCTGACCAGCATAGGTTAGGAAGGGTCACACAGACATAAGGGTGACCAAGCTGTGCCTCAAGCAATAGATGATCTGGAAATTATCACAATAACCTGGGCAGAAAGTCATCTTTTTCCTTCATTCCATACAAGAATTTGGTACTTCCAGTATTAGTCATAGAAAAACATTACTGTGGGAGGGAACACACATTTCACAATTCAGCAAAAAACCAGATACAAAGTACAAGGGAGAATATTGGTAGTTACCTAATACAGAGTAAATGAAACAATGCTACTGTGTACACTCAGTGGCGTAGCGACCACGGTCACCGCACAGCCCCCCTCCCATTCCCCCTTGTGACCGCAAGCAGTTTTGCTTGCGATCACAAGAGGGAGGCTGGGAAGGACCCCCGGCTGACGCGCATCTCCCGACTCTGCACGCTCCTGTCCCCGGCAGCACAAGTATCAGTGATCTCTGTGTGCGCTGGGAAAGTACTTTTGGCGCAGGGTGCGTCGATAAGCGCCCCCGTGCCGGAAGTAACATCCCCGGCGTGCACAGAGCTCACTGCTGTATGTGCTGCCGGGGACGGGAGCGTGCAGAGACGGGAGCCGCGCGTCAGATGACAGCCAGACTGGACTGCAGGAGGAGAGAGACACAGCGGGGGAGCGAGTTGTCAGGTGAGTTGTGTTGTTTTTGTTTTTTTTTCACAGACATGCGGGACCATCTATAAAGGGGGATACATGGGGGGGGGGACCATCTATGAGGGGGATACAGGGGGGACCATCTATAAGGGGGATACAGGGGGGTACGCATCTATAAGGGGGATAACATGGAGGAGGCATCCATAAGGTAGATAACATGGGGGCCATCTATAAGGGGGATAACATGGTGGGCCATCCATCTGGGTGACAACACAGGGGGGGAATCTATAAGGGGGACTACACGGGGGGTGTATGCAATAGGGCATGTACTATAGTGGACCACACAGAGGGGAGCATATACTATAAGGGGGGTCACAGAGTCAGCCTACGCACTAAACGAGGGTGTAAAGGGGCCAATACAGATGTGCAGTGTGTATAGAGATGAGGATGGTGCCGGAGTGAGGAATCTAATATGTCTGTCTGGCAGATTCTGTGGATTCTTGGCTCGGAGAAGTTTTCATGACGGCCCAGGACAGATGGAGAAGATGAAAAGAGAAGAATTCTGATCAGAGAAGACGTCCCCTGTGAGTCACTAAATATAACTGCACTGTAATGTATATGGTGTAGAGAACCTGTGTGTAGCTGCGTCTACCTCTATATGACTGGATGAGGTGATAGTGATCTGTGTACAGTGGATTATTCAGTAGCAGCAGTGGTGTTAGTCAGTATGTGGTGGTGTTATTTGTTACTTGTAATCTGGTACTGTGTTTTATTGGATTTAGTATGCTGGATTTGGTCAGTAACAAAATGATGGTGATGGCAGTAGTTGTGGTATGATGGTTATATTTCCCCCTTGTGTACTGGTATTATTGGCAATATTGGTCTTAGTATTCAGGGTTTGGTTAGTGACAGTATGGCGGTAATATGTATGGTGACAATATTTCCTATATACTAGTATTATTGGTAATATCAGTCTTGAGGTGATATATATACACACACACATACATGCATACACACACACACACACACACAAATAGCATCGCTTGGTCGAGGAAGGGGGGGGGGGCAAGTTGACCTTCTGCACCAGGGCCCAGGAGACATTAGCTACGCCCCTGTGTACACTTGTATACCGAGATCTTCACTAGTGACTGATGACATCAGCGTCAGAAATGTTTTTATGTAACGAATCATAAAAAAAGAGTGTTTATCCTGTTACAGACACTAGCTACCTTATCAGATGGGTTTCTTCTCAAGAACATAGGCTGTGTACATCAAAACATTAGCCACGCGGCCAGAAATCTTTTGTTCTGCCTGTTCACAATGTCCAGTTTTGGTGCAGTTTATTGTGTAATTTCCATCAGCCAAAACCAGGAATTCACAATTCCTGGTAAGAGGATTATAATTTTTTTTTTCCCTGAACTAATTATTCACCTTATGGTCATGCTAAGGGCAGAACAATGCAACACTGCTGTGTTTTTTTGGGTAAAACCTCTTACAATGAGGTGTAATGACATATTCAATGCTCCTTTTTCTAGTCCAGCATTATATTTACCATGAAGGCAGGATATAAGGGGACATGTGACTTAAGGGCCTCTTATCATTTGTAATTGGCTGCAACTGTTATGGGGACACTGAATGAATAGCTGGTTAGGCATGTTGATGGGGAACTGAATGGTAGTAATATTATACACTCATACCACTGTTCTCAAACACATTACCTTTTGGAAGGCTGTTTGAGAACTGAGCAGTGTCTTCTCATAGGAAACAATGTAAATGTGTTTAATTGGTTCCAGCATTCACCAATAGTTATCTAAAGCAGTGCTTCTCAATTCCAGTCCTCGGGCCTCACCAACAGGTCATGTTTTGAGGATATCCCATACAAAGATCACCTGTGAGAATACCTGATCACTGAGTATAATTATATCACCTGTGCAATACTAAGGAAATCCTTAAAATATTACATGTTGGTGAGGCCTGAGGACTGGAATTGAGAAGCACTGAACTAAAGTACCTACATATTGTAATCAAGAAGTAGTTGAAACAAACAATACACTGTATGCAGACTTAAAGCCCTTTTATACCGGACAATTATTGGTAATGAGCATTCCTAGGGACACTTATTTACTAGATAATCGTCTCGTGTAAGCGGAGGAGGACAGGAGGGGGCAGGACATGAGGAGGAAGGAACAGGCAGGTGACCTGAAAACACATCGCTTCAGCCGTAGGGGTTGACAGGGCCTGCCCTTGTTATGGTACTAAGGAACAGTGAGGGAACTGACCATAACTTCCAGGAAAATTGTTTGAATATCAAATTTGAGTTTGGAAGCTTTTGTAAACAGATGTACCACTGTACAGTATAATGCAATATACATGGGTATATATGGTTCCATCGAGAAAGTTGGCTAGTCTGTTTGGTTCAGAAGTTAATACTGGCAACAATAGCAATTTTCAATATATATTCTGAGGTATTTCTGTATGAGATTGCAAAGATGCATGAGGTTGAGGATGCATAGCTGCAGAGCGATTAGATTGCCAATGCTGTCTTGTCCACTGCCAAAAGTGTATGTGTGTATAAGAACTGGACTATGGAGCAATGGAAGAAGATGGCCTGGTCTGATGAATTATGTTTTATTTTAAGTCATGAAGAGCCAGTGTGTGTATGCAGCTTACCAGGGGAAAGATGGCATCAAGATCATCATATGATCATCGGTATACTGGGTCCTGGCATTCATATGGATGTTGTTTTAAAACATAACTACCTTAACAAATCTGCAGATGAAGTACACCATTTACTAGTGGAAGTGGCCTCTTCCAGCAGGATATTGCTCCCTTGTGCACTGCAAAAAATTGTCCTGGACTGGTAAGAAGCCTTAAGCTCCTATTACACAAAGAGCAAGCGAGTGCCGGCCTGTCAGGTCAGCGCTCACTTGCTCCTCATTCCCTACTTGCTGTTGTCGCTATTACACATGTTGACAGTGATCTTTAGATCGTCCAGGGAGTCCATAGGAGATTATTACATGGAGCGATGGTAGAAGATTGTTGCTATCCTAGTCATTAGTCTTTCTACATGTTGAAAGACATTGAGAGACAACGATCAGCAGACATTGGGCATGAAGGCTGATCATTGCCTTTTATTACACAAAGCCGTAATGGCTGAAAATCTTGTCTGTTACTTTTATGTAAGCATCTGGAGGTGCAACACTGAGGTATAGTCAAGCCGATACATATCCATGAAAGACAGATACCTTGGGCACTGCCATTCCAAAGACTTTTTTATAGTGAAGTTTTACTTAAAGTTTTAAATGAGATTAGATTCCCCATGGCCTCTCTCATCACCACCACCACATGCAGGTACATATACAGTAATTTACAGCACCAGCATTCTGTCAATAAACATGGGTAAGCTTTCCTGACGTCCTGAAGGCCATCACGGCAGCTCCCTTCAGTTGGCATTGACAGAATACAGACAGTCCAGGTTGGTTTTGACCCAATGACCCTCATAAAATGAATAATAATTTTCAGAATAGCAAGTAAGTCGACTGTTTGTATAAGACTCACATTTTGCCACCTTACCTTGGGTCCCAAAATGGGTACAAAAGCAACAATATACCAACAGCTCTCCTTAAGAGCTAATCATAGGCTCATTTGTTTTTTGTTTTTTTAACTGTTATGGAGGATAGATTTTTTTAGGTATACTAGTAATGTACTTCTGTAACTAAAGACTCCTTCACAGGTGCTTCCTTTACTTTCCTTGTCTTTTCAATCACAGCGGTGCACCTATCCTTCACTGCTATGTCATGGTATAGTGAAATGAACTGAACAGGCTGGCACATTGTTGCAGGATAGTATATAGTAAACTACTATAGATGACATGTGGAGGAAGAATAGGTTGCTTGTGCACTGGCTTTGCAAGTAGCTATAAGCAGAAATTAAAGTCAGCAGCACATTAAGGGAGGGTTATAACTAATGGTGCTTTTACACAGAAAGATTTATCTAAACAGATTTTTTTTATGCCAAAGCCAGAAAGAGACTATAAAAAGAGAACAGGTCATAAAGGAAAGACTGTCAGGACAGAGGACTAGTAGACACGAGACTGGCACCCGCACCGCTGTCCCTGTCTAATTACTGCCCTAACTGGCAGAAGATAACTGGTCAACGTTCCCTTGCCTGAACAGGTGTGACACAGAATAAGGACAAGACAGACAAACACAAACTACGGTCAGTAAAGTACAAATTCGTAGTCCACAGAATCACAATATAACGCTAGGTCAAGACAAGCACTGAGGTACTAAGGCTCTATTGCAAGCAGGGTACAATAGCAGGGAAGGATACTTATGGAGCCTGGTCCCAGCCCCGACCTGATTGGGGCTGAGACTCTAGCCCCTGGCAAGAACTGACAGCTGACTGGCTTACCAGGGGGCCTGCCTCCAGGTGTGACAGCTGGCTACTGACAGACTGAGATTTCTCCTCTTTTCGAATAAATTCCTGGCTTTGGCTTCAAAAATCTGTTAGATAAATTTGTCTGTGTAAACACACCATAAACACTGAGCTGCTGCCGCTGCGATAAGACAGTAGACTTTATTTACTTTATCAGGCGCATGGATGCTCTGGTGGAGAAAGCCTCACAGGTTGCTTTCTCACCCTTGTGTGTCTTGTGTTCTGCCCCAGTGCCCTTTTTCAGAGTTTCAAAGTGGTTATGGATTAGTTTATAAATGTATATACAAGTAGACCTATACAAAAGACCTTTCTAAAACCTGTATGCACTCTAAAATTCACCGCTGCCAATGACAAATATATCCAGTATTATTAGTGCTTCCCAATGGCCTCATGACGGGAGTTTAGCTGTCATACATAGCAGGGCTCCAACTACTGGGATAGAAGTAAACTTCGACCCTGGCTATTTAACCCTTGGTCAATAGCACCTGGGGAGGGAGCTCTCTTTCTCCGCTCATTGGCACCCCACAATGCAATTGCAGGGTGCCAGTTGATACCATGACAGCCATGGTTCTGACAAAGGCTCCAAACATATAAAATAAATAAAATAAACAGTTAAAAAACAAAAACAGAAGACCTTGGTAGAATTTAATTTTTCCATTCTCTTCTAAAATATATATGACATTACATGACATACAGACCTGGTTTGCCTGATCATTGAGGGGTTAACAATAAATGGAAACTACATTAAGCTCTTGAAGAAACAATAGGGGACAGTTATTAGACCTAATACTAGGAAATAGTAAAAGTGCAGTCATTTTTAGTAAATTAAAGCTAAAAAATCTGCCCCCAAAATCTTTTAGATGGCAGTATGGCTAACTGTAAAATGTATATACATCATTTACACTAAACCATAATGACTAATTATTGGTTAGTTATTAAAAGAAATATTTATAACTGGAAAACAATGAGTGCAAAAGCAAATAAATCTCGTGTTTCCTCATTTAATATAATGGGATGTTATTTTAGACCACCAAGCATTTGACCAGTGCAGCACCATATGTTTCTTACCTACTCTGTTCATTAATTTGTGCCACAACCTCTGGAAAAAAGCCAGTCTAATGTGTGGGTAATTAGCAGTGTCCATGTGCTCATTCCAGCAGAATAGTAACAGTCACAACTAGTTCAATGCCAGGGGCAGAGGAAGCATGACTGAGCTAGCGCTCGAGAAGTAAAACCTCTCACATTTGACAACTCTGCTTTCATATGGCTCATAGAATCAGGTTATATATAAGAAATCCTATACAAGGCAGCAGTGTATTAAACAAAAAATTCCTATAGCATACAAACTGCACAATCCTGAATTTAGCAAGTTCACCCTGTGCTGTATTGCCAAACCCAGGGCATACCTTCTGGTGTTGCACCTGGTGCTGTACAGTATTACAAGGGTGTTTACAAGGGTGGAAGTAAACAGTAGTAACTCGGCAGTTTGTGGGGTTCAGAGCATCTTTGTGTAAGTGGATACCTGTTCTAGAACTATGGTAAATGCATTGATAAGTCTTACCTGCTACAAAAAACACTTATCTTGTTCAGGGTAAAAGGTGGTTTCCTGGTATTCAATGGTATTGTAAAGATTCTCAACAGGACATTTAACTATTTTATGGAACTTTCTCACATTCTTAATGGTAAAGATGCGCTCCTATCATAAATTTATATCCCCACACAGTTTTGTGCCTAAAAAACACCTAAAAACAAACAAAAACAGACCTGTAGAACATATAAGCAATTTGGTCTCTTTTTGAGTCATTTATTTGCTTTTATTTATTTGTTTGTTTTTTGTTTGTTTTTTTCATTCAGTTTTTGAGCTGCCCAGAATGCTGTAAGATTTTCCAGTTTCTTGGATGCTGTCGGATCTTACCTTGTATGTTTAAAAGCCTTCATCTGGGAATGTCAGCTCCCTGGCGTGCATCTACTCTCTACATTGCCATGCAAATTCTTAATCAGCAGTATTGTTGGACCTTGTATCTGGACAACATGTCAAATGTTTATACAAATGACAGTACCACTTTAACAGTGTTATAGCATCGGTATGATATGTCTAACAACTTTGCTAGGTCAGCCGCATTTAAAAAAAATTGTAGTCTAATTTTGTGCACATGTAATTTTTTATTTTCAAAAACAAACATCTAATTTTTCATGACATTACAAAGTGTGCACAAAGCAAATACCCAGTCTACACCTGACAATATAGTATGCGCCTTACAAGCCTTCATTTATTTTGCTGAGAACTGGCAAAAGTATCCACAGCTATTCATTATCTCCGTTACATCAGCGGAACGTGATTACCAACATAAGCACCATGGAATATAATTACATTTATCGGACAGTTCCCAGCTTGTACTGTAAATCCAACAGGTCACACTAGTATACAATATATATATATATATATATATATATATATATATATATATATATATATATATATTTTTTTTTTTGTCAAAGACAGGTGGAGGGCCCAATGCTGGATTCACATGTTAATAGAAAAAAAAAAAACGAGTTAAAAAATTTGAAGGTGGAGTTATTTTTCACTTTAAGGTGCTTATCATTACAGGTTTTCTAAGTCACTGCATATGCTTGTTACTGTTTTTTACGTATTTAGTGACACATTTGTCAAAATGTTGCAATCAAGGGGAAGGTTATCAGCAGGTTACATTCGTCCCCTTTGCACAGGAGATGCTGAGGAGGAAGATATGTCTCTTACCTTCCTCCTCGGTGCTGTTCTGGTACAGTTAATCATGTGCTCCACAGTCCAGTGAGACCACCTTCATAGTGCCAATCCACCCCGGCCGGCCCTTTCTAATGATAATGAATGGAGCAGGCCAGCAATTGACTCTATAGGGGCGAGCAGTGCTCCCAACGCACCCCCCAATGCTCCTAATGGTCTCAACGGACCATGGAGAATATGACTAACTGCACCAGAACGACGCTAAAGAGGAAGGTAAGAGACATACCTTCCTCCTCGGCGTCTCCTGTCCAGTATGGATGTATCAGCAAGTTAGATTTGTCTAACCTGCTAATAGTTCCCCTTTAAAGGGTCCTGTGATCGCCCTGAGAACATAGAGGCAGTCACACATGCACATTGTGGAGTACAGTGCTCGACTATCTTCAGTAGTGTTGAGTGGACTTACTGAACTGTTGGGGTTGGGCAACGTTTTCAAAAGACAAACTCTCAGCATTTGGCTCCCGGTGGCTGCAGAATTTTGGATGCTGCCATAGGTAGTCCTGGAAAACATAGATACAGCCTATGGCTACATTCCCACTTCTGGAACATATCGGGAAAAAGAGGCCGTCCATTAAATAGACGACCGCTAATAAAAATCATGATCGTGATGAAGTGGAGGTCTCACCAGAATTTTTGCTCAGGGCCTCCACCAACCTAAGGCTGCATTCACACATTCTGTGAATGTGGTCCTGCGTGGATGATGTTCTATGGCCATCTTCCTGTCACGGACTGTAAATCAGGGAACATGTGAATGCCGGCTTAATCTAGCCCCAGCCTTAATACTAAGTATCACGGCGCTGTGCAAATCACTGCATGTGTCCTGACAAGGGATGGCCCAGTGTGGTGATTCCTACACCTTAACACACACCTAAGAAAGGGGAGGATATTATCTGCCATAATGTATTGGGTTACAACTATAAAAAAGGGGCAATTACTTGTGTGAACAAGCTATGCATTTCTGCCCAAAATGTGAACACAGAATATGTAAGATAAATTAAAACTGAATGTTACATTAAATAATCTCTAACAAAGAAAGATATTCTTACACTTTTTATCACAAAACTAAAAACTTTCCATTTGACAGCATAGCATCCTATATAGAGTATTATGTGTAAGTGTATATCCTGGTGCAACTGTGTCAAGTGAAATGCTGGCGAATGTTACCCTGCAGTGCCAACGAATTCCAAAAGAGCTGTGACCTCCCCCTCCAGCTGATGGGTGGACTTGAAGTTCGGTTCTTGAAGAAGTGTCTACAGGTGGCTGTCTCTGAGCTGTGGGTTTACAGCTGCTGAGTGACAGCTCCCATCAGCAACTCTCTAATGAAGGAGATTGCATGGAAAAGGATCATATTGCACCATTTTATGTCTGTTCCTACACATTCACCCTAAGTATTTAAAGGAAGCGAGGGCAGAGAGTCACACAAAGATAAATACTTTCATATTTTAAGGTTCACAGATGAATGTCACACTACGGTACAGAAGAACCATGCCCTGCAAAAACATATTAAATGCAGAAGTTGAAAAAATGTCCCCAGAGGCACTGAAGAATGTAGATTGTTGTAATACATGTGAGCATTCTCAACAATGCAGTCAGTCATTCTCAGTATACCAGCCTCTCATTCAGGAAGCTTTTTAGGAGAAGCAGCTTACGGGCACACATACAAATTAATAACAGTAGGGACATTCTGGCATTGTGACACGCTCCTTTTGTGTGCAGGTGTTCAGGGCTTGGCAGGGCAACTTGTATCTGTACAGTGTGACATCTACAAATTTTATTATGTATGTCTGCATTCAGGTTGCCACAGCACCCTGATTCACCCAGAGTATTCACCATAGATTTGCAACCTTTGAAAAATGGATGTCAAACATGACTTAGATATAGATAAGCTTGCTATTTACCCATCCACCACCCCAATCCCAGAAATAATACTCCCAGACATTTGGTGGAAAGGCCACAGCGGCCATTAATTAACCAATTATGAACCACTTTATTACACTTTATAAATATAATTAATAACTATTGTATAACAATTTGTAAACACCAACATCCCTGAATAATGATGTAAAAAAGGGAAATGGAGGCACAGTTACCCAAATCACACTTGCTCATTCCAAAGGACACCAACTTACCCCCAGTCACCGTCACCTAACCCAGGGGCACGACATGTTGGTTTCATACCCCCCCTATGACCATTGGCCATAGGAACAACACCTTGAAGTTGGGTACCACCCCAACTTCCACCAATATATCTTATTTAGAAGGAATTCTACTCCACGTAAAACCAAATTTAACTTTATCATACCAAACTGTTATGTGGGTGCCTCCAAATCCCCCTCCCATCCCTGCCACAGCGATCAAGGGTGACTCCTTACCCTCGATCGTCACGCCACAACTGAAGGGATCGCTGCACCACCTCCCGAATCCCCAAGAGCCAAAGATCTAACCCCAGGGCATTCAAATGCATGCCATCATCATGCATAAATTCCCGTGACGGGACCTCTAAGTCAGGGTGGTGAACAACCAGACCTCCGTTTCGGGCAACAAACTTCCCCACCACCTTTTTATCTTAGCCCGGGCCCTATTCAGGCTACCCACTGACCGAGCTTGACGCCACGAACTCCTCGCCACTACATCCGACCAGATGAGTATGATACCCGGATAAGACCCCCACAGCCGCAACAAATCAAGTTTGATGTCACGCACAATGGCCCGTGATGTGCGAACCCCCAAATAATTTCCACCAGCATGTATAAGCAACACGTTAGGGGCCCTATCCATGTTAGAGTAAAATTGAATAGACAACAACGTGGACCACAAGAGACCTCTGGAACCCAACCAACGTACTTGTGCCACATCCCGCGACAGCCCCAGCTGGCGTCTAGACAGCCGCACGTCTGCCCTCAGGCCACCCCAATACACGTTTGAGTGTCCAGCAATCCAGATAAGGCAAGGACCGGCACCTGAAGAAACAAAAAACACAATTACAAAATAACTCATCCCCAAAAAACACTTACTACAAAGCAATTCAAAGCAAATGTGGGCACACAAAGACGGAACCTGTCAGATTCCCAACGCCCAATTCTTTTAATGACATCCGGGGCTAACTCCCACAGTGCTGCCTCAGTAGCCGCGCCAATGCGGAAGGAATGGGAACTATAGGCAGCACCATCCTCCCCCACCGACACCAAACAACAACGAAAAATCTGCACAAACTGATAAGCCGACAAATAAGAACCATCAACATGCAACAAAAGCGGGCCCTCCCCTAATGGACGAACCCCCATAAAAGTCTGAAAGCAAACCACTGGGCATATCCCAGACCCAGACAACGGGGCCAACCGAATCTCACAACCCCTACCAAACTGGTCAGTCTTAGACCGACGCAACCGGCACTCCAACACCCCATCTGAGATCACCACATCACCCCTCAACAAACCTCCAAGAACCTGCCTACTCGGCGCCACCAACTCAAGCAAGCTAAAAAGGCCAGCTTAAACAATGTCGCCTCGTACGCAGACACACACACAGACCCCATGCAATCCCCCAAGCGAACCAAGAACGGGTAAGACACAGGCCTACGCGCCTCCCTCGACACAGCCCCCTTCCGAAAACCCTTCATAGCGTGCCACACCAAGAAACCCTTGGTAGCATCCCCGAAACCTCGTAACTTAGACCAAAATACCAGGGCCGACAAGCCCAGAGACATTGCTGAAGGAGACACCCCCCCAGCAAAGGACCTGCCAATAAAAAACAAGAAATATTCCTCTCTCATCCCAAGTGTGTCAGCAGCAGGCAAGCCCCTCAACAACTCCTCCCACTCACGCCACCACTTATTATACCTCACCCACCTGACCTCAGACACCGACCGCCGCACCAACCCCAATGCAGTCTCTACACCAGCCACCACAGAACTTCCGGGCACGGGACACCTTCCGAATCCGCCATAGGGGACACTTCCCGAAACCTGTCCCACTGAAAGCAAGAAAGAGTTGGCAATTACATTGGGAACGTGAACAGCTGTAAACTGCGCATTAAGCTCCAAACCCACGCAACACCAACTTTCTCAATTGCACCACAGGTGGCGAGTTCGCTGTCTGCGAGTTAATAGCCTGAACCACCCCCAGATTATCACAATGAAACTGCGCTCTCTTATCCCTCAACAGGTCCCCCAAATCACCACCGCCACCACAATCGGAAAAAGCTCCAGCAGAGCCAAATTCCTCACCAAACCAGAATCCCTTCCCTTCTATGGCCAAGGGCCTGCAAACCATCTGCACTGCAGATATGCCCCATAACCACAACTTCCCGCGGCGTCGGTGAACAACTCAATGTCCCAGTTAGACACCGCCCCAGCCATGACCACCGTACGCCCATTATACAAAGCCAAAAGCTCTCTCCAAACGCCCAAATCCTCCCGCAAGTCCAACAACCATACAAAATGATGAGGCTGACGAATCCCCTACGTGGAAGCCGCCAAACACCTACAAAAAACACGACCCATGGGCATTATACGACACGCGAAATTCAAACGCCCTAACAAGGACTGCAACTTCCTCAATTGAATCTTGTGCAATTGACAAGCCCTACCAACTGCCTCCCTCAACTCCAACAATTTGTCATCCAGTAAACGGCACTACATCCTGTCAGTATCAATCAAAGTCCCCAAAAACTTAACCACTGTCGCAGGCCCTTCCGTCTTATCCGGAGCAAGCGCAACGCCAAAATATTGGCACATATTCTCCATAGTCCTCAACAATATAGTACACTCCCGTGTCCCCGCCGGGCCCAAAAATAAAAAATCATCCAGACAATGCAAAATTGAAGGGACCTACTAAACATTTCAAAATATGAACACGAAATCGCACAACCCACAGGCAGACACATATCAACAAAATACTGCCCCTCCCAACAACACCCCAACAAATGAAGACTATCTGGATGAATAGGCAAGAGGCGAAAAGCAGCCTCAACGTCTGTTTTGGCCACCAACGCCCCCTTGCCATACCTCCGCACCCAGCGCAAGGCCGTATCAAAAGAGGTATATACCACAGAACATAACTCTGGAGAAATCCCATCATTCACAAACGACCCAGCCGGGTACAACAGATGATGCATCATCCGGAACTTCCCCCGGCTCCTTTTTTGGGACTAAACCTAATGGTGAAACACGCAAGCCCGCAATAGGAGGCTGAGAAAAAGGGCCCGCCATGCGCCCCAAACCCACCTCCTTGAACAGTTTGTCCCTAACCACCTCCGGCTGCCGCAGCACGGGTGACAGATTCCGCACTTTACCCTGCGGCCCCAGGGAAGAGCCTGGAATACGAAAACCATTAGCAAACCCGTCCTGCAAAACCAACGCTGCCTCCCTATTTGGATAACGTTCTAGAAACGGGGCCATCCTTTCCACCCTTTACCCGCGTCCCCCCCTCTTCTTCTCCTCAACATCTCCCCCTTTTCCCTTCCTAAAACAACGCACAAATCAGTGTGCCCCACCGCAACCCGAGCATCCGTGCTTATATCGGCAGCCACCGAAGCCACGCATTACCCCCGTAAACCCTGTACGCCTCCTCAATAGAGTCTAAATAACAAAAAAGCGCTGAACAGTTCTCAGGCACCTTTTCCCCAACCACACTTGCAAGAATGGCAAAGGCCTGAAGCCAATTTGCAAACGTACGCGGAATCAACCGATACCGACTCCGCTTCTCTTCTTCCTTCTTACTCTCTTCTGGTTTCAACCTTTCTAGGCTAAATTTCTCCAAAGGGAGCAAGGGGAATATCTTTACATATTCTAAATCCGCTCCCTCACCTCTGGTTTCAAGTGGGACCCCAAAGGCCCCTTAAAACAAATATACACCTCCGCCTCCACAGCCGACGCTGCGTGGCCCCAGACACCATCAAATCCCCCGACACTGACCAAGACCCCTCCACACTGGAAACGCCAGCCAGCGGTCCAGCCCCACCAATCCTTGCAGCTCCCACAGCCTGTTAACCCCAACACCCCCACTGCTCACTGCGGACGCACCCACCCCCCGACCATGCAGGCAATTGACCCCCCCACACCGCAGTCAGGGACCCCGCAGCCCCAGCCAAGCTCCTCCCCAGCAACTCCTGCATACCCAACAACAGCCTCTGCACCCCCTCTAGAGTAACCTGTGTTTCCCCACCCCCACTGTGGTGAAGCCGGTGGTAGACTCACCCAACCTCTCCGGAACAGCGAGCCCGGCGGCTGTCACTAAACATCCTCCTGACGTCTCGGCATCAGTCTTCTCTCTCTTTAGCAGAACCTGGGCCTCGCGACTGCCTGCCCGCCTCCACGGCCTCTCTGACGTCACCTAGGCCGACCGACTGCCCACTCCATGTCACGGCTGACACACTTCTCCTCACCACCGGGGCCGACACTGAAGGCGCAGGGGCCCCTGCAATTCTGTCCACCCGATCAATGTCATCACCTGACGTACTGTGGGCAGGGCTCGCAGCCCCCCGCCCGTCATACGACTCCTCAGCTGGGCTCCTCCTCCTCACTGCATGACTCCTGCCCCGCACAGGCCATGCGTTCCGAGCCGCACCACTCATGTTGCTGAGTCTCTGCAGCCGCCGTCCCTCGTCTCACTGGAGCGGGCTGTGGGAAAGCCGACCTGGAGCCACACTGAGGTCTGCGTCGGTCATGCCGGGCTCCCTGAGAACCCGGCACATCAGCCTTCAGGGAAGCTGTCTCCTCTCCCGAACGACGGCGCCGCCCGGGGGCAGGGGCAACAGGAAGCGCGCCCCCCAGGGCCTCTCTTCCCATCCACTGTCGGGGATTCCTACCGGACCCCCTGGCCACAGAGCCAGCTGCACTCACGGGACCAGAGGGTCCCCGGAGGGGCTCCGCCTGCGGCGCTGGGAAGGAGGTGATCCATCAGGACTCCACCAGACCGGCGAGAGTGACGAGCACGCCCGCGCTCAGACACCCCGCTGTACTGCGCTAGTGCGCTGTAATGACGTCAGGGCACCAATGTGAGGGTAGGCCCGCCCGTCATAATAACACAGCACTTTGAATCATGCCCAGAGGGGTGTGATAACAGGGCTGACACCCCCAGGGGATGGAGACTACTTGCAAAAAGGACAACACCCAGATGACTAGTTGGGGCTCATTTACATAGAACGCAGGAGTTTACAAATGTAAGTTTACAGATAATACTGGACAGGGATGCAGGGTATATGCACAGGTTTGGGAAGTGTGCTGGGTAATGCATCCGCACATTTCCCTAGCGTTATAGGCATTTTTCTTTACGAATTTACCTTTTAATGTTCAAAGGGAATAACTGTAAAAGGCCTTTCCAGATCCTGAAGTGCAACAAACTGTAATGGTCCTTTTACACAGACAGATTATTGTCCAGGAGCATCACTAGAAACACTCCTGCAGCTGATAATCAGCCCGATGTTGGTGCCGTCGTTCAGCCGAAGACCGGGCCGCTTATCAGCTGATCGCATCTTTTGAGCCTGCTCACAAATTTTCCTTAATTGGCTTAACATCATCCTGAGTAAACAGGGGTTTGTGCGGCCTAGAAAGATGCTGTCAGTTTCCAGACCACAAGAAGCAATCTATACTTACCAGTCACGCTGCTTGTGATCCATCATCTAGTTCTCTGCTATAACTTCAGTTATACAGCCAGAAGATACTGCGAATAGGAGAATTGGAAAGCCAGATACTGGATCATAAGCAGGCTGGTACATATAGATTGCTAGTGATCTGGAAACTGAAGGAACGGGTATATAAAAGGATTGTTCATACAGCCTGTATGCTCGATTTCTTGTGCCTAATTTTCTAGGTGTCAATCTAGCAGGAAGGAGGGAGAGAGAAGGCGTTACAGCTTGTTGCAGATAAGGAGCTCCGGCTATCATCCAGATCACTCGCAGATATATTCTAGGCACACTTCCTTCGCTTACCACAAGTACTGTATACCTGGTTGAAAAAGGTTGACAAAGAGTGAAATGTCCCCATTGCTTGGGTATACTATCTCATTGAATGACAAAATTTATTTCTTGGATATCTATGATGTAACTATGCCAAAGATGATGATGTCACAGAGAACTTGTTAATCAAGTTCTGTAAAATTCAAGTGCAAAACATTTTACATCCCAATCTAAAAAAGATATTTTCTCGGCCTTCGCTTTTGCTGTTCCCATTAAAACAGCTACAAATGTGACAAAAAAAGCCAAAAAATTTCTCTAATGAAAAACAAAAAGGCAACAAAAACAGCTGAAATTTTCTGATTCTTAAGCCTGGGGGGAAAAACAAAACAAAAACAAAAGACATGTATAAATGTGAGTGGGACCGGATTGTTATTATTTTTTGTTTGTCTTTTTAAAGATAAACTTTTAATGAAACTAAGATAAAAAAATAAAAATTTCACCCTTTTGTGTTTGTACTTTGGCCATTTAATATGAAAGTTCTCAAATTAAATTCCTTTTCGAAAGAATTTTATGAAATAAGAAAATGTATGCAAAAGGAAGATTACACATGCAGACTAGACATATTCTGGTTAGTGGTTACAGGAGAAAAAAAAAGTTAGACTAGTCTAGCTGGGCCACACACAGTCACATATGGCTGGACAACTGCATGGCAGAACCTACTGGGAACATGTGTTGTCAATCTCTCTAGTCCAAGTCCCTTAAGATTATGAGGAATTCTTACAAAACAATTTTTGATTGACATGGCTACTCCCCAAGTGGTTCTGCAGAAGTGGACATCTGAGGTAGGCAAACTTGTATTCAGCAGACATACCCTGCTGGTTCTCACGTTGCTACAGAAGAGACATTTCTAGGACCACGTCTTATGGAACTTCACTAGATAGTGAAAATGGATGCTCCTGGTTAGGGGTCTGTAGCGGAGAAGATTAGTTTGTTTACCAGTAAGCATACCTAGCATAGGTCACAGTTCATACATTGAAAATGCAACATAATAAAAAAAACATAATAAAAAAAACAACAACAAAACTACAACTGCTTACTATTACAGACATTCTTCCTTGGTGTTGGAAAACAAAAATCCAGAATAAAAAATCTTTATAAACCCCTGCTGTTTAATACATGATAGAAAAAGCAGGTAAGACCTACAGTAGTTCTGCAGCTGTGCTCAGTAGATGTGAGCTATATGGAGAATACAGTTCAAGCTACAATGTACATACTACTGGAACTGTACTTACTGTTTAGTACCATTAAGTATTTCACTGTATACCACAGTGGACCTTTTGATGCCAACCCCTTTGGGAACGGGCATGCTTTAACTTGTCCTAGCAATTCTGAGATGCACATTTATTTAAAAAAAAATAGCAAAATTAGCTTTTTTTCTAAATTTAAATTTTCTGTGGTCATCGTGCAAGTTTAATAATGGGATAATTTTATTATAGTGCTTGAAAAAGCACTATATAGTACTCAGTATTCTTTCTTCTTCTTCCAGCTAATTTTCTGCAATTAACACAGCCCGAACAGCTTTACACACAGACTCCGTTCAAACTGCATTTCGAAGCGCTCAGCAGTGACAAGTGTGCTAAGTATTTTTGGTTTCGATCCGATGTCTTTTTTAAAGGGGTTTGACACTTTATAGTAAAATAGCTCAGTGTACAGTATTAATAAGTGTGCTCACAGCCCTTACTGACAGCAGCTACCTGTTTACCTCATAGAGCTAAAATCAGACTCTGCTCCTGCATGCTGTGCTGCTCTGCTCTGTAGTGAGGGTGTCTACAAGATGGCTGACATAGAGGAGCATGCGACCATGCCACGCCCCCCCCCCCCAGTGTCCACCATAGGCATATACAGGCTCAATAGTGGACACTGGGGGGTGGAGCATGGTCACATGCTCCTCTATGTCGACCATCTTATGGACAGACTCACCACAGAGCAGGTCAGCACAGCCTGGAGGAGGAGAGTCTGATTTTAGCTCTATGAGGTACACAGGGAGCTGCTGTCAGTATATACAGTGATTACACTTACTAATATTGTACACTGAACAATTTTACTATAAAGTGGACGACTCCTTCTTAAACACCAAAGATTCCCCATAGAAATGAATGGTGGAATGCTCAGGAATTCAAACAGCTCAGTAGTAATCAGCCAATCACAGCACATATGCATATGAAACTCGCATGTCCTTCAATGCCTGACAACATCCACACAGGTACATGTCTCCTATTGGACAGTAGAAGATAGCAGCTCCTTATTATTTTGACATAAATACAGATTTCCACAAAGCAATTTTTTAACATTATAAGGCTGATGTGGATGTCACTGTTAAGGAGTCGGTACCAAAGTCGCTCTAAAAAGGACTGTACTGAACTTTCTTTTAAAGGGCATGTACTGCATTCACTCTTAAAAGGCTAGTATTAAATTCTCTCTTAAAAGGGTCAGTATTGATTTTTCTCCTAAAGGGTTGGCACCAAAGTTGCTCTTAAAAGGCCGGTACTGATTTTGTTTATAAAGGGCCACTACCGAATTCTCTCTTAAAGGGCCAGTACTGAATGAACTCTTAAGGGGCTGGCACCAAAGTCACAAAGTTAAAAGTTACCCTTAAAAAGGTCGAGCACCAAATATCCTCTTAAAGGGCCAGTACCAAATAACCGCACTAATACACCCTTAACTGAGCCTTGAAGAAAAAAAAAGTCACACTGCATTAAAGGGTTAAAGATTCCCTAAAAAGGGCACCTTTTGAAGTCACTGTTAAAGGGGCGCTCTTTTCAATCCATTTTCTCCTGGAAATGCACATCTAGTTGCCAGCGTCCTACATTTTTTGCATTGGGGGACATAGGGATTTTGTATTTTACTGTCCCACCAGGGGACATAAAGAGAACATACCACTTCCCGTAATATATATTTTTTTTATATGACCTGGTCGGCACATAGATCATCGGTTCTTGCCATCTCAGCTTGTTCCTCTATATGCAAATAGGGATGCTCTGTGCACTAAAGGTGGTCCCAGCGTTCCCAGTGCCTTAAGGCAGAGTCTGATTGGCTTTCTTAATTATAACATTGGAGGCTTCAGTGAGACCTCCAGTTGTTATAGTTACTATCGGGACTCCACTATCGCTTTGCAGAGCCCTATGGTGAACAGAGGGAGATGTCTCCCTCTGTTCTCCCTATAGATGCTGTGGTTGCACTGACCTATGATTGGCAGTCGGATGGCACAGGCACAGCTTTTGTGCCTGCTTCATCTATTGACATGCCAGTACTTCCATATGTGGGAATGGGGGGTTTAAAATTGAAGTGCCGACATGTCCATATGTGGGAAGGGGTTAAGGAACCAAATATACTGTTTTAGTGACTGGTTACCTTCCTGAACTTGTTTTGCAGAACTCAAAGTGCAATATGCAAAAGCCACTGGACTATGCACAGTTGATAGGTTAGTGGGTGTCTGTCTAACAAAAACTGTATTCCTGTGTGTTTTCTTACCATTGCAGCTTTACGGACCCACCTACAAGACTGTACACTACTGTTCATTTTGAATTAATATTCACATTTTTTGAAACAAGTCATGTAAATACCCCTTTAGAGACTGTCTAGTGATACTTAGAATTTCAAGATGGTAATAGAAAAAAACATTGGAGCATTGATGTAAAGGTCTGCATGACTTTTTTTTTATGCATGACTAGGATTAAGAGCAGAGAATGTACATCCATGCTACATGCTGGGTCTGTCAGCTCTAATAATCAGATATTACCCTGGTAATTCAGTGAAGTTTGGAAGTCCAGCTGTTTGTTGTTCCTATAAATGATCAATTACATCAGTCAAGAAATCAATAGGACAAACATCTGTGACGGAGGATATTTTTTTTGGTATATGATATGCAGACATTGTTCAAATCAACGTTAGGAACCTTTAGAGTTATGTAAAATAAAAGAAATGGCAAGAGGTATGTTAAAGGGGAACTCTGCAAATACTTTTCTATCTGTATATTCTAAAGTACTAAAGGCATTGACGTCAATGAGTGACTGGATGGCAGTGCAACGGATAACAGTTGTAATAGATGACAGTCAAAATACTTTTTTACCTGTTCACACACTGTTTTATTTCCATTTAATATTACAGCCATCTTTTCACTTTTATTCTATTGTGTGTAAACATAGCCTTAAAAAGGAAATTATTCGTGCCACCAGTTTCCCATTGCCAATCACCATTGAAAATTGATCTTTAACCCGGGCTGACACTGTTACTGTGGTGTGTCTGTGACACTGTCTGCGCCCAACGGCACAGCCTCAGCCTGCGCCACTCTCCAAACGATGCTGTAGCTTCAGGCCACTGCAGCCCACCTGCTTCTTCCGGCTGTCAATTATTCTGAAAGAGGTGGGCAGCGACCTGAAGCCACAGCATCGGATGGAGAGTGGCGCAGGCTGAGGCTGTGCAGGCGCAGACAGTGTCACAGACACACCACAGTGACAGTGTCAGCCCGGGTTAAAGATGGATTTTCATGAAGATGCCAAATCACAGAGCGGCATGGATGGTAAGTATGCACTGCTCTTATAATTGACAATGGGAAACTGCCAGCATACTGCTACTTTCCCTTAAATTACAAATTATTTTACTTATTAAAATAAGTTGTGTTAATGGTATTGATGTTTGCTTGCAAAATCCCTAGCTCTTTATACCAAGCACCAGGTCCTGCGAGACTCAAGATCTGTTTTCTTCATTTCATCCAATTTGGGGAAATTTTAAATTAAAACAAACAATAGGCCAGATTTACTACTGTAAGAGTCCTATTGAACGGGACTTGGCCTATTACAAGACCCGAAAATTGTTTAGCAAGGGCTGCACAGACATCATTAGCGATGTCAGTCCAGCCCTTGCCCAAACAATTAATATGTTACCTGTCCATGTTCCCGGTGTTCTCCTGTGCTCTGTCTGCGTACCGGCACTGTGTGCTGCAGCTTCAAAGTGGCCTGTCTAAGCTGACAGGCCGCTCAGTCAATCACTGCCCATGGCGGTCCCGGACAGTGATTGGCTCTAAAGCAGCAGCATGCAGTGCTAGAACGCATACAGAGTGCAGGAGAAGACTGAGAGCGTAGACAGGTAATGTATTGACTGTTTCGGCAATCATCAGCCACCCATCACTATTACACATAGCAATGTACGGTCGGTGGCCAATGATTTAAGGTCTGGATGATAGTTTCAGCGGCTGATCATTGTCCCTATTATACGGAGCGA